>NC_132908.1:86039466-86378633 GCF_047675955.1 Chlorocebus sabaeus | reverse complement strand
GAGTACAGTGGTGCGCTCATAGCTCACTGCAGCCTTGACTTCCTGGGCTCAAGCAATCCTCACAGTGTGCACCTGAGTGCACCACCACACCCAGCTGATTTTTTGTAGAGATGGAGTTTTGCCATGTTGCCCAGGCTGGTCTCGAACTCCTGGGCCCAAAGGAACCACCCATCTCAGTCTCCAAAATTGTTGGATTATGGGCGTGAGCCACTGCACCTGATCTTTATTCTTCTTTAAAAAACACAGCTGGGCTGGGCGCGGTGTCTCAAGCCTGTAATCCCAGCACTTTGGGAGGCCGAGACGGGTGGATCACGAGGTCAGGAGATCGAGACCATCCTGGCTAACACGGTGAAACCCTGTCTCTACTAAAAAATAAAAAAAATTAGCTGGGCGTGGTGGCGGCGCCTGCAGTCCCAGCTACTGGGGAGGCTGAGGCAGGAGAATGGCGTGAACCCGGGAGGCGGAGCTTGCAGTGAGCTGAGATCCGGCCACTGCACTTCAGCCTGGGCGATAGAGCGAGACTCCGCCTCAAAAAAAAAAAAAAAAACACAGCCGGCCAGGCACAGTGGCTTGTGCCTGTAATCCCAGCACTTTGGGAGGCTGAGGCGGGTAGATCACTTGAGGTCAGGGGCTCAAGACTAGCTTGGCCAACATGGTGAAACCCTGTCTCTACTAAAAATGCAAAAAAGTAGTTGAGCATGGTGGTGTGTACCTACAGTCCCAGCCGCTCGGTGGTGTGTACCTACAGTCCCAGCTGCTCGGTTGTGGGTACCTACAGTCCCAGCTGCTCGGTGGTGGGTACCTACAGTCCCAGCTGCTCGGTGGTGTGTACCTACAGTCCCAGCCGCTTGGTGGTGGGTACCTACAGTCCCAGCCACTCGGTGGTGTGTACCTACAGTCCCAGCCGCTCGGTGGTGTGTACCTACAGTCCCAGCTGCTCGGTGGTGGGTACCTACAGTCCCAGCTGCTCGGTGGTGGGTACCTACAGTCCCAGCCGCTCGGTGGTGTGTACCTACAGTCCCAGCTACTCGGGAGACTGACTTAGAATCACCTGAGCTCGAGAGATCAGGATTGCACTGCTGCCCTCCAGCCTGGGCAACCGGACTGAGACTGTCAAAAAAAGAAAAAAAAAAAGACTTGTGAGGCAAAAATGATGTGTGGGGTAAAATGTTAGCCTGAGGTTAATCTGGGTGGAGGGCACATGGGTGTCCTTGTGCTGGTTTTTTTGGTTTGTTTGTTTGTTTTTTGAGACAGAATCTTGTTCTGTCACCCAGGCTAGAGTGCAGTGGTGGGATCTTGGCTCACTGCAACCTCCACCTCCTGGGTTCAAGCGATTCTCCTGCCTCTGCCTCCTGATTAGCTGGGATTACAGGCACCTGCCACCACACCCAGCTAATTTTTATATGGCTAATTTTGTTGGCCAGGCTGGTCTTGAACTCCTGACCTCAGGTGATCCACCTGTCTTGGCCTCCCAAAGTGCCGAATTACAGGCATGTGCCACCATATCTGGTCTTTTTTTTGTTTTTTCTTTTCTTTTTTTTTTTTTTGAGATGGAGTCTTGCTCTATCGCCCAGGCTGAAGTGCAGTGGCGGGATCTCAGCTCACTGCAAGCTCCGCTTCCCGGGTTCAAGCCATTCTCCTCCCTCAGCCTCCCGAGTAGCTGGGACTACAAGCACCCACCACCACGCCCAGCTAATTTTTTGTATTTTTAGTAGAGACGGTTTCACCGTGTTAGGATGGTCTGTCTCCTGACCTCATGATCCGCCTGCCTCGGCCTCCCAAAGTGCTGGGATTACAGGCATGATCCACAGCACCCGGCTGTTTTTTCTTAATTGAAAAGCAGTACTCTAACTCCTGGGCTCAAGGGATCTGCCTGCCTCAGCCTCCCAAAGTGTTGGCATTACAGATGTAAGCCACAGCACCTGGCCTGCACTGTCCTATATTTGCAATTTCAATTTCAAAGTGATTTCCAGTTGAAATCGTTTGCCCCACTTGTTCCTTCTTGCTGTGTCCCCTGTGGAGACCTTTCCCTGACACCACGCCCCCCCGGTCAGGGTACCCGACTGGCTGGGCAGTGAGCCCTGAGGCCTTCCTGTGCCAGCATCCTCCTCTTTTCCAGGAGATGGTAGCTGACCTGGAGCTGCAGCAGGACCCCTCGGTGCCTCTCGGCCACACCCCTTCCCAGGGGCACTTCCTCTTTGGGATTTTCTGCCGACGACTCCAGGCTCTGACAAGCGGTTGGAGCGTGGCTGCCAGCCTTCAGAGACAGAGGGAGCTGCTCATGTACAAACGGTAATACCTACTACCACCTGGGCAGGGCAGCATCTCATGACGGTCCTAGAGTTTCTTTGTAGCGAGTTCGTTTCCCGTTACTTACTTGTCTGCGGGTCCCCATCCCAAGCCTGTCCCTCTCTGTAGCACTTGCCAGGGAGAGGAGGATCCAGAGGGTTTAAAGTACTTCTGATTAAAACCTTCCAGCTGAGCGAGGTGGCTCACGCCTGTCATCCCAACAGTTTGGGAGGCTGAGGCGGGCGGATCACCTGAGGTCAGGAGTTTGAGACCAGCCTGACCAACATGGCGAAACGCTGTCTCTACTAAAAATACAAAAATTAGCTGGATGTGGTGGTGGACGCCTGTAATCCCAGCTACTCGGGAGACTGAGGCAGGAGAATTGCTTGAACGTGGGAGGCAGAGGTTTCAGTGAGCCGAGATCGTGCCATTGCACTCCAGCCTGGGCGACGGAGTGAGACTGTCTGAGCAACAACAAAAAACCTTTCCGCTCAGATGTGGAGGGACGTTGCAGAACGAGCTCCTGTCAAAGTAGGGAAAACTGTTCAGAAATGCCCATGGCAGCTGCATTTATAATAAGCGTGAAGTCATTAAATCAAAGTCATTTAATTTTATAGTCGTAGGGAATTGCTTCACTAGACAGACTGGTGCATCATCCACTTGGTTATTATGTAACTGTTAAGAGTTATTTGGTAGCACGTTTTGAGTGCAGTGGGCCAAGCACGGTACAGGGGAGTTGGGCTCAGAGTGCAGGCTTTGGATGGGACAGAGGGACACGGGCCACGGCTCCGGTTCCAACAGTGGCCTTGGGTTTCAGGGTATGGTTGCTGCTCTGAGAGTCTGAGCCCTTGGGAGGGAGCAGAGTGTATGCTGTGCGGTCGCCACAGATGCAGCCCCTTCTTTCCAGGATCCTCCTCCGCCTGCCTTCGTCTGTCCTCTGTGGCAGCAGCTTCCAGGCCGAACAGCCCATCACTGCCAGATGCAAGCAGTTCTTCCACTTGGTCAACTCTGAGATGGTAGGTGCCCCGTGTGCATGTGTCCATCTCATCTGTCGGTGCCTGTGGCACTGGCAGCAGCTCTTGCAGCCTCCATGCGTGTCCTGAATCCACCGTGCAAATTACTGAAGAAAGGGTTCAAAGTCAAATAGGGAACAATGTCTGGAATGCCGTGTGAGGGAGGGCCCCTACCCACAGCGAGGACGGCGGCCAGCACGTCACCAAACCAGCTGTAGGTTGCCTTCTCCAAAGTTTGAGTTCCTTCAGTTTCCCTTAAGTTTTAATAATTTTGACGCATGGAATCGTACAGACCATTTTGTGTGCCACGCACCTCAGTTCATTTATTTCTAATCTCAACATGCTTCACGTGTGAAAAAGCCTTGTGGTGATCTGACTACTGCTGTTGCCTGCCAGGAGCCCCATTGTCTTCCGTTTTAGACACTGCCCAGTGTGAGCTGCGGAATGATGTTAACCAGTAGCCGGGCACAGTGGCTTACGCCTGTAATCCCAGCACTTTGGGAAGGCGGGGGGATCACGTGAGCCCAGGAGTTCAAGACTAGCCTGGGCAACACAGCAAAACCCTGTTTCTACAAAAAATAGAAAAATTAGCTGGGCATGGTGGCACATGCCTGTAGTCCCACCTACTTGAGAGGCTGGGTCAGGAGGATTAACTGAGCCCAGGAGGCAGAGCTTGCACCAAGCCAGGATCCCGCCACTGCACTCCAGCCTGGGACAGAGCGAGACTGTCTCAAAAAAACGAAGTGGCCCTTGCTGTGGGGATGGGTCAGTGTCAGGAACCCAGCTGGTCAGAGCTGGGGAGATAGATGCTTGTTTTTGAAGATGCACAAATGTGAGAGATGGAATTCAGGTTCCATGCCAGCTCTGGAGCATTTTATATTTTTATTTATTTATTTAAGAAGAAATTTTTTTTGAGACAGAGTCTTGCTCTGTTGCCTGGGCTGGAGTGCAGCGGCACAATCTCAGCTCACCGCAATCTCCGCTTCCCGGGTTCAAGCAATTCTCCTGCCTCAGCCTCCTGAGTAGCTGGGACCACAGGTGCCCGCCACCACACCCGGCTAATTTTTGTACTTTTAGTAGAGATGAAGTTTCACCACGTTGGTCAGGCTGGTCTCGAACTCCTGACCTCGTGATCCACCCACCTTGGCTTCTTCCCAAAGTGCTGGGATTACAGGTGTGAGCCACCGTGCCCGGCCTTGTGTAGCACTTTAAAATGTGACAAGGAGAGCAGAGGACATGAGACTAGCAAAAGCTTTAAGAAAATCAGTATGGTTTCCTTTGAATTCTTACAAAAGGCTGTTTTTTGGAAAGCTCTCAGAAAGGCATGTGACAGCCGACAGACAGGAAGACACCATGGACAGCACTTGGTTAGTGAAGGAAAGAGGAGCCAGAGGATGGTCGGGCCGTGGTATTAGTGTCATCCTCACCACAGATCTGGGCTTCGGGTGCGTCCCCTTCCCTGTGGCCGCTTGTGCCTCCCTGGCTTCTTCCTGGAGACTACAAGACTGTCCGGCCCAGAGTTGCTGAGCTGCAGGATCTGGCTGCCCAGGAATCCATTAAGTTTCAGGACAGCACAGCCAGGGCTCCAGGCCCGGTCAGCCAGGAGCACCATCCATGGTGGCCACGCCAAGCCTTAGTGAGTGTTTTTCTCACGACAGAATCTGCACAGCAGCCACTCTGCACACTGGTCTCGCTTCTCTTCCTGTAGCCTTTTCTTACCTGCCTTGAACTCTCTTGCAGAGAAACTTCTGCTCCCACGGAGGTGCCCTGACACAGGACATCACTGCCCACTTCTTCAGGGTAAGCTGCTCCCTCAGCCCCTCCCATGGCCTTCTCAGAATGCTGGGGGTGGGTCCTCCTGTCAGCTTCCTGCGAGTTCCTGCACTCCGCTGGTTGTGGGTCCTCGCAAACCGCCGACCTCCTGGTGCGCTCTCTCCTGCAGGGCCTCCTGAACGCCTGTCTGCGGAGCAGAGACCCCTCCCTGATGGTCGACTTCATGTTGGCCAAGTGCCAGACAAAATGCCCCTTAATTTTGACCTCTGCTCTGGTAGGCCAGCTGTCTTGTTGGGAGTTTTGTTTGGGGGATGAGTGGGAGACTCCACGGCTGCCTCTGGCGTCTCTGCAGCACTTCTCCATCAGGGGTGTTATCATCTCAGAGAAAATTCGTCAGGAGACATGGAGGCCACAGTTAAAGATGCCAGCTCGCAGCAGATGAGGGCCACGTGTCCTGAGTTCCTAGAACTGTCCCCGCCCCCACCGCCGCGGCCATGGGCACCCTCAGGACTTTTCCCCTGTGGACCCCGCTCAGACCCCACGGGCACCTTCGTGTCCACAGGGGTGCAGGGCTTGTTTGTTCACCGTCTTGGGTTACGAATTGGCTGGAGGCTGTACGGTGGCTGCCTGTGCCCCCTCACGAGAGCATAACCGTGGCCCACTGGCGCCCGACTACGTTTTCTTGGGACTTCGGAGCAGAGACTTCACCTCAGCTCCCGCCAGAGCTCAGCAGGCTCCCTTAACAGCCCAGGGTCCCGGGAGTGGGAGGGGGCAGCATTTCCCTCACTTCCGTGACGGCTCACTTAGTCCTGAAGACCATAGCTGTCGCCCTGCCTTCTCAGTTATCAGGGACACGAGGGCCTTTTTCTCCCGCAGCACAGCATGTTCCCCAAGGAGCTCCCCACGCTGCATTTGCACCGAGTTGTAGCTCAGTTAGTGGAATTCACGATAAATGAACTCTTCCGTGTTTAGAACGCCAGCTCTCAGCTGAGGACATCGAAGGACCAGGCATTCCCAGCTCAGGGGCAGTGTGGTCCCTTCACTGTTTCGTTAGGCCAGGCTCTTCCTTCTCCAAATTACACGTCTTCCATGAGTGTGGGTAATAATGCCTCATGGAACTGCTTTGAGCCTTAACTGAGGTAAAAAGATACTGGCTTTGGAGTTCGAGAGCGCAGGGTGAGTGTGGGCCCGTGGTGGCCTGTAGGAGCGCCGTGGGCTTGTCATAGCTGTGGCAGCGGAGGTGTGTCCACCCCAGCCCCCCTCATCTGTGTCCTGCTCTCTAGTTGTGGTGGCCGAGCCTGGAGCCTGTGCTGCTCTGCCAGTGGAGGAGACACTGCCAGAGTCCACTGCCCCGGGAACTGCAGAAGCTGCAAGAAGGCCGGCAGTTTGCCAGCGAGTACGTGTGGGTGGTGAGGACGGGGTGTGCCTGCCCAGATGCACTTTAGGACCTGCTCGAGGTCATCTCCTAAACACCCTGGCTTGCTTGAGGAAAGTAGTGTGGGCAGTGTGTTGTGTGAGCAGGGAGAAAAGAACCGAGTTCTTGTGGTGGGCGCCTGTAATCCCAGCTACCCAGGTAGTCCTTTGCTCTCCGTTCTAGGAGGGAATTGCCTGATCCAGTCACAGGGCCAGGCAGGGAGAACTGAGGGAAATAAGGCCTCTTCTTCCAAAACTTACGCAGCTGGGGCCCAAGAGCACAGGGCAAGGTGGACAGGACCCAGCCGGCTGCCTCCTGTCAGCAGGAGCTCTCAGAATGCCAGGATGCGCTAGGGGCAGTACCAGCACCTGCCCAGACTCTCAGTGGACCTGGGGGTGCTGGGGGATGCAGACCTAGTTTCTGATGGTCCTGAAGCCCTTCTGTGTTCTCTGATGGAAAGGCAAGCCCCAAAGGCGACAGGTGGGAATAAGGACTTGGCTGTAAGGCCCTGCACTGACCCTGTTTTCTCTGTCCCAGTTTCCTCTCCCCTAATGCCGCCTCCCCGGCACCTAACCCGGCCTGGCTCTCAGCTGCTGCACTGCACTTTGCGATTCAACAAGTCAGGGAAGAAAACATCAGGAAGCAGCTAACGAAGCTGGACTGCGAGAGAGAGGAGGCAAGACAGGAAATTCTTTTACTGATTCTTTTCTCGCAAGCTTGGTTTCAATCCGTGCAGCTTCTCTGGGCCTGCGTGATGAGCTGCGTTTTTCTAAAGACATATATGAGGCTTAGAGTAAGACTTTGACTCTCAAGTTTACTAGTAATAGTAATTCCACTTTTTAAAATGGTTGTATGTGTTTGAGACAGGGTCTCACTCTGCCGCCCAGGCTGTAGTGCAGTGGTGTAATCACAGCTCGCTGCAGCCTCGTTCTCCTGGGCTCAGGCCATCCTCCTACCTCAGCCTCTGGAGTAGCTGGGACTACAGGTGTGTGCCACCATGCCCAGCTAATTTTATAATTTTTTCTGAGATAGGGGTCTCTAGTCTGGGCACGGTGGCTCATGCCTCTAATTCCAACACTTTGGAGGCTGAGGCAGGTGGATCACTTGACGTCATGAGTTCAAGACCAGCTTGGGCAACATGGTAAAACCCTATCTCTACAAAATATACAAAAATTAGCCCGGTGTGGTGGTGCACGCTTGTAATCCCATAGCCTGTAAAGTTACTCAGGAGACTGAGGCAGGAGAATCGCTTGAACCCGGTAGGCAGAGGCTGCAGTGAGCCGAGGTCATGCCACTGCCCTGCAGTCTGGGTGACAGAGCGAGACTCTTGTCTCAAAAAAAATAATTTTAAAAAGTAGGCCGGGCGCGGTGGCTCTCGCCTGTAATCCCAGCACTGTGGGAGGCTGAGGCGGGCGGATCACGAGGTCAGGAGATCAAGACCATCCTGGCTAACACGGTGAAACCCCGTCTCTACTAAAAATACAAAAAAAAATTAGCCGGATGTGGCGGCGGCGCGTGTGGTCCCAGCTACTCGGGAGGCTGAGGTAGGAGAATGGCGTGAACCAGGGAGGCGGAGCTTGCAGTGAGCCGAGATCGCGCCACTGCACTCCAGCCTGTGCGACAGAGTGAGACTCCGTCTCAAAGAAAACCAAAAAAGTAAAACAGAGATCGGGGTCTGACTATGTTGCCCAGGCTTGAAGTGCTTTTCTTCAGCTTAGTCTTATCCTCATCACAGCCCAGTGTAAAAACTGTCAGCTTCAGGTGGTGCCTTCTGCGTTCATGCTGCAGTAGCCTCGATTCACTTGCCGAGGGACAGCCCCAGATAAGCTTGCAGTGAGACAGCTCAGAGCTGGGGTGCTGGGGACAAGAGGCAGCAAGGACACGACTGTCTGCAGCTACAGGCATGGGGAAAGGAGTGGGAGAGGAGGCTGCTCCAAGTTCCCGGCCAGGGACCACGCTGGGCTAAGACCCACCTGGTTGCTGCGCCCTGGGTAGCCTGACAGCCTCCGCAAGACCAGTGACACCCACAGCCCTCTGTGCAGGGAGCCCAGGGCGGTGTGTGTAGAACAGGCACGGAAACAAGCATCCCACAGGAGAGCTGCAGCCCGAGTGTGCAGCCCAAGATCGTCAATGCATAGGTGCCGTGTCAGCACACGACTTACACCAGCTGAAAGCTGTGCCAACAGCAGTGACGGGGTTTTGGTGATTATAACCACCCTATAGGGCTTCTTCTGGGTGCGTCTTCAGGTTTCTTGTGTAGTTTTGTTAGAAGGGATTTTAGTGGCTCCAGGGCCTTAAGGCCCTAGTGTGTGGAGAGGTCAGCGTCCACAGTCAGGCCCTGGGTTAGGATGGAGCCTGTGGGTTTATCTTCAAGGATTTTACAAACACTTCTGACAGGAGGCCTTGCAGGGAGATGATGGTGAGTTGGGACTGCGCACAGCCAAGGAGACTGCAGTAGTCTTCCTTCTGGCTCTTGTCACTTTTTCAAACTGTTTCTAGCTTTGTTTAAAGGCAAGTATGAAATGACCCAGCCAGCAGTAATTAATTCTCAATCAAGCTGTCTCTGTAAAAGTGATTGGAAGGTTTTCTAAGATCCACTTAAAGGATTTATGGCCTAGATGTAAAAAATTGCAATTAAAGAGGAACGTTTCGGCCTTATTTAGAATGACAGAGCACAGGTAATTTTAATGTAGTAAGAAGTGCACGTTTTTATTTGCAGCTATTGGTTTTCCTTTTCTTCTTCTCCTTGATGGGCCTGCTCTCGTCACATCTGACCTCAAATGTAAGTCAGACCTTACCAGCCAAGGTGTCCTCTCCCACTGTGGCCGGGCAGGGGCACCAGGCAGCCAGTTTCCAAGTCAGGGTTTCCAGAGTGGCTCAGGAGCTCCTTGTGTTTGCGGAAGTGTGAAAACTCCCACGCCGTGAGCATTTTTTTTTTTTTTTGAGATAGGAGTCTCGCTCTGTTGTACAGGCTGGAGTGCAGTGGTGTGATCTCGGCTCACTGCAACCTCTGCCTCCTGGGTTCAAGCGATTCTCCTGCACCAGCCTCCTAAGTAGCTGGGATTATGGGCGTGCGCCACCACGCCCGGCTAATTTTTGTGTTTTTAGTAGAGATGGGGTTTCACCATATTGCCAGGCTAGTCTTGAACTGGCCTCAGTGATCCGCCCACCTCGGCCTCCCAAAGGGTTGGGATTACAGGCATGAGCCACTGCATCCAGCCTGTGGGCCTTTTTTTTTGAGACGGAGTCTTGCTCAGTGGCCTGGGCTGGAGTGCAGTGGCGTGATCTCGGCTCACTGCAAGCTCCGCCTCCCGGGTTCACACCATTCTCCTGCCTCAGCCTCCCGAGCAGCTGGGACTACAGGCGCCCGCTACCTTGCCCGGCTAGATTTGTTTGTATTTTTAGTAGAGACGGGGTTTCACCGTGTTGGCCAGGATGGTCTCGATCTCCTGACCTCGTGATCCACCCGCCTCGACCTCCCAGATGCTGGGATGACAGGCAGGAGCCACCAGAGTGCTGGGATTACAGGCTGAGCCACCGCGCCCGGCAGGACCTTTCTTTTAATGCCTTATTTCAGGACGTGGTGCAGCAGCCTTGGTGTGGGTGCTTGAAGTCCCTGGCCTCCTACCTGAGCCTCTTCTGTCCAGAGGCCCAGTGTTATCTTCCATAGGTTGTCACCAGTTTTAAGACTTTCAGTAAGCAAAGAAGAAATGCCTTCTGTGCTGAGGACTGTGCCCTCCTACCCGCGGGAGCACAGCAGGTCGGCCATTCTCAGGGTTGCTCTCCTGCGGTTTACAGAGTGCCACGGACCCATCAAAGGCTTTAGATGTTTGTGCTGCAGTCCTCGAGTGTTTAGAGAAGAGGAAGATATCCTGGCTGGCGCTCTTCCAGTTGACAGAGAGTGGTGAGAAACACTGCTGAGGCGCGGATGCGGAGGGCTGCTCTTTTCAGACGCAACTTTCAAATGGTTAAGAACGTGCCCTCCTTGAGGTTCACTCATTCATTTTCATGACTATCTTTCTCCTAAGTTTGTAAGTTCCGTTTCAGTTGGGACAGATTAAGTACAAACGTGTAAGATAATTTACTGGCTCACTGGTCAACCCCAGGACCAATGGCCTATCGTGGGGACTGCCTCTCTCTGCCCCACACCCCCTTCCTCTCCCAGCTGCTGACGGGTGCCCAGGTATCCTTGGCTCAGGCTGTTTGCTCCGCACCCCCCCCCCCCCCCACAGCCAGGCCTCCCAGGGTACACGTCCCAACCCCCAGGGGTGTCCCCCAGCACTGGTAACAGGCAGAGACGTCCAGAGTTGCCTGAGCCACCTCTTGGTGTTGCAGACCTCAGGCTGGGGCGACTCCTCCTCCGCGTGGCCCCGGACCAGCATACCAGGCTGCTGCCCTTCACGTTCTACAGGTACCTTCACCTACAGGCTGCTCAGGGAGCAGGGCACAGCCGTGCATGGTCAGGGCAGGGGCAGTGTTTCCCAGACCCCATCTTAGCAGCTCTGGCTCTCCCGCCAGAGGGGAAGGGTTGCCTGTGCCTCTGCCGCACAGAGGAGCAGCATCCCTTGGCATCACCTGCTACCTTTCCAGCAGTCTGCAGCCACTCGTCACCATGTCTATTTCTAGTCTTCTCTCCTACTTCCACGACGACGCGGCCATCAGGGAAGAGGCCTTCCTGCATGTTGCTGTTGACATGTACCTGAGGCTGGTCCAGCTCTTCGTGGCTGGGGACACAAGCACAGTTTCACCTCCAGCCGGCAGGAGCCTGGAGCTCCAGGGTCAGGCAGGTGCAAGGGCCAGTCCCATCTCCAGGGGAGCTCCCCGCAGCCTGAGGCTCCTTCTGCCAAAGAATGCTCCAACACAGAATGCAGACTGGGGGGGACACACCAGCCCTGTTTCAGTGTCTTCTAACCTGTGACTTTGCCTGTTTTCTCTCTAGGGCAACCCTGTGGAATTGATAACAAAAGCTCGTCTTTTTCTGCTGCAGTTAATACCTCGGTGCCCAAAAAAGAGCTTCTCACACATGGCAGAGGTAACGTCAAGACACCCACCTTGGGCCACGTGGGGGACACGAGAAATCACAGCTGCCTGGGCCACGTGCCCGCCCGGCTGGCAATGCGACGCCACTGTTTCTGCCAGAGCCCCTTCCCTGTGGTCTGAGGCCCAGTGGACGGCATGGGCTGAGGACCTGCTCCTTTCTCATAGCTGCTGGCTGATCGTGGGGACTGCGACCCAGAGGTGAGCACTGCCCTCCGGAGCCGGCAGCAGGCTGCTCCTGACGCTGACCTGTACCAGGAGCCTCATCTCTTCTGAGAGGACCTGCCACTGCACACCAGCCCAGCTCCTTTGTAAATAATTTATTACAAGCATAACACGGAGCTCCTGTTGCACTAAAAAGTGGATTACAAATCTCCTCGATTGCTTTAGTGGGGAAAAGGAATCAATTGTTTATAAACTGTCTGGCCCCAAGTCACTCAGTGTTTGTAGGAAAATAAACCGCTGGTCCCAGAGCAGAGGAGGCTACTTGAGCTGTACACCAAGGGCGGGCAGCACCCCCAGCCTCCCATGCAGGTGCGCACGAAGGGTGAGGCTGACACGGCCATTGCAGCGTCCAGGCTGCTAGAGGTGCTCATCCCCACTGCCGTCCTCAGGTGGGTTCTGGCTTCACCGCCTGGTCCTCTGTGGTCACAGAGGGGCTCGGTGGCCCGGGTGGTGGCTCTGCCTCCAGGGGCAGGGCCTTGTCCTGGGTCTGTGTCAACGGGTGCACCATGGACATGTGTACGTTGAGGTTGTGGGCCTTCTCGAACCGCCGGCCACACTGGTCACAGGCAAAGTCCAGCTCAGTCTCAGCCTTGTGTTTGGTCATGTGGTACTTGAGGGACGCCCGCTGCCTGCACTGGAACCCACAGACCTCACACCTGGGGGACAGAGGCAGGTAAGAAGCTGCGTGGGCCAGCCACAGCCCTGGGGAGGGCCTGGCTCACACTTACTGCAAAGGCTTCGCTCCTGAATGTCGCATTTGGTGGACGAGAAGGTGCTTCCGCTGCTTGAAGGTTTGTCCACACTCGTCACAGATGTAGTTCCGCACCTCTGAGAGAGGAGAGTCCAGTGAGTCCAGGCCCCTGATGCTCCAACCTCCCGGGGGGACGCCGACGACAATGTAAAACATCACAGCCGGGAAGAAGTTTCCACACACCATACAGTGGGCCCAAGCAAGGGGCCTCTGAGGGCCTCATTTATTAAGATCTCTAAACCGCTTGATATACTATCATATGGCTTCATCAGCCGTGTGCATGTGAGGATGATTTTTAAAGAAACTTCAGAAATCTATTTCCTTAAACACAAATTTTTTTTTTTGCGATGAAGTCCCGCTCTGTTACCCAGGCTGCAGTGCAGTGGCACAGTCTCGGCTCACTGCAACCTCCGCCTCCCGAGTAGCTGGGACTACAGGCGCCCACCACCATGCCCAGCTGATTTTTGTATTTTTAGTAGAGATGGGGTTTCACCATATTGGCCAGGCTGGTCTTGAACTCCTGACCTCGTGATCCGCCTGCCTCGGTCTCCCAAAGTGCTGGCACGCATGAGCCACTGTGCCTGGCCTACAAATTATTAAAGGACGCCGTATTGCTAAGGCTGTATGGATCACTGACTGTCACAGCTATGGCTGTTCTCTAGGATTCATCTCTGTACGAGCGGGGCCGTCCCCAAGGCTGGGGCTTATGCAAGGCTGCACTCGCTCTGGAAACCTCTCTTGCACCCTTGAACAGAGATACCACTTTCCAGTCAGACCCATTCTCCCTGTGCTGCCTCCACAGCTGTCCAGCCCCAAAACACTTCACAAAACAGACTTCCCTGCAGAGGGAAACTCTAACTTGACATTTTACTCTACCCTGTTTTTTTTTTTTTTTTGAGACGTGAGTCTTGGTCTGTTGCCCAGGCTGGACTGCAATAGCCCAATCTCAGCTCACTGGAACCTCCACCTCCCAGGTTCAAGCAACTTGTAGCTGGGGCCACAGGTGTGCACCACCATGGGGGGCTGGTGCAGTGGCTCACAGCTCACTCTCAGCACTTTGGGAGGCCAAGGCAGGCGGATCATGACATCAGTTCAAGAGCAGCCTGGCCAACATAGTGAAACCCCATCTATACTAAAAATACAAAAATTAGCTGGGCATGGTGGCGGGTGCCTGTAGTCCAAGCTACTCGGGAGGCAGAGGCAGGAGAACTGCATGAACCCAGGAGGCGGAGGTTGCAGTCAGCTGAGATTGTACCACTGCACTCCAGCCCGGGCAACACACTGTCTCGGAAAGAAAAAAAAAAAAAATGGGGCTGGGAATGGTGGCTCATGCCTGTAATCCCAGCACTTTGGGAGGCTGAGGCAGGCAAATCACCTGAGGTCAGGAACTCAAGACCAGCCTGGCCAACACAGCAAAACCCGCCTCTCTACTAAAAATATAAAAATTACCTGGGCGTCACGGTGGCTCACACCTGTAATCCCAACACTTTGGGAGGCCGAGGCAGGTGGATCACGAGGTCAGGAGATCAAGACCATCCTGACTAACACGGTGAAACCCCATCTCTAGTGAAAATACGAAAAATTAGCCAGGCGTGGTGGCAGGTGCCTGCAGTCCCAGCTACTCAGGAGGCTGAGGCAGGAGAATGGCTTTAACTCGGGAAGTGGAGCTTGCAGTGAGCTGAGATTGTGCCGCTGCACTCCAACCTGGGCGACGGAGCGAGACTCTTTTGTTAAAAAAAAAAAACCCCATGGCCGGGCGCGGTGGCTCAAGCCTGTAATCCCAGCACTTTGGGAGGCCGAGACGGGCGGATCCCGAGGTCAGGAGATCGAGACCATCCTGGCTAACACGGTGAAACCCCGTCTCTACTAAAAAATACAAAAAACTAGCCGGGCGAGGTGGCGGGCGCCTGTAGTCCCAGCTACTCAGGAGGCTGAGGCAGGAGAATGGTGTAAACCTGGGAGGCGGAGCTTGCAGTGAGCTGAGATCTGGCCACTGCACTCCAGCCTGGGCGATAGAGCAAGACTCCGTCTCAAAAAAAAAAAACCCCAGTGTGGCAGCGGATGCCTGTAGTCCCAGCTACTCGGGAGGCTGAGGCAGGAGAATCACTTGAACCAGGGAGGCGGAGGTTACAGTGAGCCAAGATCGCGCCACTGCACTCCAGCCTGGGCAATAACAGTCAGACTCTGTCTCAATCACTAAATTTAAAAAAGTATCTTTGGTAGAGACAGTCTTACTATGTTGCCCAGGCTGGTCTCAAACTCCTGGCCTCAAGCAATCCTACTGCCTCAGCCTCCAAAGTGCTGGGATTACAGGCATGAGCCACTGCACCCAGCCTGATTTCAGGTTTTTAAGGAACTGCTACTTGTGACCATCAGTCAGTGGACAGATGCAGAGTCTGAAGAACCAAACACAAGGAACTGCTGCCATCAGGAGAGATGTGGGAGAACCCAAAAAAATAACAAAATAACCCGCATGTCAGGAGATGATCCAGCAGTAAAAATCAATCCTAATGAAAAAAGACTTTCTGTAGTAAATTCAAATAAAAATAAATAATTCTTATTAATTCTGTAATAAGTTCAAAACCAAAGAAAACTATTTAAGGATCAATATACAGTTGTCCTCAGCTGGTTCCCCGCCGCACCCCAACCCTTACCAAAATCTGCTCATACTCAAGTCCCTAAGTTAGCCCTGCAGAGACCCTACAGAACCTGCACTTATGAAAGGCAGCCCTCTGAATACCAGGGATTTGAGTCCCTGACCACATATACATGGGTCCACATAGTTTAAGTTTTGTTTTTTTTTTTTGAGACAGCGTCTCACTGTTGCCCAGGCTGGAGTGCAGTGGTGTGATCTCGGCTCATTGCAACCTCCACCTCCTGGGTTCAAGCAATTCTCCCACCTCAGCTTCCCAAGTAGCTGTGCCTACAGGCATGCGCCACCACGCCCAGCTAATTTTTGCATTTTTAGTATAGATGGCGTTTTACCATGTTGGCCAGGCTGGTCTCGAACTGCTGACCTCAGTTGACCCACCCACCTTGGCCTCCCAAAGTGCTGGGATTACAGTGAGAGCCACCGTGCCCAGCCAAGTTTGTCATTTTGAAAACATATCCTTGTTGGATTATAAAAGTAACTTCTACATTATAGAAATTGTGAAAAATAAGACAGGCACAGAGACAGCACCCTCAGTCACAACTCCCCCATCCACTTCCGGTCTTCATGAGACGAGCTATACACACGTGAAGCAGCAGAACCACACGTGCCTCCCGTCTGTCCACACGGGCAGCTCCCCAGAGTGGGCATACCTTCATGCCTTCTACCTCCCGCCTTCCCTTTTAACACACTTGTTTGGGCCGGGTGTGGTGCTCACACCTGTCATCTCCGTACTTTTAAGAGACACTCGTTTGGGCCGGGTGTGGTGCTCACACCTGTCATCTCCGTACTTTGGGAGGCCGAGGTAGGTGGATCACTTGAGGTCAGGAGTTAAGGGATTGGCCTGGCCAACATGGTGAAACCCTGTCTCTGCCAAAAATTACAAAAATTAGCAGGCGTGGTTGCTAATGTGCACCTGTAGTCCCA
Organism: Chlorocebus sabaeus; assembly: GCF_047675955.1. Taxonomy (NCBI): domain Eukaryota; kingdom Metazoa; phylum Chordata; class Mammalia; order Primates; family Cercopithecidae; genus Chlorocebus; species Chlorocebus sabaeus. The sequence goes on along the minus strand of NC_132908.1, from coordinate 86,362,554 downwards.
GCTACTTGGGAGGCTGAGGCAGAAGAGTCACTTGAACCCGGGAGGCGGAAGTTGTGGTGAGCCAAGATGGTGCCACTGCACTCCAGCCTGGGCAACAGAGCAAGACTTCATCTCAAAAAAAATTTAAAGTGATCAATTTGCAAAGGGACACCAAGATTGCTTGGCTATCGGTTTTGACAAACTGCCTAGATCCTGGGGAAGTCAGGAATTCCCCCCATCACAGGGAAGGGCAGATTCAGACTGATGCCCTACTCTAGCCTTCATCCACCTACATGACTGTGAGTACCTGAGGCCCCATCAGCCACCTGCAGGCGATCCCCAACTCTTGGGGTGGGGATGGTATCAGGAAGACGGGAAAGCAGGTCACGTGCCCCTGGCTATCACCGTGCCGGTGACGCTGACGACGGCAGTACCTGTGTGGATGAGCTTCACGTGCCGCTGCAGGTAGCGGTCGATCATGAAAACCTTGTTGCAGCCAGGGTGGGGGCAGGGCCGCTCCCGGACCTCCTCGTGGTGCTCCTTGATGTGCTTCTGCAGGAGAGACTCAGTGAGAGACCCGCAGAGCCTCACCCGGCCGAGCGGCACGGGCCCTCAGCGGGTGGCAGCTGATGCCCCTGGAAGGAAGGCAGATCCAGCTCCTCCAGCTCCACCACTGGTTCCTCCACAGCTTCACTCCAAGACACTTCTAGACCGAAAGTCTGGCCCCACATCTACCCCAGGTCCCCGGTCACCTTGGGCACAAGTCTGAGTCAGGCTCTGCGGAAACACCCGGTGCCTGCCCCAGGCTCACACGGACAGCTGCGGGGCCTGGTCCGGCACAGCCCATGCTCACCTTCATGCCGTCAGCGCCTCGGTACACGGCTGTGCAGCCCTGGTAAGGACACTTGTAGATGGTGGGAAGCTCCTCCCTGCAACAAAGAGCACGCATGGAGCCCGGACCCGACAGGCAGGACGAGCCTCGAGCTCCAGGCCTCACCTCTCACAACGAAGCTGCTTCTTCCATCCGGGCTTGGGTCCCGGCTTCTTCCGAATTCTTGGTTCTTCAGACTTCTTGGCTTCTTTGCTTTCACTCTTCTTACCAGAGACCCTGAAAAAAAGAGGTTCCCAGATTCAGTGGTTTCTGATCTCCATTTGAAAAAGGTTTCTTGTCTCTCTAACAGGAGAGATGGTTTTTTTGAAGCTTCCCTGAGTTGCTTCTGTGCTGACTGACCCTCAAAATCTACCTGAACCCACCACAGCCAGAGCAACTCTGGACAGGAGGCCTCAGAGGCGAACACAGCAGAGGGCGAGGGCGCAGGGCACAGCAGGGGTGAGTTCTGAGACCTGAAGCTTCATCCTGTGCTACACATAAAACCCTGGAGATATCAGGAAAGATGGCAGAACAGACAAAGGGGCTACCCCTTCATCAAAATGACCTTAAACGCTAGGAAAAAGCTCAGAATCCACTCTCTGAAAACAGGACAGCTTGATTCCAAGCTCAAGCCCCAGCCGGGGCTTTGGAGGAACAGGTGCTGTTCCCCCAGAAGCACAAAGTGAGCACCTGCCACTCCCGCGTTCCTCAGCCCTGCCCCCGCTGCAGGGAGCCCAGCCTGTGTTCCTGGAGCTGCTGACGGGGACCGTGGTGGGCAGGAGACCTTGTCCTCCAGAACTTTGGGGTTGTGCATTTTAGTTGGTCTGGCAAGTCCCTGAGGGACCAGCAAATGCAGCAGCGTCCAGTGTATGTCTATTGGAGACTTAGAGGAGAGACACACTTGTGGTTCCTTTTTGGATCCAGATAAGGATAGGGAAGGAAATCCCTCAGGAAAAGAAGGGAACTTCATCATGATAAAGCTTCGACGTGAAACCCACAGCACATGCCACACTCCATCGTGAAAGACTGAAAGCTCTTCCTCCAGGATGAGGAAAAGACACAGGTTCTCTCACCACTGTTCTCAGCACAGCACTGGAGGCCCTGGCCAGAGTAACTGGGCAAGGAAAACAGAAAAATTCTCCCTATTCACAAATGACATGACCTTGTATGTAGAAAACCCTAAAGATCCACATACAGAAAAACCCTAATAAATGATTTCAGCAAAGCTGCAGAGTGTAAAATCCATACACAAAACCCAATTATGTTTCTTTGTATTATCAATGAACAATCCAAAAAGGAAATTAAAAGAAAAATCCATATGCAAAAGCATGAAAAAAGTAATTTACACTGCCGAGTCCAGTGGCTCACACTGGCAATCCCAGCACTCTGGGAGGCTGAGGTGAGAGGCTCGCTTGAGCACACAAGGCTGCCATCAGCCATGATCGTACCAATGCACCCCAGCCTGGGCAAGAGCATGAGACCCTGTCACTAACTGCCCTTCTCTTTAAATGCACTGAGGCTGGGCGCAGGGGCTCACGTCTGTAATCCCAGCACTTTGGGAGGCTGAGGTGGGCGGATCACCTGAGATCAGGAGCTTGAGACCAGCCTGACCAACATGGGGAAACCCCGTCTCTATTAGAAATATAAAACTTAGCTGGGTGTGGTGATGCACGCCTGTAATCCCAGCTACTCAGGAGGCTGAGGCAGGAGAATCACTTGAACCCGGGAGGTGGAGCTTGCAGTGAGCTGAGATCGCACCACTGCACTCCAGCCTGGGCGACAGACCAAGACGCCGTCTCAAAAAAAAAAAAAAAAATCATTGAAAAGAACTGTGTTGACTTTGCACAGGCTGCACCTTCTCTCCCTGTCCCTGATAACTGGTTTTCATGATCTGACCACATGTCCCTCACCTGCCCTGCCTGCCTGCCTTGGGTGGCCCCTTGTTTGTTGAGCGGCTGCCGTACGGTTCCCACACTGACCGCTCTCTTCCTCAGCACAGGCGGCTTCGGAGCCCCCGCAGTCTCTGTGCCCTTGTGTCTGGGATGGGGATCCTTGCGGATGGGGTGGGCTGGGCTCAGGCCTCACTGCTGCTTGTCAGTTCTTTCCCCACGAGGGCACAGGCAGGCCCTGGTCTTCACCTCTGGCTGGAACCACTGACCCCTCATTAACACATCATTGCCCCCAGCTGAGGGTGCAGGCGAGCTTGCCTGCTAGAACGCGAAGGTCGAGTCGAGAACACTGCGAGGCAGCACGTGGGCTGGGGGCTGTGCAGAGGCCCTTCTGGGTTCCCAGGGGGGTCTCACTGTAGCAGCTGAGGAACCAAGCGCCCCTGGCACTCGCCGCAGTCAGGCCATGCTTGCTACCACCCAGTCCTGCCTCCTACGCCGCGGGTCCCACTAAAGTCACCCCTTTAACTAGAGGCCTCTGAAAACATGTCTCCTGTGTCTCCGTCCCAAAGCACGTCTTTGTCTGCACTCCTGGGGTCCAGAGGAACTAGAGACACAGTCTGAGTGTGCTGTCCCTGTCACAGCAGCAGGAGCTCAGCAGAGAGGACCCTCCCCTCCTGAATTTGCCTCTCTGGAAAAGGCTCACCTGGCCCCTCCCAGCCCTCCTCTCCCCAGCATCCCCAGACCCTCTGGGCAGCAAGGCACAGAAACATTCTCAGGTGTCCTGGGATTTGGACTCAACCTGGGGCGGGTCACAGGGAGTGGGGGCTTCTCATCAGCAGCCTCGGGCGTCACCCCAGCCATGATTCCTGGGAAGAAACCTGAGGGTGGGACCCCCAGGCACCTTTTCTGGGCCTGACCAGTTTTCTGTTCATGCTGAGGCCCCTGCAGCCCCTCTGGCTCAGTCCTGCCCTCTCGCCGGCCTCCTCCTCTGCTCCTGTTTCTCTTTTCAGAACTTAACAGCATCAGAACTTCAATGAAAAAGGCAGTTGGCCTCTCAGTCTGCACTGCAGGGTTCCAGCGGCTGACTGTGGTACTCAGAGCCGCCTGCCCTCTGGACCTTTGTTCTGGACTGAAATGCTCAAGGACAGGGACCGGGTCAGTCGCCAACTACCTGGGAGTGTTCTGGGTACTCCTGGGTACAGGGTTGCAAAGAAAACAGCACAAGTGAAAACTGGCCCTCACTACCACGGCCTGTGTTCTAACCGAAGAGAGGAAACATAAATCCCTAAAAACAGAAAGTCAAAACAAGGGCACAGAAGTGACTCAACAAGGAAGTGGACCGTGGCTGCCTGGCCATGGACGTCAGTGACGGGGTCATAACTGTGAGGATGACAGAGCTGGGTCCTCGGGCCTCAGGATGCACACAAAGCAGAAGCAACGGGTTGGGGAATTCCGGGGGGACACTGGGGTGTGAACCCAGAGCAGGACTGGCAGAAGGGCCCTAAGAGCCTCGTTCTCAAATGAGGCTGGGTTTTGTCAACAGACACCTGCCGTCCACTGCTGGGACTCTGAGGCAGCCCTAGCCCGGCCTGCTGGTCATTTCACAGCACTGAGACCACCAGGAGGGTACGCACAGCGGGCAGTGAGAGCCCCTGGGGCACAGGCGGATGTCTAGGTCACCCAGCGGATGCCTCCAGCAGATCCCAGGCTGCCCACTTACTTCCTTTCTGGGTAAGGCTCAAAGGACTCATCCGAAGACTGGGCGTTTTGCTTCTTGTCATTTTCGTCTTCACTCAAGACGTCTCTAGGAATGAAGAGAGAATCTTCAGGAAAGCCCTGGGCCTGGGCAGTAACAGTTCCAACAACACCCCCTGCCTAAAGATTACCACATGGACCCCCACGTCCCACGTTCGAGTTCTTCTGAAAATGTCTTAAATCTAAAATCCCCAAATTTCCAATCTCATTTCCGAACGCAAAGGACCGACCAGGCTCACAAGCCAGCAACCCCCACAAGCCATGCACTCCGGGCACCAGGACACTGGACGTGGAAAGAGCACTTTCCACAGCAGCCCAGAAGGGGTGGAGGCTCTCAAAGGTGGCTTCCTGCTAAGCAGACTCTGAAAAATCAACCACCTCACCCCGTAACTGCAAACCCCTATGCAGCTGATGGGTTTGCCATGAGCCACTTCTAAGTTGACGCAAGTGGCTGGGTGTGGTGGTTCAGCCTGTAATCCCAGCACTTTGGGAGGCTGAGGCAGGTGGATCGCCTGAGGTCAGGAGTTCAAGACCAGCCTGGCCAATACCGGGAAACCCTGTCTCTACTAAAAATACAAAAATTAGCTGGGCGTGGTGGCGGGCACCTGTAATCCCAGCTACTCGGGAGGCTGACGCGGGAGAATCGCTTGAAAGCGGAAGGTGCAGGTCGCAGTGAGCTAAGACGGCGCCACTGCACTCCAGCCCGGGCAACAGAGTGAGGCTCGGTCTAAAAACAAAGTTCACAAAAGGAAAAGAAAAAAAAAAAAGACTGTGGCCTTTATGCTGAAACCTGAGTTGTGGTTTCGTTTCCTGGTGGTCTTGAGGACAGCCTCAGCCAGCCCAGGTGCCTCCTGGCACCTGCCCGATTTCATCACTGGACACCCCACTGGGATTGCCCCCCAGACTGGGCTGTCCTCATTTGGATGAGGTGCGTCTGTGTTGCAGCTGAGGTTGACAGGAGAGGGTGGAAATGGTGCAAACCCCAGCCTGGCACAACTGCCCTGAGTGGCGCTTGGCTGAGAGGCAGGGGTGGCCCAGGGAGTTTGCAGACACTGATGGGGTCCCTTCTGAGGCCTGTCCTCCTCCAACACCTCCTCACGGAGCCTCTGCTTCAAGTCAGAACAGTGTCATAGTCAAGGGCTAAAGTCAGGCTTCCTCTACTCCAGAAAGAGCTGGAGCGAACACAAAACCATAGCCCTAAAAGAGAAAACAGCAGCAGAAACAAAGGACCCAGCCACAGAGTGGTTTCAACAAACTCACTTCTAGGCTGCTCCAGGTCAGAAACCCTATCGAGCTCCCTCTGGAGCTGCCTCAGGTCTGGGGGTGCCCTCTGGCCCCCAGGAAACCACCAATCAGAGACAAGAGGCTCGGAAGCTCCCCAGCCCTCCTCTCCTCCCACCTCGAGAGGAGGCGCGTCCCAGCCAGGGACAGACAGCCGGCCCCTGTGACAGCTTAGTTTGGTACCAGGGCACGGGCAGCTGGCCCTACGATGGCTGTTTGGTTTTTGAAGGAGAAATGTTAGGCTATTTAAACCCACTCTTCTCTCACCCCTCAGAAAGGTCACTGAACTCGTCTTTTACCCGATCATCCGAGGTTGAAGATGGGACCTGCTTCTCACCCAACTGCCCTGAGAAACAAAGAACAAGGTCCTGTCACCAACATGGAGCACAGAAAGGTCTCACCTGCCAGGAGGTACGACTCCACTACTGATGAGCAGAAGGGAGCCCGGGGTCCCTGACCCGCAAGTTCCCCCCACCTCGGCCCCATCCCTGCCAAGAGTGCTACGTGGCCTCCGATCCTGTCCCGCCAGCCCGACGTCCAGAAACACACAGGCAGTAACAAGCATCAGAACCCTCAGGAACAGCAGAACCAGAAAGCCCAGTCCTTCCACAGACTCCGATCCACTCCTTCTAGGACAGCCTGGACTTGGTGGATTTTCTGAGACATTTAAACAATTACTGGGCCAGGCAGGGTGGCTCATGCCTGTAGTAATCCCAGCACTTTGGGAGGCCGATGCGGGTGGATCACAAGGTCAGGAGAATCGAGACCAACCTGGCTAACACGGTGAAACCCCGTCTCCACTAAAAATACAAAAAATTGGGCCGGGCATGGTAACTCATGCCTGTAATTCCAGCACTTTGGGAGGCTGGGGCAGGTGGATCACCTGAAGTCCAGAGTTCAAGACCAGCCTGACCACCATGGAGAAACCCCATCTCTTCTAAAACATACAAAATTAGCCAGGCATGGTGGTGGGTGCCTGTAATCCCAGCTACTCAGGAGGCTGAGGCAGGAGAACCGCTTGACCCTGGGAGGCGGAGGTTGCGGCTCACTGATATCGCGCCACTGCACTCCAGCCTGGGCAACAGAGTGAAACTTCGTCTCAAAAAAAAAAAACTAAAAATAAAAATACAAAAAATTAACCGGGCGTGGTGGCACGAGCCTGTAGTCTCAGCTACTCATTAGGCTGAGGTAGGAGAATCACTTGAACCCAGGAGGCAGACGTTGCAGTGAGCTGAGATCGTGCCGCTGCACTCTAGTCTGGGGAACAGAGCAAGACTCCATAAATAAATAATATTACTGTTCTCTCGGCCAGGCCTGGTGGTTTATGCCTATAATCCCAGGCTTTTAGGAGGTCAAGGCAGGAGAATCACTTGAAGCCAGAAATTCAAGACCAGCCTGGACAAAACAGTGAGACTCCACCTCTACTTAAAGTTTTTTTTTTGAGATGGAGTCTTGCTCTGTCGCCCACGCTAGAGCGCAGTGGCAGGATCTCAGCTCACTGTAATCTCCGCCACCCAGGGTCAAGCGATTCTCCTGCCTCAGCCTCCCGAGTAGCTGGGACTACAGGTGCTCATCACCACACCCAGCTATTTTTTTTTTTTTTTGAGACGGAATCTCGCTCTGTCACCCAGGCTGGAGTGCAGTGGTGCGATCTTGGCTCACTGCAAGCTCCGCCTCCAGGGTTCATGCCATTCTCCTGCCTCAGCCTCCAGGGTAGCTGGGACTACAGGCACCCGCCACCATGCCCGGCTAGTTTTTTGTTATTTTTAGTAGAGACGGGGTTTCGCCATGTTAGCCAGGCTGGTCTCAATCTCCTGACCTCACGATCCACCCGCCTCAGCCTCCCAGAGTGCTGGAATTACAGGCGTGAGCCATTGCACCTGGCCTAAAATAAGCTTTAAACAGTATTGTTCTCAGCCAGGCGCAGTGACTCACACCTGTAATCCCAGCACTCCAGGAGGCCGAGGCAGGTGGATCACAAGGTCAGGAGTTCGAGACCAGCCTGGCCAACATGGTGAAACCCCGTCTCTATTAAAAATACAAAAATTAGCTGGGTGTGGTGACGCGTGCCTGTAATCCCAGATACTTGGCAGGCTGAGGCAGGAGAATTGCTTGAACCAGGACCCGGGAGGCAGAGGTAGCAGTGAACCAAGATCGCGCCACTGCACTCCAACCTGGGCTACAGAACGAGACTCTGTCGCAAAAATAGATACACAGGTACAGAGATAGCATTGTTGTCAACATACTGCATACAAGTTTAAAAGCCAAGCAGCTCTAAGACGTGACACTCACAATCCCGTTCCTACCCAAGGCCCCCAAGCCACACTGTCTCATCTGTGCACCCGTATCTTTCTGAACTATCTGGGTAGCTGAGTTTTTATTTGAGACGGAGTCTCGCTCTATCGCCCAGGCTGGAGTACAGCAGTGCGATGTCGGCTCACTGCAATCTCTGCCTCGCAGGCTCAAGAGATTCTCATGCCTCAGCCTCCAGAGTACCTGGGATTACAGGTGCCCACCACCATGCCTAGCTAGTTTTTGTATTTTTATTAGTGATGGGGTTTTGCTATGTTGGCCAGGCTAGTCTTGATCTCCGGACCTCAAGTGATCCGCCCACCTCAGCCTCCCAAAGTCTAGGATAACAGGTAGCTACATTTTTTGGAAGCTCCCCTGAGGACTCAAGGTGGGAGCTGAGTGCCCAGGTGGGGACAGGTACGCAGAGCACACGCACGACAAGAGGCCGGAGGGAAACTGGCCCCAGCCCTCCTAACACAACATCCAGAAGCAGCTGTACCAGCCCACAGTGCTAAGGGTTCTGGGGCCCAAACAAGGGCCTTGTGTTCCCCTCAGCCTGTCAGCAGAGAAAGCTGCGCCACACTGGCCCACACCAGGGTGTCACCAGGCGGCTGGCTGAGCGCCAGGAAATGACCTGCAGCTGGCCCAGGGCAGCAGCCACAGAGGCAATGGCCATTCTCTTCTCCCACGTCCACAGACAAGGCCCCATTCTTTTCTTCCTCAGTCCCCTCAGCCCCAAGCACAAGCTTAGAGGAAGACTAGATGGCTGATGAGCGTGTCTCCACAGAAACTGCTGGAACAAAGCCCTGCTCACAGAGCAAGAGGCCGAGACAGGCCGGCCGCCCCTCCCTGCTCTCTGGATGTGGTGAGCTGCCGCAGGCCGAAGCCCCAAGCTCTGTTCCTTCTCACACCACGCTCCGGCCACCACCTAGAGCAGTGGAGACATCCATTTTCTGCCGAAAACCCTGCCCGGCTGAGGAGCACAGATCCTGGTCTAGCACCAGCAAGAGGTGCCTCCTACCTGGGGCCCCGGAGAGGGGCAGGCTTGGCTGAGGTGGGAAGCCCGACCTGGGCCCCACCGCGTCGCTGTCCGAAGGAGGCTGGGCCTCATCCGTGCTGGGCAGAATCTTGGTCTCAGCCCCAACTGGGGTCCCTGTCCCTTTACCCTGGGAGGTCTGAGGGGCGTCCCCAGGGTTCCACCCTCGGTGCTGGGGCAGCCGTGGCACCGTCTCCTTGTCCCATGGCCACTTGACCGCCAACGCACTGTCCAGCAAGAAGGCTTTGCAGCTGGAGCTGGTGTCCATGGTGTAGTCGTGGCCCTGGTCGCAGCCCCACACGGCCTGGATGACGCCGCAGTACTCAGAGGACAGTGTCCTCTGAAGGCGGGGCAGGGCCCTGCAGCTGGCCGCGTGTCCGTGCACCCATCCCACCAAGCCGTGCAGGCACTGGGGGCTTGATGTGATCAGATCCACTGCAGAGAGTCAACAGAGATGTCAGCTCCACGGCTGGTCGGCACCCAGCCCACCCTCCACCGGGGGAGGACTCACCCAGACACGCTCCCTCCTCTGCCCCTGTTGGGGGCTGGGCACCGACCCTGCAAAGGATCAGTGTGGCCATCAGCAGGACAAGCAGGCGCAGGTTCACAGCGCGTGTGGTACAGGACCCTCTCAAGGTCTCAAACCTCAGCGGTTCCCATAGGTAACCTTCTCTTCCCTCACCCCAGCTCCTCCCAGTTCATCTCTCCACACCAGTCCCAGGGCTATTCACACTGAGCCTGGGCATGGCCCACTCCCGCCACCCAGAGGCTCCCGCCAAGGCATGCCCTGTCCCTCTCTCAGCACCCGTCACACTGCAGTGCTGACAGCCTGAACGTGCCCTCAGTAGACTAGGGCGTACTTTGCACAAGGCTTCCGGCGACCCGTCGGGGAGACGTTGACCCTCTGCAGGAAGGACCTGAGGAGGCTGTGGCACTGGTAGAACTGGGCGTGGCAGCTCTTGCAGACAAACTGAGATAAGGCGGGGTCCTGGCGGACAGCCACCCCCAGCAGGCGCTGGAAGTCCCTGACGAGCACGCGCTCCTCTGCCGACGGCCTCTCCATGCTCGCTCCAGGCGCCCTCTCAGAGATGCCGCGCAGGCTTCTCGAGGAAAACTTCCCGTGGCAGAGGCGACAGTGACCCATGGCGAGAGCCCGGCCTGCTCCTGCACAGAGCGGCAGAAAGTGTTAGCAGCCGGCAAAGGCGGAGGCTCCCGAGCACGGGGCGTCCCGGACTCCAGGTTCGAGGGCAGCGCCTGCATCGCCCTCGGCGCGGCCCCCGGACACAGCAGGCGGCTCGGGCGCGCGGCTCCAGGCGGGACAAGCCGCCCCGTGGGGGATGCGGCCGCTGGTCCAAGAAATCTTTCCAATTTCAAAGGCCTCTGAGAGCCTCCCAGCGAAACAGCTTCACGAGCGAAACCTGGAACTGCACCCTCCTCCCAGCGACCGCGAGACCCGGGACGGCGCCGCGCCCTCCAGGAAACGCCGCGGTTTCCTGTCTGCCAAGTGCAGGTGCCGCCTCCTTTCCTGCTCCCGGAGAACACGAAGCCGGAGAGGGCGATTCCCACGCGCGGGCGCCCAAGGGCGACCTGCCCGCGGTGACAGCGCTCCTCACGCCGGGTCCCTTCTGACCGAGCCCGCGGCCGGGGAGGCCGGGCCGGCGACGCCAGCGCCACGGAGCGCGGGGAAAACCGAGCCGGCCGCCCAGCGCCCATCCAGACGCAGCCCCGAGTCCGCCGCGCGCTCGGCCGGGCGGAGGGGAGGCCGCGCCGCTTCCGGGCGTCAGTGCAGCTCCGCCCACGCGCAGCCCCCGCCGCGACCCCCGCCCGCCACGCCCGGGCCGGGGACCCACCTGCCTCGTCCACGCCGTCCTCGCCCGCGTCCCCGCAGTGCCCAACCGGGCCCCAGGCGCGCCGCGCCGTCGCCCCGTCCACCCTCGACCCGCCGCTGAGGGAAGGGCGGCCCCGAGCACGGCCGCCGCCGCCGCCCGAGGCTCCGCGCTGCCGGGCCGCCCCAGGGGACAGGAAGCGGCCCAGCCGGTCCCGCTTCATGGCAGCGGAGGACGCCAGTAGAACCCCGCGGGTGCTGCCCGGCCCCGCTCGGCCCGGCTCGAGGTTCCTGGAGGACCCGGCGTTCGGCTCCGCTCGGCGCGCTGGAAGCGAGGCGGGGCGGGCGAGGGGCGGAGCGAGAAGTAAAGCGAGGCGAGCGAGGCGGGCGGGGCGGGCCAGGGGCCAGGGGCGGGACCCCGCGGCCGAGGTTCCACGCGCGGTGCCAGCGCCCCCGCTCGTACCCGCTCCCCTCTCCGGCCCGAGGGCGGCCGTGCCCGCCGCTGCCTCCAATGGAGCGCTGGACTGGGGCAGGGCGCTGGGCGGAGGGGCTCGCCGCGACCTCACGACGAGCCCTCCAGGGAGAGGCGACGCGGCCCTCCCCGCCTCTTACCGTGAGAGACGGAGGCGCGGGGCGGGCAGGCGCCGGCGGAGGCCACGCGGCGCGCAGGTGGCGGGCGGGCTGCAGAGGGGACGGGGGCCGGGGTCTCACGTAGGCAGGGGCCTGGCTGCCGCGGTTAGACGCCCATGGCAACTCCGTGAGGGGCCTTTCTCGCCAGCCCCATCTCGAGACGGCGAAGGGGCCCGGCGCCGTCGCGACAACCCGCCCTAGCTCTGCCACCCCCGCCACTAACACCCGTGGGGCCCGAAGTACGCGCGGAGGGGGCCCGTCGCCGGAAGTGCGGCCGCGTCCCTTCCGGCGGTCCGCTGCTCGGGCGGCTCCCGCACCCGCGCCGGCTGCGTTCCAGGCTCCCGGCCGCCAGTCCCGCCCCTCGGCTGCCGCCGCCGCCTCCCCCGCCCGGCGCCATGGCCGCTGCGGCCGGGGACGGCACGGTGAAGCCGCTGCAGAGCGCCATGAAGTTGGCCAACGGGGCCATCGAGCTGGACACCGGCAACCGGCCCCGGGTGAGGCGGGGCGGGGGCGGGGCTTGGCCGCCGAGGGTGGCCCCTGGAGGGACCCCCGCCCCGGGAGGGCGAGGACTGGGCCGGCTCGGGCTGGGGACGCGGGGGCAGGCGCCAACGGGGACCCCCCGCGGTTCCCGGGCGAGGACGGGGGCGGGGCGCAGCCGGGCGTGCAGTGACCTTGGACAGCTCAGATCCTGCCGGCCTCGGCTTTCCAGCCCGCTCGCTGAGCCGGCGCATGAGAGCCTGGGCTCCAGCTGTTGAGGAGATGCAGCGGGAGAGTCCCCACGCCACCTTGCAAAACCCGTGTGACGAGCAGGTCCATGCGTTCGTGCACTTTTCTGGGGAGAGATGGTAGATTTAATCCGGTTGCCACGGGGGACGGAATCCAGAGAAGGCCACATGCCCGCTCGTTTGTGAGACTTTGTAGTCGCCTTAGGAAGGAAAAGCAGGCCGGAGGGGTGTGGCCCGTTTCTGAGATGGGGCCGAATCTAAGGTTGGTGACCAGGTAGAGAAGCCGGCTCAGCCACGCCCGGCTGCCCACGGAGGGAAGGAGCCTGCCTGTGCCTAGGAGAGGCCTCGTTCCTGAATCTGCCGCTTTCCCCAAGTTGGTTTTTAGGGCAGCAGGTGCCCCCACAAGTCAGAAATCCTGCCTGGATTGTACTTTGTCTTTTTGTCTGAGGCGTAGACTTAAAGATAGGTAAATTAACAGCTGGGGATAAAACAAAACAAACACACCATATTGCTGGGCGCGGTGGCTCACACCTGTAATCCTAACACTTTAGGAGGCTTAGGCGGCGGATCACCTGAGGTCAGGCGTTCGAGACCAGCCTGGCCAACGCAGTGAAACCCTGTCTCTACTAAAAATACAAAAATTAGCCAGGCGTGGCAGTGCACACCTGTAATCTTAGCTACTTAGGACACTGAGGTAGGAGAATCACTTGAATCCAGGAGGCGGAGGTTGCAGTGACTCGAGATCCTGCCACTGTCCTCCAATCTGGGCGACAGAGTGAGACTCTGTCTCAACAAAACAAACCACCATCCTGTGGTTCCAATGACCTGCACCTTGTCACAGGGGTCACACGGCCTTGAAAGGTAACAGTCACATGTTCTAGGCTCCTGTGTGCACTGGGAATACGTAACTCAGGGGTTCTGGGAAAGGGATTTCTCAGAACTTAAGCCAGGAAGTGATTTGAAAACTTCCAGTATCACTCCCTTTATCCTCTCAGGAAGTATTTTTTTAAGCCACTGAGTGAATCACCCTTGAGTTGCACAAGAAGGAAACGCCGCATAGAGTGAAAAATGACAGCAAACTGCTGAGGTCACTTCCCCAGGCCCACTGAATGAGAACATCAGTTCCTGTGCTGGAGAGAAAGGCAGTGAGAGGAGAAAGTGAGGTCCAGCTCGTCCCTGGCTCGCTCTCTCAGGTTCTGATGTGTTTTCCAAGTCTGCAGAGCAGTGATGCTGCCTGTGTCCCAGGCAGAAAACCGTGTTCTGGCTGCAGCCAACCACTGCAGGCTCAACGTCTCTGGTGTATCTCAGAGATAAGCAGGTGGTGGGTGTTCCTTGCTTATCCCACAAGGGGACCCGGAAGGAATGATGGAGTCACTTCCCTCCACAGGCCTGACCCCACTGTTCTCTTTCCTGGACACAGGAGGCATACACAGAATACCTGAGGACCATCCACTATATCTCCCAGGTGTTACTGGAAGAAGTGGAAACCACTAAAGGTACGGCTCAGCCGGCCGGGCGCGGTGGCTCATGCCTGTAATCCCACCACTGTGGGAAGCAGAGGCGGGCGGATCACCTGAGGTCAGGAGTTCGAGACCAGCCTGGCCAACATGGCGAAGCCCCGTCTCTACTAAAAATACAAAAAGTAGCTGGCCGTGGTGGTGGGCGCCTGGAATCACAGCTACTCGGGAGCCTGACGCAGAAGAATCACTTGAACCCAGGAGGCGTAGGCTGCAGTGAGCCGAGAGCACCCCATTGTACTCCAGCCTGGGCAACAAGAGCGAAACTCCTTCTCAAAAAAAAAAAAAAAAAGTCATGGCTAAGGCCTGCTGCTCCCTCCATGCTGGACAAATTGTGGGCAGCCTAGGCTGGGTGCAGTGGCTCACGCCTGTAATCCTACTACTTTGGGAGGCCAAGGCAGGCGGATCACAAGGTCAAGAGATCGAGACCATCCTGGCTAACACGGTCAAACCCTGTCTCTATAAAAATACAAAAAAGCCGGGCAAGGTGGCGGGCGCCTGTTGTCCCAGCTACTTGGGAGGCTGAGGCAGGAGAATGGCATGAACCTGGGAGGCAGAGCTTGCAGTGAGCCAAGATCACACCACTGCACTCCAGCCTGGGCGACGGAGCCAAACTCCATCTCAAAAAAAAAGAAAAAAAAAAAAATTGTGGGCAGCCTAGCCATTGATGAGTGCCAGGCTTCAGGGGGGTGTCCTGTATCCTTCCAGCCTGACCATTTGTAGCAGGTAGACCAGCCCACATTCAGTGTGATATAGTGGCAGGAAGGGACCAGTGTTGTGGGTAAGAGGATGGAGATTGGGGTGTGGTAAGACATTGGGTCCAGTGAGTGGCACAGAGGTGGGGCAGCATTCCAACAGTAGGGTGTGCAAAGGCCCTGAAATAGGAGTGGGTGGGGCGGGGCTGTGTGCATGCCTTGGGTGGAACTGGGGCTGTTCTGGTGTGAAGGGAAACTTGAAGAGGCTTTGAGGGAGAGAGCAGCCTGGAAGCGGAGCCTCAGGTGAGGACTGAGGATGGCAGTGGCCGGACCACCCAGGATGGGAGTAGTAAACGGTCTGGAGGTGTGTCCTGAAGGTGGAACAACAGACTTGCAGGAGGCACATGGTGACAGGAGCAGACTGGCAAGGGGAGGAACAGAAAGTTCCATGATGAACACATTAAGTTTGAGGGGGCCAGCAGCCACCGGACATAGGAGCACAGAGGTCGGGGGAGTTAACAGTTGCCCCAGCTCCCTAGGGAGCCAGTGAGCTCAGCTGAGCTCTGGCGCTCCAAGATTGAGGAGTTGGGTGGAGGAGTGGCAGAGGATCCCCTGGGGAGAGCAAAGTCCCAGAAGACAGAGGAACGCCTGTGGCCCACCATATCTGGCAAGGTGGGGATGGGTAAGGGCAGTTTCCGAAATCGGGGCCAGATAAGCAAATGGGAGTCTGTGAGAAGTTTTCTGTGAAAGGCAGCAGGGAGGTGGGTCAGGCGCTGGGGCAGTGGGTCCAGGGGTGAGTCACAGAGGTAGCTCCCATGGTATGCAGAAGAGCTATGTGAGCAGGCCCGTGGTCACATGCAGAGGTGCTCCATGCCAAGCCTACAGGAAGGCAGGACTTTGGGGACATAGCCAGTGGGAGATGGGTGAGGCAGTTCCCCTCAGCACATCCTTGTCTCTGTAAAACAGCCACTTCCCATTTAGGGTCTAGGCTCTGACAGGCCTTGATGAGGGACACACAGACTTAGCAGGCTCAGGAGGCAAAACCAGGGCAGATGATTAGAGATCAGTGGGTGGGGGGGCTTGCCCAGGGTCCACGGTGGGGCAGGGGGCTTGCCTGGAGTCCATGAGGGATAGTCGGCTTGCGCGGGGTCAGTGGGGAGTGGAAGGGGCCGTGGGCTTGCCCAGGGTCCATGGGGGGCAGTGGGCTTGCCTGGCTTTTCCATTGCCTCATTTTATCTCAGCAATAGGTAACGGTGATAGAGCCAACTGTGACCAGCCTTCTTGTCCCTCCTCCAGAAGCTAGGGAGACTGTGCCCCCGGACACCTCCAAGATGCTGAAGCTAGCACAGCAGTGTCTGGAGAGGGCCCAGTCAACGGCCACCAAGCTTGGTGGGTCTTCTGCAGTAGGCGGCTCTCCTGGGGCATCCCCCAAGCCTGCATCTCCTCTGTGGGATGTGGGCCCACCGCTTGACCTCTGGCTGCCAATGGCTTGCAGGGAAATCACGCCTGAAGCCGACCATGCCTGCAGCTGCTCCCAGCCCCCAGCCTGCCGGCAGACACCGCCGTGTCTACTCCGACGAGGGAGGGAAGCTCTCTCCTTTTCTGCCACCCGAGATCTTCCAGAAGCTTCAGGGGGCAGAGTCACAAAGCTCTAAGAAGTAAGATGGGCAAGACGGGAGTTGGGCTGAGCCTGGGATTGGGTTTTTGAGGCTGAGAAAGATGAGGTGATCACAGTGAATTTTTAAAAAATGGGTCCCAGAATGGGAATATCCTCTTGCCTGATACAGCCAAATGCAGGCTGGGCACAGTGGCTCATGCCTGTAATCCCAGCACTGCGGGAGGCCAAGGCGAGCAGATCACCCGAGGTCAGGAGTTCCTGACCAGCTTGGCCAACATGGGGAAACCCTGTCTTTACTAAAAATACAAAAATTAGCTGGCTGTGGTGGCGTGCACCTGTAATCCCAGCTACTTGGGAGACTGAGTCAGGGGAATCACTTGAGTCTGGAAGATGGAGGTTGCAGTGAGCCGAGATCATGCCATTGCATTCCAGCCTCGGCAACAAGAGCAAAACGCCATCTCAAAAAAAAAAAAAAAAAAAAAATAGGCATAGTGGTGTGCCCCTGTAGTCCCAGCTACTAGGGAGGCTGAGGTGGGAGGGTGGGAGGTTCACTTGAGCCTGACAGGTTGAGGGTGCAGCCGTAATGGTGCCAGTGCACTCCAGCCTGGGCAACAAAACGAGACTCTAATAAAAAAAAAAAAATAGCTGGGAACAAGAATAAATTACATATATATGTCTAAGTACATGCATACATACAGAAGTGAGCAGACAAGTTTATAATAGCACAGCAGACGTAGCTGAAGAGCAAATTCATGTATTGGAAAAAAGGTCAGAAGATACCCAGAATGAATCACAGAAACAAAAATTAAAAACAGAAAACGAGATGGAGCTGGGCGCGGTGGCTCACGCCTGTAATCCTAGCACTTTGGGAGGCCAAGGCGGGCGGATCACGAGATTAGGTGTTCGAGACCAGCCTGGCCAATATGGTGAAACTCCGTCTCTACTAAAAATACAAAAATTAGCCGGGCGTGGTGGCGGGCACCTGTAGTCCCAGCTACTAGGGAGGCTGAGGCAGGAGAATCGCTTGAAGCCAGGAGGTGGAGGTTGCTGTGAATCGAGATCATGCCAGTGCACTCCAGCCTGGGCGACAGTGAGACTACGTCACACACACACACAGAAAAAAGAGATGGAAAGCCTAACGTGTTCACTGGAGTTCCAGAAAGAAAACGGGAGAGAGGCATTATTAGACGTTAGAATGGCAGACAGTTGTCTAGAACATCATGATGAAAAATACAGACACAAATGCAAAAAGCCCAATGAATCCCCAGTGGGAGAGACAAGAAGGGCCCACTCTGTCCCTGCTGTGGCGGCGCCTGGCTTCCCAGTCACCTCGTTTCTGCAAGTGTGGCTTCAGGGCAGGGTGGCCAGGAGTCAGGCTCTGTCTTTCCTCCTCGTCCCCATCACCACCCTCTACCATCCCTGACAGTAGGAAGTAAGAGGGACCGAAGCTTTCAAGGTGGAGTGGCTGTTAGGAACTGTCTGAAGGAGGCAGAACGCTGCTTCTTTCACGGGTCACAGACTGTTCCAGCTGTTTGACCCACATAGTGCCTCTAAAGCAGGGGTGTCCAATCTGTTACCTTCCCTGGGCCGCACTGGAAGAACTGTCTTAGGCCACACATAAAATACATTAACACTAACGACAGCCGATGAGCTTAAAAAAAAAATTGGAAGGCCGGGCTCAGTGGCTCATGCCTGTAATCCCAGCACTTTGGAAAGCCAAGGCAGGCGGATTACCTGAGGTCAGGAGTTTGAGATCAGCCTGGCCAACACGATGAAACCCCCATCTTTACTAAAAACTATAAAAATTAGCCGGGCATGGTGGCACACGCCTGTAATCCCAGCTACTTGGGAAGCTGAGGCAGGAGAATCACTTGAACCCAGAAGGCAGAGGTTTCAGTGAGCCGAGATTGTGCCACTGCCCTCCAACCTGAGCAACAGAATGAGACTCTGTCTCAAAAAAAAAAATTGCAAAAAAACAGGTTTTTTTTGGTTTTTTTTTTGTTTTTGAGACACAGTCTCTGTCATCCAGGCTGGCATGCAGGCACGTGCTACCACACCCGGCCAATTTTTGGTATTTTTAATAGAGACTGGGTTTCACCATGTTAGCCAGGATGGTCTCAATCTCCTGACCTCGTGATCTGCCCGCCTTGTCCTCCCAAAGTGCTGGGATTACAGGTGTGAGCCACTGTGCCCAGCCCCCAGTGATGTTTTAAGGAAGTTTAGGAATTTGTGTTGGGCCACATTCAAAGTCATCCAGCCCTCTGGTTGTTGCACAAGCTTGCTTTAACAAGATTCATGCTGTTGCAAACACCTATAACTGATCTCCATAGAAGTCCAGTGGTCCAGCTTCTCTTGAAAAGCCAAAAGTCCTGGCAATACCAAAACCAGTTTGTTTGTTGTTGTTGTTGTTTTTAACGTTTTTTGTTTTTGTTTTGGTTTTTTGAGACAGAATCTCGCTCTATCACCCCGGCTCAAGTGCAGCGGCCAGATTTTGGTTCACTGCAACCTCGCCTCCCGGGATCAAGCAGTTCTGCCTCAGCCTCCCGAGTAGATGGGATTACAAGTGCACACCACCAAGCCCAGCTAATTTTTGTATTTTTAGTGGAGATGGGCTTTCACCATGTTGGCCAGGCTGGTCTCGAACTCCTGACCTCAGGTGATCCATCTGGCCTCAGCCTCCTAAAGTGCTGGGATTACAGGCAGGAGCCACTGCACCTGGCCAAAATCTGGGTTTTGGAAGAGGAAGCAAGAGGGGGCAGATGTTGCAGCCCAGGCCAGATAGCTCCCCTCCTCTTCCTCCTCACCTCCTGGCCTCAGAGCAATCTGGGAGGATGAGAGAGGCTCCTCTGGTGGCCAGACACCACTGGGCTTCCTGGGGTCTAGAGGTCTGGACAGCAGCTCTGTCACATTTCCAGAGAGCTGACGCCACTGGAGGAGGCCTCCCTGCAGAATCAGAAGCTGAAAGCTGCGTATGAGGCCCGAATGGCCCGGCTAGACCCCAGCCAGGCCATGCAGAAGACATCCCTGGTGAGTGGGGGCTACAGAAGGCCTGGGGGTGTGTGGGCGCGGGGTGTGGGGGGAGTCGGTCTTACTCCCTCCTTCCCCGCCCAGACCCTCTCTCTACAGCGGCAGATGATGGAGAACCTAGTGATCGCCAAAGCCCGGGAGGAGACAGCACCCTTTCTGACCACCCGAGGGGAAACTCGGTGTGGCTTTGAGCCAAGGACAGAGAAGGGGACAGCGAGGGGAGCGGAGGTTCCAGGGTCGGGGTACAGGGCTGAGGGGCTTCCCGCTTTGCAGAGGCATGGCCTCAGGGGAAGGTCCTCACCCCCATCCCCCAGGCTCTCTGGCTCGGCCCTCCTGGCTTGAGCGCAGGCTGCCTTCTGCCCCAGAAGCCTCACCTGGGGACAGCCCCTCATTAAGTGGGGGTCCCTGTGACGTCTCGGCCTCTCGGGGTGTGGGACGGGGTTGGGAACCGAGGGCGCGCTCAGATCCGACGCTCGGCCCCTTGACTCTGCACCCAGCTCCAGAGAAAGATGGAGGAGCGCCGGCTGCGGCTCCAGGAGGCCGCCAACAGGTGGGATTCCTGCCCGCCCCAGGGGCGGCTGCGGGGAGGGCCTGGCCCGGGGACCCACCACGTGCCTTTCTCCCCAGGAGGTTTTGCAGCCAGGTCGCCTTGACCCCGGAGGAACGGGAGCAGCGGGCCCTTTACGCCGCCATCCTGGAGTACGAGCAGGACCACGTGCGTCCCCCTCGGGCCCAGGCTTTGTAGGAGGATCCCGGCGAGGGGGCGGGGCCAGAGCCGAGTGGGAGGGCCCAGTGAGGGGGCGGGGCCAGAGTCGCGTGAGAGGCCCAGTGAGGGGGCGGGACCAGGGGTCGCGTGGGAGGGTCCAGTGAGGGGGCGGGGCCAGAGGCCGTGTGGGGCAGTGAGGGAGCGGGGCCAGAGCAGAGTGGGAGGGCCCAGCGAGGGGGCGGGGGCAGGGCTGCGTGGGGCGGGGCTTAGCGAGAGGGCGAGACTGGGGGTCGCGTAGGAGGGTCCCAGCGAGGAGGGAGGGTCCCAGCAAGCGAGCAGGGCCAGGTTCACCTAACGTCTCCCTCAGGTGTGGGTGGGGGCGGGGAGGAGCGGGTCGCGGGGCCTGCTGGCGCTGGGTTTCCTGCACCCAGGACGGGCTCCCACAGTCTCTAGGGGTCGGCACTGGTGGGAGGTGAGACGTGCGTCCGGTCGTGGCCGACCCACCGTGCTTTCCTTCAAGGCCACTTGTCCCATAGGACTGGCCGAAGCACTGGAAGGTCAAGCTCAAGAGGAGCCCGGGGGACCTGTCACTCGTGACCAGCCTGGTCTCACACCTGCTCAGGTAGCTGGGCCTTCAGGCCCCGCAGAGCCCCTGCGCACCGGCCTTGGGCGCCTCTCCCTGGTGCCAGGTGCCGGAGAGGGGCTGGACTGACCCAGGGACCCTGTGCCCTGGCCACGTGGACACCGCAGCTCCCTTTGCGCTGAGGGCGTTTCCTCGGCTTCTCTAACCTCCCCAGCGAGGGCGGGGGGCAGACTTTCCAACATTCACTCAGGAGGTAACGCGAGTCACTTATCTGAAACCGGGCGTAGCGCAGCGCCTGTGGATGCCACGGGGAGGCCGGGGCTGGCCGCGTTCTCACGCCCTCCTCTCCCGCAGCCTCCCCGACCACCCGATCGCGCAGCTCCTGAGGCGGCTGCAGTGCGCCGTGTACAGCGCCCTGTACCCCGCCGTGAGCAGAGCAGCCGCGCCAGCCCCGGGCTGCTGTCCCCCGACCCCCAACCCCGGAAGCCGACGGCTGCGGCCCTCGCAGAGCCTCCACTGCATGCTGTCCCCGCCCGAGCCCAGCGCGACCCCGCGGCCCCAGGACTGCCCCCCCACGCCCCCACTCCAGTCCGGCCCCGTGGGGCCTCCCTCGCCCCTGGGGGACACTGCATCTGGATTGCCGGACAAGGACAGCTCATTCGAGGACCTGGAGCAGTTCCTGGGGACGTCTGAGCGGCAGGGCCAGGGCTGTGGGGTGCAGCCGGAGCCCCAGCTGCAGCAGCTGAAGAGCGCGGTGGAGGAGATCCATAATGCCATCGGTGAGGCCAGGCCCTCACTGGGAGCGCGGCCGCAGCTCTTCACCCCTGCTTGCTGGTCCTTTTCAAGCTTCTGTTTGGGGAAGGGTCTGTCGATCAGAGCCTCTGATCAGACTCATGTCCACGCAGCCCATGCCTCAGCCCCTCTGGTTTTGGAAATAGACTGGTAGAGACGGTTTCACCATGTTGGTCAAGCTGTTCTCAACTCCTGACCTCAGGTGATCTGCCCACCTCGGCCTCCCAAAGTGCTGGGATTACAGGGGTGAGCCACCGCGCCCGGCCTAGAGTTTTCTAAGAACCAGTGAGGGCGGCCCAGCAGCCCCACGGCGTTCTCGCTGTGCTGCCCACACTGAGGAACTTTGCGAAGGTCCCCACCCACAGGGGTTGATTCTGAAGTCTCCCCTGGTTCTTGTGGTTTTGGGTAAAGGCCCTTTTGAGAAAGGGATCATTCTCCGGTGTTTTCTCAGGCTGCTGGCCCAACAGGGCAGCAGCTGTAGGTGACAGTTTCTGGTCCCAGACTCCCTGCCCTGGGCCAGGAGGCTTGAAGGCGGTGGAAAGAGGACCAGACCGGGCCCTCTCCCCACTGCTCCTGGAGGCTGCCAATTGGTCTGCCTCTCAGAGAGCCTGCTTGGGCGGAAGAAGGCCCCATGGCTTAGAGCCACTTGACCCAGCAGGGGAGGAACCTATGTGGACGTCCCCGGCTCTGTTCCCAGCAGACAGGCTGCTCTCGCTGACCCTTCTGGCCTTTGAAGGCCTAAACACAGCTGCCTCCAAGGACCGCTGCCTGGCATGCATTGAGGAGCCCTTTTTCTCCCCGCTGTGGCCTCTGCTGCTGGCCCTGTACAGGTATGGACCCAGCCGTACAACCACTCGTGTGGCTTGGTGTCTCCCAGGAGGCCTGCCCTGCTCCCTGGCACTGTCTGCTCCCCTCAATGCCCCCTAGCCTGTGGTTTTCCCTCAGGCCATCCTCAGGCGCTTCCAGTTTGCAGGTAGGACTCTGGGCACCCTCCCGTGCCTGGAGTCTTGCGAACACTGGGGCTTTTTGCTGGGATACATAGCCAGTTTTGTCCAGGACTGAGGTCCAGCCACAGCCCTGCTTCTGTCCCCGGGGCAAGGTCCCTGGGGCAGCTTAGCCTGGTCTCTCTCTGCCCCAGGAGTGTGCACCGAGCCCGGGAGGCTGCCCTGAGCAGGAGCATGGAACTCTACAGGAATGCACCCCCCACCGCCATTGGCATCTCCACCAAGCTCCTCCCCCAGAACCCTGAGGCCAAGGGGGCCACTGGCTACCCCTACTGCGCCGCGGCCCAGGAGCTTGGACTGCTGGTCCTGGAGAGCTGCCCCCAGAAGAAGCTGGAGTGCATAGGTCAGCAGGGGGAGGGGCAGGCTCCCATCCTAGTAGGTGACCTGGAGCCTGTGTCTTCACCACTGAGCTTCTCTTGTCACGTGCCGGTGGGGAGGGGGGAGACCAGGACAAAAGTGGAGTCTGAGCAGTGTCCCCAGGGTCACCGCAGCTCTTCCCAGTCTCAGCAGTGTCCCCAGGGTCACCGCAGCTCTTCCCAGCCCTGCACACCAGGATGTGGGCGGGTGGGTGGGCGGGGTATAAGGGGTGGCTCAGGCTGCCCCTGAAACCCTGCCTGTGGCGCAGTGCGGACCCTGCGGGTCATCTGTGTCTGTGCGGAAGACTACTGCCCCACGCCGGAGGCCACACCCCAGGCCGGGCCCCAGCCCATCGCTGCAGCTGCCATGTGAGTCCCAGGAGGGTGAGGTGTGGCCAGGGAGGAAGGGCCATAGAAAGGCAATGGTCATGGGAGGGACTGTCTTCCTGCCCCTTAGCCTCGTGCCCGCCGGCTGCACTGCACAAACAGGAGGGGCCGTGTGGGCCCAGCCCTGGCTCCGCAGTGCAGTTTAGGGACAGTCTCACCACACCCAGGGGGCTTCCTGTGCCTCGGGACAGGAGGGCACAGAGATTGCGGCCAGCACGGCCAGGATGGCTCCAGAGCTGCTGGGTTTGTGGAGTGAGAGGCCCCTGGCCCCAACCCACGGCCACTGTGCCCTCCCCACAGTGGTGCCGACGACCTGCTGCCCATCCTGTCCTTCGTGGTGCTAAGGAGCGGCCTCCCTCAGCTGGTGTCAGAGTGCGCGGCCCTGGAGGAGTTCATCCACGAGGGGTAGAGCCCGGCGGGGGCAGGGCGGGGGTCTCTGTGGGAAGAGCAGGGACCTCATCCCTCAACCTAAACGGTGGTTGTCAGTGGCATCTGGGAGGGCAGCATGTGGCTCCGTCGCAGTCACGCCTTTGGATAGCCCCTGTGGGTCTACCTGTGCAGAGTACCTGCTGCCACATGTCCCGTGCCTTTGCTTAGCTCAGCCTCTCCCCAACAGCAGCAGCTGGGGGCTGCCCCAAGCAACATCTGCCTGGGGAGGGGACGGTCAGGGGATTTGGGGGCATCCCTGGCTCTGCCGTCCAAGGACAAGCACAGAGTGGCTGGGAAAGGACCCCTCTAGCCCAGCCGCCCTGACAGCCCCACCTGCGCACCCTCAGCACCCAGGTCCTGAACTGGGAGGGCAGACACTGCCTTCTGGAGGGCCGGGGGTGTCCCTCTGTTCCTCCAGATGACACCGGCTGCCCCTGCCATCCGTGCAGGTACCTAATCGGAGAGGAGGGCTACTGTCTGACATCACTGCAGAGTGCCCTGAGCTATGTGGAGCTGCTGCCCCAGGGAGGCCTGGCCAAGTAGTAGAGCCAGACCCCAGGGCCCCCGCAGGGCCCGGCCTCACCTCCCAGGGCCATCTCTTCTGCACCTAGAGCCACGGGATCTACTGAGGACCATCCTGGAGCCTCACGCTGCTCTGCACACAGCGGGGGCTTGTCCACTGTGGTGTACTCTCCAGCTCTTGCCCCTTCCCCACCTCATCTAACCCTGGAGCTTGGGGTTGGCACCTCTGCCCCAACAGAATGGGGCTGAATCAGCTCCAGGAGGAACCAGGCCCTGCTCACCTGTGCAGGCCTCAGAGAGGCCCTGAAAAGGGAAGCTGCGGGCTCCGGTGGGTGCGGGCTCAGCGATGAGCATCTGGCTGGGTTTGCTCAGCACCTCACTGGGGCAGCTCCTGGGGAGCGTCAGGGACGAGGGGTCCCTGAGCCAGCCAGCGGTGGAGACGGTAGTCCAGTTTCTGACCCCTAGAAGGGGAGTTGTAGCCCCATGAACTAGTTTCTTGTCTGGATCAGGAACAAGGGCCGGCTGGTGCCTGGGGTGCACCTGGTGGGAGGCTGTGCTGTTTGCTGATGGGCAGGGACATCCCTGCGGGGTCCAGGGCTCTGAGCCCAGGACATTCCCTGCCCCTTGCTCACCTTGGCTGTGGGCCGTGAACATTCCGGGACCCTGGGCATCTTCTCCAGGTCCGTGCAGCCCAAGGGTCAGCCCTCTTAACTGTCACATGCTGCCCCCACCCAGCCTGAAATAAAGAGGTCACTGCTGTGCTTTGCCGTGTGGCTCCCTGAATCCCCACCCCACTGGCCAGGCAGCACAACCACCCCTGCTGCCCACGGCAGAGGCCGCTGAGGATGTGGGGGAAGGAGCCACAGCCCAGCCCCAAACCAAGCCTGGCCCCACCTCTTGAGCATCTGTCAGCCTCCAAGACCCTCTGGATAGAAGCAGGATCCTCTTGGGGCTGTTCCTGGCCAGGCAGGTGTGGGCTTCACCCTCTTGGACAGGAGAGCTCCGCAGGGCATCAGTGGGTGGGAAGGAGGGGGGTGAGGCTGGGGTCCTAGGTCATCACTGGGGACCTGAGCCCAGAGCAGTCACCCGAGGGTCTTAGGAATCATCACCGTTCTGTGCATGGGGACACAAATGCTCTGAGGTGCACAGAAGGCCGCCGTGGACAGCATCTGCCAGGGGGGTGTGGGCAGATCAGGATGTAGTGTTCTTCAGGAAAGGCACCGCCAGCAGCTTGAGATGACATGAGGAGGTAGGTGGCAGGGCTGGTGGGGTGGAGGTCCCAGCCCTCGATGCTACCAGCAGCTGGCTGTGGGGCAGTGTCGCTGTCCTCGGAAAGTCTTAAAAGCAGTAGCTGTGGACGTCGCTGAAATGCTCTGTGCTTGCACCCTCAGCAGTGGCTGGTTTACCCCCAAGGACCCCGTGGGAAGACAGAAGTGTCTCTGGGTGGGGGCAGAGCTGGAGCATCTGCCCCAGCCCTCGATGTGAACCCCAGCTGGCCATGGTGCCTCGGAGCTTGGGTAGGGTCCCTGCTCCGGCCTCAGTGTTGGGTGTCTAGAAGATGGGATTTTAAAGCCTGCTTCATGGAATGGTGGAGATGAGCTGTGTCTTGAACAAATCCTGGCGTGGGAGCACCTGCTGGTTTGGCATCGGGCCACACCTGCAGCCTGAGCACTTTGGGGGCCGGGAATGTCCCGGCTCAGCTGTCTCCCTGGCACTGAGAACCGGCACTTTGGGGGCCGGGAACGTCCCGGCTCGGCTGTCTCCCTGGCACTGAGAGCCGGCAGACGTGTTCAGGTGCTGCTGCTTGCTGTGCAACTTTGCCCTCTCTGAGCTTTCAGCTCCCCCATAAGACAGGAATGAATAATAGAATTCCTTTTAGAAATCCTACAAATAAAGAAAAAACTAAGAGCCCCAATTAGAAAAACAGCAGAAGCTGGCCAGGCATCGTAGCTCACACCTATAATCCCAGCACTTTGGGAGGCCAAGGTGGGCGGATCACGAGGTCAGGAGATCGAGACCATCCTGGCTAACATGGTGAAACCATGTCTCTACTGAAAATAAAAAATTAGCGGGTCATGGTGGCGGGCGCCTGTAGTCCCAGCTACAGCTACTCGGGAGGCTGAGGCAGGAGAATGGTGTGAACCCAGGAGGCAGAGCTTGCAGTGAGCCAAGATCACGCCTGCACTCCAGCCTGGGCGACAGAATCGTGTCTCCCTAAATTCCAGTGTTGAGATCTGAACCCCCAGGACCTCAATGGGACTGTGTTTGGAGACAGGCTGTCTACAGAGGTGATGATGTTAAAGTAGGTGCCAACTGTCGGCTGGGACCTCAGGGCTGTCACAACGACGACGTGAGGACTGGATGAGTCTCCAGGGGCTGCCGAAACGACCACAAAATGGGTGCCTTACAACAGGAGAAATGTTCTCTCTCACCATTTTGCAGGCCTGAAGTCAAAATCAAGCTGTCAGCAGGGCTGACTCCCTCTGGAGGCTTTAGGGTAGAATTCCTTTCGCCTCCAGCTTCTGGTGGCTCTAACACAGCTTGTGTTACCTTAGCTCACGCTCCCTCGTCCCACTCTGCCTCTGTCTTTAGGCGGTCTTCTCTCCGTTGCGTTCATGTCTAAGTTTCCCTCTTCTCATAAGGACACCAGTCATATAGGATTTAGAGGCCATGCCAACCCAGAACAACGTCATCTTATCTTGATTCTGTCTGGAAAAACTATTCCAAAAAAGTCCCAGGAATAGGCTCCAGGTGAATGTGAATTTGTAGGTGGAAGTTTGCAGCCCAAAACCTCCGCACACCGCTGTGGCTTCTCCCTCTCGTGGCTGGGTTCTGAGGGTATGTGTTAGTCTGTCCTCACGCTGCTGTAAACAGCTGCCTGAGGCTGGGTAATTTATAAAGAAAAAAGGTTTAATTGACTCACAGTTCCACATGGCTGGGGAGGCCTCAGGAAACTCACAATCATCGCAGGAGACGTCTCCTCACAGAGCGAGGAGAGACAATGAGTGCCCAGCAAAGGGGAGAACCCCTCATAAAACCATCAGATCTCGTTCCTTTCACGATCACGAGAACAGCACGGCGGAAGCTGCCCCCATGATTTAATTATCTCCACCTGGTGCTGCCCGTGACTTGTGGGATTACAATTCAAGATGAGATTTTGGGTGTGGACACAGCCAAACCATATCAGAGGCTAAGTATCTCAACACAAGGCCGGGGTGTGACGTGTTTATGATCTAGCCTTGGAATTCACTCCAGCTCTATTCCATGGGTTGAGGCAGGTGCAAAAACCGGCCCAGGCCCATGGGAGGAGAGCTAGGCCCACTGCTGATGGATGGGCTGGTGCCACCAAATTCAGGGAGGACGAAGGCAGAGCAGTTACCTCCACCCTCCTCTGCATCAGAAAAAGAATAAAATAAAGGAGTTGAGGCTTACGAAGTTAGCTGCCCCGAGAACTGGTGTGGACTCATGGTGGCACTGGACACCAAGGCTAGGTTCAGTAAACTGTAAGTAAAAGAGCTCCCTGTCCAGAGGTGGCCACCTAGATAGGGAGATCCACCGA
Organism: Chlorocebus sabaeus; assembly: GCF_047675955.1. Taxonomy (NCBI): domain Eukaryota; kingdom Metazoa; phylum Chordata; class Mammalia; order Primates; family Cercopithecidae; genus Chlorocebus; species Chlorocebus sabaeus. The sequence continues at coordinate 86,335,076 of NC_132908.1, read as the reverse complement.
CTCCATTACAATTATTTTCATTTTTTTTTTTTTATTTTTTTTTTGAGACGGAGTCTCGCTCTGTCGCCCGGGCTGGAGTGCAGTGGCCGGATCTCAGTTCACTGCAAACTCCGCCTCCCGGGTTCACGCAATTCTCCTGCCTCAGCCTCCCGAGTAACTGGGACTACAGGCGCCGCCACCTCGCCCGGCTAGTTTTTTTTTTTGTATTTTTTAGTAGAGACGGGGTTTCACCGTGTTAGCCAGGATGGTCTCGATCTCCTGACCTCGTGATCCGCCCGCCTCGGCCTCCCAAAGTGCTGGGATTACAGGCTTGAGCCACCGCGCCCGGCCATTTTTTTTTTTTTGCAGACGGAGTCTCCTTCTGTCGCCCAGGCTGGAGTGTAGTGGCGCGATCTTGGCTCACTACAACCACTACCTCCGCCTCCCAGGTTCAAGTAATTCTCCTGCCTCAGCCTCCCAAGTAGCTGGGATAACAGACATGAGCCACCACGCCTGGCTAATTTTTGTATTTTTAATAGAGACGGGGTTTCACCATCTTGGCCAGGCTGGTCTCGAACTCCCGACCTCAGGTGATCTGCCTGCCTTGGCCTCTCAAAGTGCTGAGATTACAGGCATGAGCCACCGCGCCACGATCACAATATTTCTAAGATGCCAGCAGGGAACTAACTGCCAAATAAAAATTCTAAGAAAAAGCGGGGACCTCGCCGCCCAGGCCCAGATAAAGTTTCAATAAACTTGGGCCTTGGTTTTGGTGGCCTGGAGAGGTGAGGGACACAGACGTGAAGGAACAGAGCCTGTCCAAAGCGGGGGTGTGGGGTGGGGGGGTCTCGGCTGGGACCTCCAAGGGTCTCCCTCATCCTCCTCTACTTCTGGGCAATGCGAGAAAGTGCCTTTAGCACAGAACAGAGGAACCCGAGCGAAGAAAAAGTCCCCGGGAAGTCGTGGCCCAGATTTAGCCTGGATGGATCGGGGGCCCAGGTCAGCTTTTAGCTTAGAGAGGGGGCGGGTTCGCCCTGACTCAGAGACCCGCCCAGACGATGCTCTCAAGGGCGGCAGATGGCAAGTGCAGGAGGAGGCCGGGAAGCGGAGCCAGCAGAAATAGAATCTGAGGTCCCCGCACCCACCTGAGGCTAAAAGGCTTGTCCTTGCGCCCACCTTCCGCGCCGCGGGCCCCTCCCGCAAGGGGATGGCCCCGCCCGACAGGGGAGCCCCGCCCCCGGGTCCGGCCAATCCCCGCCAGGTAGTGCAGGTGGCCCCGCCCCGCAGAACGGCTCTTCCCAGGATCCAGCCAATCCCCGTCAGGTAATGCCGGCGGCCCCGCCCCACAGGGGAGGAGCCCGCGCACCTGCTTCCTCGCGGCCGAGGCGCCCGGGGCTGGGTCCCGGTCTCGTGGGGAGGAGCGGCCCAGGCACAACGTTCATTGAGCGCCTGCCATGAGCCCGCAGCCCTCGGCCCAGGGGCGTCGTGAACGATATCGGTCCCGTAAGGGGACGGGCGACGCGGTGACAGGAGGCTCTCGGGGTGCCTCGCGCAGGTGCTCGGCCGGGCGGGACGCCTCCTCCTCCCTTGCTTCCACAGGCCCCGCCCAGGCGCAGAAGCCCCGCTCCTCCTAAATTAGCCAGAGGCGGGGCCTGTGCCAAGCCCCGCCCCCAGCGTCACGGCCGCGGATCCCGGGCGGAGCCGGCTCCCGGCGGAAGCGCGCGGCGCGCGGGGAGGCCCGAACTGAGCGGCGGCGGCTGGAGAGCGCTGGGGACAGACAGGTAGCGCCGTCACCCGCGGGGTCCGCAGCTGTGTCTGCCGGGCGAAGGGGCTCTGGTCGGGAGAGGGCTCAACGGGCGGAAGCGCGTGTCTAGAGAAGGGTGCGGTCGATAACCGGGGGCGCCCCTGGAAGGCCGAGGTACCCGGGCTGGAGGGAGGGGCTGGAGGTGCGGGGGCGCCCAGCTGGAGGGACCTGGATCGCTGGGTGGGCGGACAGCTGATGGGGCCGAGGTCTCCAGGGTAGGGGGTGCCGAAGGTACTGGGGGCCCCAGCCGGTGGGGGCGGGGTCTCCAGGCTCGAGGGGTCCTGGGGACGCTGGGTGGGGGCTCGGGGAGAGAGCGGCTGGCGGGGCGCGGCCGTAGGTCGCTGACCCCCGCCCCCCGCAGGATGGGCAGCAGCTCGCTGTCCGAGGACTACCGCCTGTGCCTGGAGCGCGAGCTGCGACGGGGCCGCGCGGGCGTGTGCGGGGACCCCTCGCTGCGCGCGGTGCTCTGGCAGATCCTGGTGGAGGACTTCGACCTGCACGGGGCGCTGCAGGACGACGCGCTGGCGCTGCTCACCGACGGGCTGTGGGGCCGCGCCGACCTGGCGCCCGCGCTACGCGGCCTGGCCCGCGCCTTCGAGCTGCTGGAACTCGCCGCGGTGCACCTGTACCTGCTGCCCTGGAGGAAGGAGTTCACCACCATCAAGGTAGGCGCCACATCAGGAGGAGCGCGCCCCTCGTCCTGGCCTGCGGGTCGCGGGGCCGTCGACTATGGGGGACCACGCCTTTCGGGGGAGAGGTATCCTCAGTGCCCGGTGGGCTTCTCAAGGCTCCGAGCGCTGAGGGGTCGTGGGCGTGAGGGGGCGCCCACTCCTAGGGCTGAGATCATGGGGTGGGCGAGGGCAGGCTGGGTGCTGCCTACGGGGTCCTGCCCTGAGAGCTTGCGTCAGTGTCTTCCCTGAGAGGCCTCGCGGCCCCAGTTGCCATGGAAATATTAGGACAGGGGCACAGAAGGGACTTGAGGTCCCGTGGTCATCCTGGTTCCTCTAGGATATGGGCCAATCCCATTTGCAGAGGAGGACAGCAGATGGGTGCATCCCTGTGAAGTCTCAGGGCTGGCACAGACCTAGTGAACTCCTTGGCCTGGGGTTGGAGGCTGTGCTCTAGGGCTGGCCTGGCCCCTCTAGGTGAGCTCCTGGCGGCAGGAGGGGGCAGGGCCGCCGGGAGCTCTGAGCTAATTTGGAAGAGTAGGAAGCCGATGACGTTACTGCACACGTGGGCGAGCTACGCCTCCGCCGGTTGCCATGGCAGCGGCCGTCTCTCCGCGGCTCCCCGGGGACACCTGCTGGTCGGAGGGGCCAGGACTCTCATTCATGAGAGAGACGGACAGGCCCGCCCTTGAGGCCTCCCAGCGGGGCAGGGCAGGGGAATAACCGGCTTCAGTGCTGGGCAGCCCTGGTTTGGACCTAGTCCTGCTGCCTCCTAGCCGCGAGGCCTTGGCCAAGTTAGCTAATCCCAGCCCCTTCCTCCCCTGAGACAGGGACACAAGAACAGTCCAGTTCATGGGGCCAGAGAAATGAATCGAAGCCCCGAGCTGAGTGCTGCAGGCCCTGGGTGCTCCACACATGGGCCGTGTCATGCCATTAGGTGCTGGGAGTGCCTGAGTTAGGGAATTTTAGAGTCAGGAGACTCTCGCAGTGATTGTCCTGAGGTTCCTTTAGTTCTTCACTTAATTGTAGGCTAGAAAGCACTCGCCCTTGGCCAGGCGCGGTGGCTCATGCCTTTAATCCCTGCATTTTGGGAGGCCGAGGTGGGTGGATCACGAGGTCAGGGGTTCGAGACCAGCCTAACCAACATGGTGAAACCCTATCTCTATTAAAAATACAAAAATTAGCTGGGCGTGGTGGCTCACGCCTGTAATCCCAGCACTTTGGGAGGCCGAGACAGGCGGATCACGAGGTCAGGAGATCGAGACCATCCTGGCTAACATGGTGAAACCCCGTCTCTACTAAAAATACAAAAAGAAATTAGCCAGGCATAGTGGCGGGCACCTGTAGTCCCAGCTACACGGGAGGCTGAGGCAGGAGAATGGCGGGAACCCGGGAGCCAGAGCTTGCACTGAGTGGAGATCGTGCCACTGCACTCCAGCCTGGGCAACAGAGTGAGACTCCGTCTCAAAAAAAAAAAAACAAAACACAAAAATTAGCAGGGTGTGGTGGTGCGTGCCTGTAACCCCAGCTACTCAGGAGGCTAAGGCAGGAGAATCACTTGAACCTGGGAGGTGGAGGTTGCAGTGAGCGAAGATTGTGCCATTGCACTCCAGCCTGGTGACAGAGCAAGACTCTGTCTCAAAGAAGAAAAAAAAAGAAAGCACTCACCCTTCTGCTATCCCCTGGCTGTCAGCCCAGTGCAGGGACAGCCTCTGTAGGGCTCTGAAAACAGATGCTGCACCCCGTGGTGGAATACTACACAGCAGGGGAAATGAATGCTACAGCTTCCGTCCTGATCTAAAATATAATGGAAAAGAAAAAAGTTCAGAACAACACGTTTAAGAGGCTACCTGTCTAGCTTTGGTTAGAAACCTTACAAAGAAAAGAGGTGGAAAAAAGGGGGTGGGCTACCTCCTAAGAGGGGCAAACAAAATCTGTGTGGGCAAATACATTCAAAACTAGATTAGGCCATCTCCATGGGTGAAGGGAGTGGTGGGAACCCAGAACAGTGGAATTTCTCAGTAAGCTCTTTAGTTTGTTCTGATTCGTGAGCCAGGTTAATGTATTAGTTGTTTTTTCCATTAAATTTTAAGAAATTCGGCCGGGCGTGGTGGCTCACACCTGTAATTCCAGCACTTGGGAGGCCAAGGCGGGGGGATCATGAGGTTAAGAGATTAAGACCTTCCTGGTCAACATGGTGAAACCCGTCTCTACTAAATATACAAAAATTAGCAGGGCGTGGTGGCGTGCACCTGTAATCCCAGCTACTCTGGAGGCTGAGGCAGGAGGATTGCTTGAACCTGGGAGGCAGAGGTTGTAGTGAGCCGAGATTGCACCACTGCACTCCAGACAGGGCAGCAGTGGTCTGCACTTTCGAGACACTGTCTCAAAAAAAAAAAAAAAAGAAAAAAGAAATTCTCGTGTTTGGGCCTGGCCCAGACTGGCTAAGCCTAGTCTCTGGGGTTGGGCCTGAGCATCAGAAGCTGCCAAGGCCTGAGCCGACAGATCCCGGACCCGCTGTATCCTAGGGTCCGGCCTGTGGGAGGGTGAGCAGCACTGACCGGGCCGCTCCCTTGCAGACCTTCTCCGGGGGCTACGTGCACGTGCTGAAGGGTGTGCTCTCAGACGACCTCCTCCTGAAGAGCTTCCAGAAGATGGGCTACGTGCGCAGGGACAGCCACCGGCTCATGGTGACCGCCCTGCCCCCCGCCTGCCAGCTGGTGCAGGTGGCCCTGGGCTGCTTCGCTCTCCGGCTGGAGTGTGAGATCCTGGGCGAGGTGCTGGCCCAGCTGGGCACCAGTGTACTACCAGCTGAGGAGCTGCTGCAGGCACGGCGTGCCAGCGGGGACGTGGCCTCCTGTGTGGCCTGGCTGCAGCAGCGGCTGGCCCAGGATGAGGAGCCTCCACCCCTGCCCCCCCGAGGCTCCCCTGCTGCTTACAGGGCCCCACTGGACTTATATCGGGACCTGCAGGAGGACGAGGGGTCGGAGGACGCCAGCCTGTATGGGGAGCCATCACCAGGCCCTGACTCGCCCTCGGCAGAGGTGGCCTACAGGCCACCACTGTGGGAGCAGAGTGCCAAACTGTGGGGCACTGGGGGCCGGGCCTGGGAGCCCCCAGCTGAGGAGCTGCCGCAGGCCGGCAGCCCACCCTATGGGGCCTTGGAGGAGGGGCTAGAACCAGAACCCTCCGCCTTCTCCTTCCTCTCTCTGCGCCGTGAGCTGGGTAGGCCTGGGGACCTGGCCACCCCTGAAAGCTCTGCAGGGGCCAGCCCGAGGCGTATTCGGGCAGAGGGGGTACCAGCCTCAGCCTATAGGTCTGTCTCTGAGCCCCCAGGCTACCAGGCACACAGCTGCCTGTCCCCGGGCGCCCTGCCCACCCTCTGCTGTGACACTTGTCGCCAGCTGCACGCTGCTCACTGTGCAGCCCTGCCCGCCTGCCGCCCAGGCCACTCGCTGCGTGTGCTGCTTGGCGACGCCCAGCGGCGCTTGTGGCTGCAGCGTGCACAGATGGACACTCTGCTCTACAGTAGTCCCGGGGCCCGGCCCTAGGCCAGCGGGGCCCCAGGTCAAGGGCTCTAGGGAGACAGCTCCCGTGGTGCTTTTCTCTTTGCTGGCGAGGGGTCTGGGCCTCTGGTCGCCTTGTCCCTGGGGGAGTTCTGGGCACAGCAGGGGGTTGAAGAGTCCAGGCCAACCCCTGCTGGAGGTGGGACTCTGTCCATGGAAAGCTCCAAGGGCAGCAGGCCTAAGCTGGCCAGCAGGAGCCTTTCCACATTTCCCTGCCCTCGGAACCCAGATGCATGCCCACATGTGCTGGGTAGAGGGCTCCAGCCTGTTCCAGCCAGTGCCGGAACCTGTCTCTGAGAAGGACCCTGTGCCCCAAGGCCTGCGGCTCCGGGCCCGCTCCCTGCAGTATGGGGCTCAGGACTTGGTCCTCCACGTGTCCCAGGGATTCTCCACATGGGTGTCCTCAAGGGCCTGTTGGTGACACCGAGGTCCCCCTGCCAAGCTCTGCTGGGGCCGATCTGGGGGGCTCTGCCGGGTGCATGGCTGACCTGGCTTCGGGGACCCCAGCCCTCCCCTTGGGTGGCTCAGCAACTGGGCCCACAGACAGGAAAGGACCTGACCTCACACCAGATGTGGAGGTGCCCAAGAGCCGCAGGAACAGGCAGCAGTAGACGGCTGGGAAGGCCTGAGCGTCCCTGCTGCTGGGCGGAGGGGCTGTAGGCAGGACACCCAGGCAGCTGGATCTTGGTCAGTCCAGTGGTAACGATACCCCTCCCCTCCCCTTGGGTGCAGCCCACAGGCTGGAGAGGAGATGGCTCTGCCCTAACCTAGGGTCTGGCGAGGGAGGGGGCAGGGTGCATCCACTGGAAGCTGAGCCTGCTCTCCCTACCCTCCTCCCTACCCCCTTCCTCCCCAGCACAGAGGGACGGTCAGCATCAGAGCACATTAAAAGCTGGTGAAACCATGTCTGTTAAGAAAGCTTTTATCCAACAAGAGCCTACAGTTTTGCTCAGCATCTGAGCCATGACCCCCCATTGGGGCCCCCGTGGGGAGCAGGGATATAGCTCAGCCCCCAGCCCAGGGCTCTTGGTAGTCTTGGGGCATCCTCAATTGTGGCTCCCACCCCACACCTTGTCCCTCTTGTCCTCATCTGGAGTCCTGCCAGGCCCACCTGGGGTCACCACAGCCGACCCATGCACGGGGCAGCCCCAGACAACTGAGAGGGGATACGAAGGTCTGGGCCCGCTGATCCCAGGCCAGCGTCCACCACAACTCGAAGACAGTGGGGGGACTGCAGCCACCACCTCTCCCAAGAAGCAGTGGTCCCGTGCTTCCCGTACAGCGAGGAGGAGAGCCGCACGAGACCCCTCAGTGGTCCCATGTTTCTAACACAGCAGGACCCCTGCAGCCACAGATGGGGCCGCCAGACCCGCCCTTCCAGGGTGCCCCCGCGTCACCCTGCATCCATGCCCTGCCTGTTTTGGGGGGCAGTAGTGGATTCAGGGCAGACAGTGGGAGGAAGTCAGTCAAGGGGATGAGCTGGGTCCCACGCACCTCGTCAGCTCCTAACACCCTTCATGGGCACTGCCGCCCGGAAGACATGGTGTGGGAATACAGGCGTATGCCAGGGCCACCGTCAGGGTTTACAGCGCTTGCTCTGGCCTTCAGAGGTGGCTGGGGCGGCCCGCTTGTTTCGGTGGTGGGGAAAGGTGGGCATGAGCTCCGGCTCACAGGCTGCAGGGAGAAGGGCGGCTCAGTGCTGGGCGGGGCAGGGCCCCAGATAGGGGAAGCAGGCCCAGGTCTGAGTCCAGCTCTGCCTCTGGACCTGGCCCTCGGCTGTCTGCGCCTCCACATGCCCCTGTCCTCTTACCCTAGAAAGGGGGTGCCGTCAGTGAGGGCACCAGACCAATTCTCCACCACCCACCCCCAGCAAAACGGGCTCCCAGCCGTTTTTGCTCCCTGCAGAGCAAGTCTGAGGAACCCTGGACACTCACGTAGGGGCTTCTCCTTGAAGTAGGAGCTCTCCAGGCAGTCCCCGGCCGTCGCCCTGGAGGAGGCAGCCTGCATTAGTGCGACTCGTGAGTCCGGCTTCCTCATCTCCCACCCAGCTGAGCAGCTGTGATTGAAGTTCTCAAAGGAAGCCTGGTGGCCAGAAACCGCTGTGAGCGGCTGTGCCTGGGGAGCGGCCTCTCCGCCGCAGTGAGGCTGGGCTCTGGGAAACGGTCTCCACAGTGCGGGTGGTGGGGGCCCTGCCCCCCGGGCAGAGACAGCACCTTTTCTTAGGGTCGTACATGAACAGGAAGTGCAGCAGACGCAGACCGGCCTCCGACAGCCATGGGAACTTGTGCTTCAGGTTGTTGTAGGGCTGCTTCCGGAGGCTGTACTGGCCGACCAGCGGCAGCTTGGAAAAGCCCTATGGGAGGCAGGAGCTGAGGCGCAAAGGGCGTGGGCACGGGCAGGGGGCTGCGGGTCTGCCCAGGACACCCACCGGCCAGATGTTCTCACTGGGCGTCCCCAGCAGCTGCACAATCAAGTCGATCTGGTGGATCTCGGAAGTGCCCGGGAGAAGGGGCTTGTGGGCCAGCAGCTCGGCCAGGATGCAACCCACGGCCCTGTGGAGAACAGCGGACCTCACTGCGGCCAGACCTCTGCTGACCCCGCCAGCGCGAGGCACACTGGGTCAGGGACACTGTAAAGGATAGGCAGGGACCACTAGCTCCCCCCCTGCCCGGGCCCCGCAGGCCTCCCAGGGTGACAAGGGCAGGGGCAGGCGTGCCTCCTGCAGACCTCTGTGCTCCACAGCAAGCTAAGTTCTCACACCTCCTCCTGGGTTCCCAGGCTCAGGCCCACCTCCCTGGGAGTGGGAGGCTGGCAAAGACTCCACTGCAGTCCTGCCCCTCCCGAGGCTGAGCTCAGGAACCAGGTGCCCCAGCTCCCGTCCCAGCCCTTCCGGAGGACCCAGGAGCAGTAACCGCTCCTCACCACATGTCGATGCTGGTGGTCTGCGTGGTGGTTCCCAACAGCAGTTCGGGGGCTCGGTACCTGCACAAAGCAGCACCCACCTCAGTACAGCCGGCTCCTCTCCCCCAGCCCAGGCCTCCACAGGACACAGCCTCCCTGAGAGCCTGTGGTGACCTGGAAACCTGTCCCAACTGGGACCACCCTCTGCCCCAAGCCCTGCAGATCTAGGTGGCACACACAGCAACGGCTGCCGGTGGCGGCACGTGCAGCGGCGTCCTGAGAGTCGCAGGGACCACAGACCCTCAGCACACAGCCACACCAGCCACCACCAACCTGTTCTCAGGTGGGGACGACACGACATGTGGCGTCCTGACCTATGTCTGACCAACTCTGATGTTCAGCCCTTGCTAAGCATGACCCTGTCTGGCTGAAAGTATCCAAGAGGAAGAACCAGGGAAAGCATGCAAGCTGCCCATCCTTCAGTCTGGAAGCGGCCTTCCCTCCAGAGATGGTTTCCCGGCCACAGTGCGTTTCTGGCTCTCAGGGCGAGGTGTGTCTCAGCTAGGCAGGACGCCACTGAGCCCAGCTCTCACCATTTTGTGGGACAGCCCTGCTGTGTCCTGGAGGCTGTCCTAGACCCAGCGTTTATGAGTTTGCACAAACCCTATAGCTTAACATTCCCAAGGCCATTTGCAGCTTCAGCCTGACATCGCAAGGAGCCCTCCACCAGGCAGGCCTGGTCCCCAGGGGCCACCACGCTTCAGAAGGACTCACCAGAGAGTGACCACCTTGGGGGTCATTGGCTTTACTGGGACGCCGTAGGCCCGGGCCAAGCCGAAATCCGCTGGAGCAGAAAGGGGAGTGTGTGTCACCAAGTGAGGGCTGACAATCTAGGGACAGGGCCTGGCAGAAGTTGCACCCACCTGTCTTCACACAGCCCTTGTCAGTCATGAGCAAGTTGGAAACCTTCAGGTCCCTGTGATAGAAAAACAGTGGCAGGTGGTTCCCAGAGGGCAAGGGCCACCAGGGGGATGAGATCTCCCACGGCACTGACGCCCACACCAGAGGGCGAAGGCCACCGGGGGGATGAGATCTCCCCCACAGCACTGATGCCCACACCAGAGGGCGAGGGCCACCGGGGGGATGAGATCTCCCCCACAGCACTGATGCCCACACCAGAGGGCGAGGGCCACCGGGGGGATGAGATCTCCCACGGCACTGATGCCCACACCAGAGGGCAAGGGCCACCAGGGGGATGAGATCTCCCCCACAGCACTGATGCCCACACCAGAGGGCGAGGGCCACCGGGGGGATGAGATCTCCCACGGCACTGACGCCCACACCAGAGGGCGAGGGCCACCGGGGGGATGAGATCTCCCACGGCACTGATGCCCACACCAGAGGGCAAGGGCCACCAGGGGGATGAGATCTCCCACGGCACTGATGCCCACACCAGAGGGCGAGGGCCACCGGGGGGATGAGATCTCCCCCACAGCACTGATGCCCACACCAGAGGGCAAGGGCCACCAGGGGGATGAGATCTCCCCCACAGCACTGATGCCCACACCAGAGGGCGAGGGCCACCGGGGGGATGAGATCTCCCCCACAGCACTGATGCCCACACCAGAGGGCGAGGGCCACCGGGGGGATGAGATCTCCCCCACAGCACTGATGCCCACACCAGAGGGCAAGGGCCACTGCGGGGATGAGATCTCCCCCATGGCACTGACGTGCCACACCAGAGGGCGAGGGCCACCGGGGGATAAGACCTCTCCCACAGCACCGATGTCCATAGACTTCCTGCACATTTCCTCATGTTTGGGCTTTTTAGTATCTTTTTTTTTTTTGAGACAGAGTCTCATACTATTGCCCAGGCTGGAGTGCAATGGTGCGATCTTGGCTCACTGCAAGCTCCACCTCCCGGGTTCATGCCATTCTCCTGCCTCAGCCTCCTGAGCAGCTGGGACTACAGGCACCCGCCACCAAGCCCAGCTAAATTTTTTTTTATTTTTAGTAGAGACGGGGTTTCACCGTGTTAGCCAGGATGGTCTCAATCTCCTGACCTCGTGAGCTGCCCGCCTCGGCCTCCCAAAGTGCTGGGATTACAGGCATGAGCCACTGTGCCTGGCCTAGTATCTTTATTACTATTTTTTTCATGAACTCATACATGCTCTTAATATTTGAGCCTTTTAAAAATGGGAGTGCATGGCCAGGCACGGTGGCTCCCACCTGTAATCCCAGCACTTTGGGAGGCCGAGGTGGGTGGATCACTTGAGCCCAGGTGTTTGAGACCAGCCTGGGCAACACAGAGAGACCCCTTCTCTGTTCTAGAATAAAACACAAATGGAGTGCAAGCAGTGGGCAGGCTACAGCTGGGAACCCTCGAGCTTTTAGTAACTTTCCATAGGAGGCAGCAGAGTCAGGCCTCAGCGGAATCTGTGCTTCCGACTCTGGCAAGCTGTCACCCACCTGTGGATGATGAAGTTCCTGTGCAGATACTGGAGGCCCCGGAGCACCTGCAGCACGATGCACTTGACCTGTGTAGAGGGTCAGAGGTGCCAGTCAGGCTGAGCCTGCAGGGAAGCCTGGCCGGACCCTGCCACACCCACACTGGCCAGCAGGACTGGCAGTCACAACAGCCCAGGAAACCAGTGCCCTCACAAGGCTCTTGGCCCCGGGGCTGCATGCTCCCACCAGATGCCCCCACCACAGGAATTCTACCTCACTGAAGCTCACTGACACACTGGGAGGCGGAGGCAGAGGCAGCAGCAGCTCTGCAAGTCCCCAGGTGGCCGTTTTGTTATCAATGTGCACCACAAGCGCCCATGAAGCCCAATCCCCCACCCCAGGCCCTCTGTCACGCACTTGGGCCTCCGAGAAGGGTGTTGGCATATTCTCCAGGAGGCTGGCCAGGTCCTGCTCACAGTAACCCATCACCAGGAAGATGCTAGAAGAAACAGAAGATGCATACCACCCTCCGGCCTTCTCCTAAGGGGTCAAAGTGGACCCTCCCCTGCTGCAGGAGGGGACATGGGCAGGACAACCTGTGTCCGCCTCTGACAACGGGCTGCGCCAGGCAGTGAGGTGGGGCCATCTCTTCTCTGACAACCTCATGCCCAGTGACACTCAGTCCTCACTCTGTACGACACCTCTAGCCCAAGATACATACTCCCTGGGGCCCGAAGCACAGAGCAGGAGACCGCGTACCTCTCCAGGTGGTTCCCCACAACCACCTCCTTCAGCTCCACGATGTTGGGGTGGCGCAGGCGGAGCAGCAGTGTGATCTCCCGCAGGCTGCTGATGGGGATGCCTGGGGAGGGAGGCGGCCTCAGCGCGCCCCACCCCAGTGATGACGGAGACACCCTGACCCCAGCCACTCTCGGGGCTTCATGAACACCCGATGCCAGTCGCTGCAGCTGTCCCCACCTCAGGGAGGATCAGGACGACCCCAATAAGCACTTTTAACTCTTTCTTGACCAAATACGCATCAGCACCTCTCTAGCCACCGTGGATATCCGTCTGGGGGGTGGCAGGGCCCTGCCTACAAAGGCAGGTGCTGGGGGTGGAGGGGACAGCAGAGCTGAGCCTGCAGTGAGGGGGCCTCACCAGACAGGAGGGGGAGGAGGGGATGGAGACCACAGAGCCCTCCCAGCAGACAGCTGAGGCTGCGTGTGGACCTGGGGGTGACGCGCTGGGCCACGCCAGAACCCGCCCAGAGGATGGCCCCCTACAGCCACCGTGCAGTCGCTCTGGGGAAACTTCAGCTAACTCACACCTTTCTGCCTCCTCCCAGTGTAGGGTCCCAGCACCCCATCTTCCTGCTCACCATCCTTCTCCTTGTCCATCCGTACCTTCTTCAGCGCGACAATCTCATCTGTCTGGGTGTCCCGGGCCCGATCTGCAATGGAAACACGTCGGTGACGACGTCCATCTCGATGCCCCTCGTGGGCCCCCTAGTGCTGCACAGGAACCTCTCTGTGAGCCACAGGGGTCCCCGTTCTTTCCTCTGACAACCTCCTGCCCGTGACACTCAATCCTCACTCTGTGCAACACCTCTAGCCCGAGACACCTGCTCCCTGGGGGGTTTCCTCATTTGAACTGCGCAGGGGGTGCCCAGCTTTGCTCTGTGCTGGACCCTGGCCTCCAGCCACTCAGTTCTGTGGCTCCAGGCTCTCCCTGTGCGCCTCCTCAGCACGCAGATCACAGCTTTGAGCTCTTGTAATGTCCTAAAAGCAAGCAAGGTACTCTATGTAGAAAAAAGTGGGCCGGGCGCGGTGGCTCACGCCTGTAATCCCAGCACCTTGGGAGGCCGAGGCGGGCGGATCACAAGGTCAGGACATCGAGACCACGGTGAAACCCCGTCTCTACTAAAAATACAAAAAACTAGCCGGGCGCGGTGGCGGCGCCTGTAGTCCCAGCTACTCAGGAGGCTGAGGCAGGAGAATGGTGTGAACCCGGGAGGCAGAGCTTGCAGTGAGCAGAGATCGCGCCACTGCACTCCAGCCTGGGCAACAGAGCGAGACTCTGTCTCCAAAAAAAAAAAAAAGAAAAAGAAAAAAGTGAACCTTATTTTGTGTGAAGATGGCTCTACACAACACCGTGCCAATGTGTGCAGCTTCCAGAATGATCTACGCCAATTTCACAGCTGTTATGAGCTTCAGTTGTGTGTGGTGGTTTTGGTTTTTTTGAGACAGGGTCTCCCTCTGTTGCCAAGGCTGGAGGGTCTCCCTCTGTTGCCAAGGCTGGAGTGCAGTGGCGCAATCACAGCTCACTGCAGCCTCAAACTCCTAGGCTTTGCCGGGTGCAGTGGCTCATACCTGTAATCCCAGTGCTCTGGGAAGCTGAGGCAGGAGGATCATTTGAGCCCAGAAGTTCAAGACCAGCCCGGGCAACATAGGGAGATCCCATCTCTACCAAAAATCAAAAAATCAGCCGGGTGTGATTCTGTACTCTTGTGGTCCCAGATACTCAGGAGGCTGAGGTGGGAGGATCACTTGAGCCTGGGAGGTCGAGGCTGCAGTGAGCTGTGGTGATGCCACTGCACTCCAGCCTGGGCAACAGAGCAAAACCCATTTCAAAAACAAACAAAAAGAAAAATCACCTGGCTCAGGTGACCCCTCCAGAATTGCTGAGGTTATAGACATGAGCATCGTGTCTAGCTCCTGCTGCTTCTGGAAAGTTCTGTATTTTATTTCTCTGCTAGTTCTCTCTACTCTGCGTGACACATTTGGTTTATGGGCATTAGCAACTGGACGCTTCCGTTTATCCAGAAATGGTATAACGTTTGTGATGACTACACCAGGAATTAAAGTTGCGAACAAATTTCTGCCCTGGTTTAGAGTACAGGGTCTGAGTCCCATCCAGCCCAACGCAGCTGCTGCTTCGACAGTCTCGTCCCACACTGTCACAGCCACGAGCTGCGGCTACACGCTCTGGCCTTGGCCACTCACACACAATGCCGTAGGTACCCTCTCCAATGCGGTTCAGCTTCTCAAACTCCTTCACACTGCGGCATCGTCCCAGCTGAAAAAGAACGGTGTTGCCAGTGTGGAAATTTGGCAGCTGATGGAACAACTGAGGAAATTTCAAATGGAATTTGTACCAGGGAGCCCACTCACGTCTTGCTCACCAAACAGAAAGGCAACCACACACTTGGGCTGTTTTTTTTTTTTTTTGAGTCTCACTCTTTCACCCAGGCTGGAGTGCAGTGGCGTGATCTCGGTTCACCGCAAGCTCCTCCTCCCAGGTTCCCACCATTCTCCTGCCTCAGCCTCCGAGGAGCTAGGACTACAGACACCCACCACCCTGCCCAGCTAATTTTTTTTTTTTTTTTTTTTGTATTTTTAGTAGAGACGGGGTTTCACCGTGTTAGCCAGCAGGATGGTCTCAATCTCCCCTGACCTCATGATCCGCCCGCCTCAGCCTCCAAGGTGCTGGGATTACAGGCGTGAGCCACCATGCCCGGACTTTTTTCTTTTTTTGAGACTGAGTCTCGCTCTGTTGCCCAGGCTGGAGTGTAGTGTGGCAAGATCTTGGTTCACTGTAAGCTCCACCTCCTGGGTTCAAGTGATTCTCCAGCCTCAGCCTCCTGAGTAGCTGGGACTACAGGTGTGTGCCATAACCGGCCAATTTTCTATTTTTAGTAGAGACAGGATTTCACCTTGGCCAGGATGGTCTCGATCTCCTGGCTGTCATGCACGTCCGTGTGAAGAGACCACCAAACAGGCTTTGTGCAAGCAATAAAGCTTTTTAATCACCTGGGTGCGGGCGGGCTGAGTCCGAAAAGAGAGTCAGCGAAGGGAGATAAGGGTGGGGCCGTTTTATAGGATTTGGGTAGGTAAAGGAAAATTACAGTAGAAAGGGGGTTGTTCTCTGGTGGGCAGGAGTAAGGGTCACAAGGCGCTCAGTGGGGGAGTTTTTCAGCCAGGATGAGCCAGGAAAGGGAATTTCACAAGGTAATGCCATCACTTAGGGCAAGGACCAGCCATTTTCACTTCTTTTGTGATTTTTCAGTTACTTCAGGCCATCTGGGCGTATAGGTGCAAGTCACAGGGGATGCAATGGCTTGACTTGGGCTCAGAGGCCTGACACTGACCTCAAGTGATTCACCCACCTTGGCCTCCCAGAGTGCTACGATTACAAGCGTGAGCCACCGTGCCTCGCCTCTTGGGTTTTTCTGATGAGAAAAGGTGGTGACGATACTGGGCCAATGCTTTGCAAGAAATATCAGAGGCGGCCACTCAGATACTCCCTTTCAATCCCATGTACAAAACTACATCTGCGGCAGAGGCTGCTGTCCCAGCATCCCTACGTCACTACCTCCTGTAAGATATGGAACGCTACCCAGTGGCATCTGGCCTTGGGATGTGAGCTGAAGGGACTGTGTGACTTCCAGGTGAAAGGAAGCTTTCACCTCTCCTCGCCTCAGTGACGGGAAGACAAATAGAACCAGAATGCCTGGCCCACCTGTGCAAAACAACTGCTTCTCTCCAGAATGTTAGGGGAGAGTGAAGAAAGGCATCATCTTAAGGCCCTATATTTTGGGGTCTCTGTCCTAGTAGAGTCTGTACCCTTCTCCATGGATCTAAGCAGCACATGTAGGCGGGGGGATGTGGCTCAAGCCTGTAATCCCAGCACTTTGGGAGGCCGAGGCGGGCAGATCACGAGGTCCGGAGATGGAGACCATCCTGGTGAACATGGTGAAACCCCACTAACTCTATTAAAAATATGAAAAAATTAGCCGGGCGTGGTGACAGGCACCTGTAGTTCCAGCTACCCAGGAGGCTGAGGCAGGAGGATGGCGTGAACCCGGGAGGTGCAGCTTGCAGTGAGCCAAGACTGCGTCACTGCACTCAAGCCTGGGTGACAGAGCAACTCCGTCTCCAAAAAAAAAAAAAGAAAAGAGCACACGTACCAAAGTTTGAATCCTCACAGCCCCCATTTCCCGGCTTCCCTTCTCTTAACCCTCAGTCTCAAACCTGGGCTCAAGCAATCCTCCCACTTCAGCCTCCCAGACTGCTGAGATTACAGGTGTGAGCCACTGGCCAGCCTTTGTTCTCAGTCTGATTCTTTCCTGACACCTGGGGACCGAGTCTGAAGCATCTGGCCTGGCACTCACTGATGGCCTAGCCTCAACCTCCCTTTCCCGCCTTAATCCCCCTTCTCACATCCTCTGCTTGTGCTCTTCTCCACACCCTTCTTATTTCTGGGTGTCCAAATCCTCGTCACATTTCCTGAACTCAAAGAAAGGCCATGCCAGGCCGGATGCGATGGCTCACGCCTGTAATTCCAGCACTTTGGGAGGCCAAGGCGGGAAAATCACTTGAGCCCAGGAGGCTGACGATGCACCGAGCCCTGATCACGCCACTACATTCTAGCCTGGGCGAGAGCGCGAGACTCTGTCTCAAAAAAAAAAAAAGGCCAAATCACCACTTCACCGGAGTCCAGCACGGGACTCCCAACGCGGTGAGCGCGTCTGAATAAGCCAAGTGTGGCTCCTGTGGTCATCCAGCCACGATCTGTTAATGATTCTTACTGAACACGTGGCTTGTCCTCTCAGAGCACCAGCCAGCAGTTAAAACACAAACCAGCAGCCAAAGTTCAAGCCTGTCCGCCCCCACCAGCCGTGCACCTGGGCTACATCGCCCAACGCCCCGAGGCTCCCTCCTGGCCTCTGCAGACGGAGGCACCGGCGCCTCTGCAAGGGCCGCGCGCCAGGACTCGCGTGAAGCCGCCAGGCAGCGCCGGAGCCCGCTCGATGCAGCCCAACCCCAGCGGGAGCCTTCAAGCCCCAACTCTTCGCGCGAGTAAATTCTTCCCAGAAGCAAGCGGCTCGCGGCTCAGCCTGCAAAGCCCGGCCCGGACGCTGAACTCAGCAGAGCCCGAGCTGGAGCCCGGAGCCTGCTCTTCCCACGGCGCGGGCCCGTCTCTCTGCGGGCGCGAGGCATCCCCGAGCCCGCCCCGGACCCCGAGATCTCCGGGGACCGCCCGTCCGAGTCCCAAGCCCTCCCCGCCCTGCGCCCCCGCCGCGGGGAACTCTGGGACTGTCGCTCCCGCCCGTGCCGGAAACTTCGGCGCGGCAGCGCGACACGAGACTCCCCAGTTCCGGCCAAGCAGTGCCGTAGCGAAGCGCGCAGAGCTGCCCGGGTGCCCCCCGCGCACCCTGTGTTCCGGAGGCACCGTGAAGAAGCCCTCCTTACGAATACACTTCAGACGGATCTGCTCCGACTCCAGGTCTAGCTCCGCCATGCCCAGCGCTGGCCACGCCTCCTGTGCGCGCAGGCGCAGACGCGGACGGCCCCGCGGCGCGTGCGCGAAAGCTCCTTTCCGGGCTTCCTCTCCTTACCAACGGTTACCAAGAGACGCTCCCGCGGGTCCGCCCTAGGCGCTCCGCCCCAGGGACCCGCTCCGACTGCTGCAGTTCGGGCCTTATTTTAGGGTGAAGCCCGGGCACCCGACCCGGCTGCGCCGTAGTGGGAGGCCACGGCGATTATTCAGGTGAAGGTCTTCCAGGTGAGATGGGGTCCCCCAGGTAAGAGGGTCCTCCAGGTGGGAGTCCTTCATATGGCGAGGTCCTCTAGGTGGGGGTGAGAGGGTCCTCGGGGTGAGAGGGTCCTCCAGGTAAGAGGGTCCTCCAGGTGAGGGGTCCTCCAGGTGAGGGGTCCTCCAGGTGAGAGGGTCCCCCAGGTGAGGGGTCCTCCAGGTCAGAGGGTCCCACAGGTGAGGGGTCCTCCAGGTCAGAGAGTCCTCCAGGTGAGAGGGTTCTCCAGGTGAGGGGTCCTCCAGGTCAGAGGGTTCTCCAGGTGAGGGGGTCCTCCAGGTCAGAGTCCTCTAGGTGAGGGGTCCTCCAGGTGAGAGGGTCCTCCAAGTGAGGGTCCTCCAGGTGAGGGGTCCTCCAGGTCAGAGGGTCCCCCAGGTGAGGGGTCCTCCAGGTCAGAGAGTCCTCCAGGTGAGAGGGTCCCCCAGGTCAGAGGGTCCCCCAGGTGAGGGGTCCTCCAGGTCAGAGGGTCCCCCAGGTCCTCCAGGTGAGGGTCCCCCAGGTGAGGGGTCCTCCAGGTGAGAGGGTCCTCCAGGTGAGAGGGTCCCCCAGGTGAGGGGTCCTCCAGGTCAGAGAGTCCCCCAGGTGAGAAGGTCCTCCAGGTGAGAGGGTCCCCCAGGTTAGGGGTCCTCCAGGTAAGAGGGTTCTTCAGGTGAGGGGGTCCTCCAGGTCAGAGTCCTCCAGGTGAGAGGGTCCCCCAGGTGAGGGATCCTCCAGGTGAGGGGTCCTCCAGGTGAGGGTCCCCCAGGTGAGGGGTCCTCCAGGTAAGAGGGTCCTCCAGGTGAGAGGGTCCTCCAGGTGAGAGGGTCCCCCAGGTGAGGGGTCCTCCAGGTCAGAGGGTCCTCCAGGTGAGAGGTGAAGGTGAAGGTCCTCCAGGTGAGGAGGGTCAGGTCACTTGGTCCAGGGTTGTGGGCTTCAGCAGGCATTTGGGTGCCTCCTCTGTGTTCAGGACATGGGGGCTCCAGGAGACTGAAGGAAAGCTCTGATGTCCATGCTGTCAAGTTCTGTGACAGAAATAAGCAGCAGCAAGTGAAAGACAGGAGAGAAGCTCCGCTGAGGGGTGGCATTTAAGCTTAGCTTCTGGGCGGGAAGAGGTAGCTGTGTCAGCATTCCCTAACAAGGTGCTGCAAAGTAGATACCTCCCCTCACTCATGGAAGACCTGACCTCTGAAGCTGATAGAAGCCATTCTCACAGGCACCTTCCTCTCCAATCTCACAGCCCAGCCCTGGAAGGTGGAGAAAGAAAAGTCGACGTGGAATGTTTAGGAAGTGTCGTGGTCCAGGTCCAGGATCAGGGGCAGCCAGCATGTCCACTGATCCGGCTTCACTGTTGAAATCCAGTTGAGCAAGCAGGGCCTAAACCACTGCCCACTGCTGAGACCAGCTCGGTCGTGGAGACCCTAACCCAGCGGCACTAGAGGAATTAAAGACACACACACAGAAATACAGGGTGTAGAGTGGGAAATCAAGGGTCTCACGGCCTTCAGAGCTGAAAGCCTCGAACAAAGATTTAACCACATATTTATTGACAGCAAGCCAGTGATGAGCATTGTTTCTATAGATTATAGATTAACTAAAAGCATTTCCTACAGGAAATAAAAGGATAGGCCAAAATAAAGGGATGGGTCTGGCTAGTTATCTGCAGCAGGAGCACGTCCTTAAGGCACAGATCGCTCATGCTAAGTTCAGGAATGCCTTTGAGCGGTTTTCCGCCCTGGATGAGCCAGGTGTTCCTTGCCCTCATTCCCGTAGACGGAGCGCCTTCCAGCACGGGCATCATGGCCATCACGAGCGTGTCACAGTGCTGCAGAGATTTTGTGATTTTGTTTATGGCCACTTTTGGGGCCAGTTTATGGCCAGGTTTGGGGCCCTGTTCCCAACAGCCCACAGCCAGACCTAGACTCCATTCAGATTGGTTTTGATCAGCATGTAGAAAATGGGGGAGTTCAGTGTGGTATAGAAAATGGGGGTGTTGGCCGGGCACGGTGGCTCACGCCTGTAATCCCAACACTTTGGGAGGCCAAGGCGGGCAGATCATGAGGTCAGGAGATTGGGACCATCCTGGCTAACACAGTGAAACCCCGTCTCTACTAAAAATACAAAAAATTAGCCAGGCATGGTGGCAGGTGCCTGTAGTCCCAGCTACTTGGGAGGCTGAGGCAGGAGAATGGCATGAACCCGGGAGGCGGAGCTTGCAGTGAACTGAGATTGCGCCACTGCACTCCAGCCTGGGCAACAGAGAGAGACTCCGTCTCAAAAAAGAAAAAAAGAGGCCGGGCGCGGTGGCTCAAGCCTGTAATCCCAGCACTTTGGGAGGCCGAGATGGGCGGATCACGAGGTCAGGAGATCAAGACCATCCTGGCTAACACGGTGAAACCCCATCTCTACTAAAAAATACAAAATATTAGCCGGGCGTGGTGGCGGGCGCCTATAGTCCCAGCTACTCGGGAGGCTGAGGGAGGAGAATGGCGTGAACCCGGGAGTCGGAGCTTGCAGTGAGCTGAGATCCGGTCACTGCACTCCAGCCTGGGCCACAGAGCGAGACTCTGTCTCAAAAAAAAAAAAAGAAAAAAGAAAAAAAGAAATAAGAAAATGGGGGGTGTTGTGACTGGGCACAAAAATTATATCATTGAGAAAATTATCCCAGTTGGGGAAGATCTGATCTAGCCAAACCCCCTTTGACCTTTAGCTTTCAAGCTGCCTTCAGTTATTCTTGGGCTAACTTTGGGAGATGTTTATAGTTTAAATGATAATAGCCCCTCCCCAAAACTCAACTGTATTTGTAAAACTAATGAGGGGCCACCAGGCTGGGGAGAGGAAAGGAGCCTGAATTCTGCTAAGATGTAGACATCAACAATTGTCAGCCATTATTCCAGAGGTCCTGCAGATCACAATGCTATTGGAACCTAAGACTGGCCTTTTGCAATATCTCTCAAGGGTTTTTTGCATGTCTCGTACCTACGGTTCCAACAGGACCCACTGGCTGATGATGGCTTCACCTGGACCTGCCAACTACTCCTGGAGTCCCACCCAGAAGTGACTCAGCAAAGGAGGGTCCTGTCTCACCCTACGATGGCACCCCCCCAACCAGTCAGCAGCAAGCACCACTGCCTAGCTACCCTACCCCTTCCCCCAAACGACCTTTGGAAAACCCCAGTCCCTGAGTTCTTGGGGAGACTGATTTCAGTAATAATCACTTGTCCGTGTGAATCAAACCCTTTCTCTATTGCAGTTTCCCTACCTTGATCAACTGACTCCATCTGGATAAGAAGAACCCGCCGGGTGGATACAGTATGAAGCCATATGAAGCCAGTTTTCCCAAGGGCTCTTATGGGCTCTATAAGTCAACTTGGATTGCTTAAAGCAGTCCATTTATATTTGAAAGCATACCATTCCAGTCAAAGCCTTGGTAAAATATGCAGGGTCTCTAATTATGTCCTATTACAAGAGAAAACAGATGGTACTGCACTTGTGCACATAATTCTATTGACATTAGAATACAGATAGGGGAAGGGAGAGGAAAACTTTTTTTTTTTTTTTTAAATAGTGCTCACAAATAGTTCCCAATTTTTGGAGAAATCAGAAAGAGATGCTACTCAAGCAAAATAAAAAAAATATATATATATATGTTCCAAATTTTTCTCACAGGAGTGTACTTTACTCAATTGCTAAAAGCTGCAAATAGCTCAAAGTTAAAAAAGTTTTCTTGGTTCTGAAAGAACAGAAAGGATCAGTAATGTTTTAAGCAAAAATGTAAAAAGATTATTTCAGTCTTATATTAGTTTAGTCCATAAAATTAACTTTTTTTTTTTTTTTTTTTTTTTTTTTTTTTTTGAGACGGAGTCTTGCTCTGTAGCCCGGTCTGGAGTGCAGTGGCCGGATCTCAGCTCACTGCAAGCTCCGCCTCCCGGGTTCACGCCATTCTCCTGCCTCAGCCTCCGGAGTAGCTGGGACTACAGGCGCCCGCCACCTCGCCCGGCTAGTTTTTTTGTATTTTTAGTA
Organism: Chlorocebus sabaeus; assembly: GCF_047675955.1. NCBI lineage: Eukaryota > Metazoa > Chordata > Mammalia > Primates > Cercopithecidae > Chlorocebus > Chlorocebus sabaeus. The sequence continues at coordinate 86,313,119 of NC_132908.1, read as the reverse complement.
GAGACGGGGTTTCACCGTGTTAGCCAGGATGGTCTCGATCTCCTGACCTCGTGATCCGCCCGTCTCGGCCTCCCTAAGTGCTGGGATTACAGGCTTGAGCCACCGCGCCCGGTCAAAATTAACTCTTTTTGCCCAATACTGGATGAACAATCCTCATGAATATAGCAGCTGTCAATGAGAGTCTTGGAAGTTTTTCGCTCTATTCTAATGGCACAATCTCTAAAGTGATCAGAAACTTATATTGAAGAGTACCTTGGAGTTCTATAGCTGACTATAAACCGCCCCATAAAAGGATCAAAGTAAAACAACAATTGTGGATGACAAAATCTTAGCCACAGTTAAAGACATAATTGAGGCCGGGCACAGTGGCTCATGCCTGTAATCCCAGCACTTTGGGAGGCCAAGGCGGGCAGATAACTTGAGGTCAGGAGTTTGAGACCACCCTGGCTAACATGGCAAAACCCTGTCTTGGCTGGGCACGGTGGCTCACACCTATAATCCCAGCACTCTGGGAGGCTGAGGTGGGTGGATCACTTTAGGTCAGGAGTTCAAGACCAGCCTCATCAACATGGTGAAACCCTGTCTCTACTAAACAAATACAAAATTAGCCAGGCATGGTGGGGCATGCCTGTAATCCCAGCTACTTGAGAGGCTGAGGCAGGAGAACTGCTTGAACCCAGAAGGTGGAGGTTGCAGTGAGCCGAGATCGTGCCATTGCACTCCAAGCCTGGGCAACAAAAGCAAAACTCTGTTTCAAAAAAAAAATCTGTCTCTACTAAAAATACAAAAATTAGCTGGCCATGGTAGCATGCACCTGCAGTCCAACTACTCTGGAGGCTGAGGTACAAGAATCGCTTGAATCCAGGAGGCAGAGGTTGCAGTGAGCCAAGATTGCATCACTGCACTCCAGCCTGGGCCATAGAGCAAGACTCTGTCTCAGAAAAAAAAAAAAAAAAAAAAAAAAAAAAAAGACATAATTGGCAAGCAAATTTGGTTCCTTATGTGGCACACAATAATTTTACATAATAATCATAACTACTGCTAATCCCATATACTAAGACATATCAGAATCACAGACATACAATTTTGGAACACACACTAACAACACATTTATAAATATAATCCCAAGAAAAACACCATTTCACATTTAAAAATGCTTCCTGTATGATTTCATTATACCAAATAAGCCACATATCTCTTTTTGGACATCAGGGGACGTAATATCAAAAAATTGCCAGGCACGGTGGCTCACGCCTGTAATCCCAGCACTTTGGGAGGCTGAGGCGGATGGATCACAAGGTCATGAGATCAAGACCATCCTGGCTAACACAGTGAATCCCTGTCTCTACTAAAATATACACAAAAATTAACCAGGCGTGGTAGTGGGCGCCTGTAGTCCCAGCTACTCGGGAGGCTGACAGGAGAATGGCGTGAACCCGGGAGGCGGAAGTTCAAGTGAGCTGAGATCTTGCCACTGCACTCCAGCCTGGGCGACACAGCAAGACTCTGTCTCAAAAAGAAAAAATAAATAAAAATTAGCTGGGTGTGGTGGCAGGCACCTGTAGTCCCAGCTGCTCAGGAGGCTGAGGCAGGAGAATGGCGTGAACCCGGGAGGTGGAGGTTGCAGTGAGCCGAGATCACACCACTGCACTACAGCCAGGGCAACAGAGTGAGACTCCATCACAAAAAAAAGAAAAATAAAAATTAATGAGGACTGAATAAAGAATTTGATTTTGGAAAGTTGTCAAATATAAAAAGTTTAAAACAGTTGCTATCAATCACTAAATAGGATCACAGGACACTGTAAAATAAGTCACTTAGCAACAGTGGTAACTCACAGATTTCTTTTATTTTCTTATTTTTTTTTCCTGTTTTTACCTTTCTTATGGTGCTGAGATAACTCAAAAGATTTTAAAAAAAAAAATGTAGAAACCTTTATTCTTTGAGGGAATTTCTCAAATGATAAAGACAGCATAAGGTCAATTAAATCTCTAAACTTTTATAAACAAATCTATTAAATTGTAATCATCGTGACCATAAGGTATAATTTTCAGGCCAGGCGTGGTGGCTGACGCCTGTAATCCCAGCACTTTGGGAGGCCAAGGCAGTCGGATCACTTGAGGTCAGGAGTTCTAGACCAGCCTGACCAACATGACAAAACCTCGTCTCTACTAAAAATACAAAAAGTAGCCAGGCATGGTGGTGTGCATCTGTGATCCCAGCTACTTGGGAGGCTAAGCCAGGAGAATCGCTTGAACCCGGGAGGTGGAGGTTGCAGTGAGCCGAGATCACACCACTGCACTTCAGCCTGGGTGACAGAACGAGACTCTATCTAAAAAAGTAAAAATAAGAAAAAATTGCCGGGCGCGGTGGCTCAAGCCTGTAATCCCAGCACTTTGGGAGGCCAAGACGGGCGGATCACAAGGTCAGGAGATCGAGACCATCCTGGCTAACACGGTGAAACCCTGTCTCTACTAAAAAATACAAAAAAAAAAAAACTAGCCGGGCGAGGTGGCGGGCGCCTGTAGTCCCAGCTACTCGGGAGGCTGAGGCAGGAGAATGGCGGGAACCCGGGAGGCGGAGCTTGCAGTGAGCTGAGATCCGGCCACAGCACTCCAGCCTGGGAGACAGAGCGAGACTCCGTCTCCAAAAAAAAAAAAAAAAAAAAAGAAAAAATTAAAAAATTTGTAACGCTGGGCGTGGTGGCTCACACCTGTAATCTTAGCACTTTGGAAGGCCAAGGTGGGTGGATCACCTGAGGTCAGCAGTTCAAGACCAGCCTGGCCAACATGGAGAAACCCCGTCTCTACTAAAAATACAAAAAATTAGCCAGTTGTGGTGGCGGGCACCTATAGTCCCAGCTACTCAGGAGGCTGAGGCAGGAGAATGGCATGAACCCAGGAAGCAAAGCTTGCAGTGAGCCAAGATTGCACCACTGCACTCCAGCCCAGACAACAGGGTGAGACTCCGTCTAAAATATACATATATGTGTATATACAAATCTTTTTACAAACTTTATCACAACTTACACAAACCATTTATAATATACTTGGTCTTCCTGTTTTATCCTGAGCATCCCTCTTTCCAAAATAACCAGCCATTTTAGAATAAAAATTAAGCATACAAGATTCTTTCCCATATGAAATTATTTTCCTTTTAACTTTTCCTACTAAAAATGCCTCCTTATAACTACCTTTACATCTGTAATTTTTTTTTTAAATTTTTTTTTGAGACAGTCTCGCTCTGTCACCCAGGCTGGAGTGCAGTGGCACAGTCTCTGCTCACTGCAAGCTCCGCCTCCTGGGTTCTTGCCATTCTCCTGCCTCAGCCTCCTGAGTAGCTGGGACTACAGGCGCCCGCCACCGCGCCCGGCTAGTTTTTTGTATTTTCAGTAGATGGGGTTTCACCATGTTAGCCAGGATGGTCTCAATCTCCTGACCTCGTGATCCACCTGCCTCGGCCTCCCAAAGTGCTAGGATTACAGGCGTGAGCCACCGCGCCCGGCCATATATTTGTTTTTTAAAGACAACTCACTATGTTGCCCAGGCTGGTCTCAAACTCCTGTGCTCAAGCAATCCACCCAGCTTGGCCTCCCAAAGTACTACTAGGATTCCAGGCGTGTAATTACAGGCATGTCCCCAGGCCTGGATAATTTCTGTATTTTTTTTTTTTTTTTTTTTGAGGCGGAGTCTCGCTCTGTCGCCCAGGCTGGAGTGCAGTGGCCGGATCTCAGCTCACTGCAAGCTCCGCCTCCTGGGTTCACGCCATTCTCCTGTCTCAGCCTCCCGAGTAGCTGGGACTACAGGCGCTCGCCACCGCGCCCAGCTAGTTTTTTGTATTTTTTAGTAGAGACGGGGTTTCACCGGGTTAGCCAGGATGGTCTCGATCTCCTGACCTTGTGATCCACCCGTCTCGGCCTCCCAAAGTGCTGGGATTACAGGCTTGAGCCACCGCGCCCGGCCAATTTCTGTATTTTTAGTAGACGTGGGGTTTCGTCATGTTGGCCAGGCTGATCTGGAACTCCTGAACTCAAGTGATCCACCTGCCTCGGCCTCCCAACCTGCTGAGATTACAGGCTTGAACCACTGCGCCTGGCCTGTTTCCTTTTCATAAGAACATTTTTTAAGAAACATTTTTTCCTAAAATATAATTGTTTTTAAGGAAAATTAGAAATGACCTAGACAGGCCGGGCGCGGTGGCTCAAGCCTGTAATCCCAGCACTTTGGGAGGCCGAGACAGGCGGATCGCGATCACGAGGTCAGGAGATCGAGACCATCCTGGCTAACCCGGTGAAACCCCGTCTCTACTAAAAAAATACAAAAAAACTAGCCGGGCGAGGTGGCGGGCGCCTGGACTCCCAGCTACTCGGGAGGCTGAGGCAGGAGAATGGCGTGAACCCGGGAGGCGGAGCTTGCAGTGAGCTGAGATCCGGCCACTGCACTCCAGCCTGGGCGACAGAGCGAGACTCCGTCTCAAAAAAAAAAAAAAAAAAAGAAATGACCTAGACATTTAATGGGTGTCTATTATTTAATATAACTTTTGATTTGAAATTATTACAAGCTTATTTACAAGTATATATTCCATTATATTTACCTGATTAACTTTAAAAATAGTTCACCTAGATTACCTAAGAAAACTGTGATAGGCCGGGCGCGGTGGCTCACACCTGTAATCCCAGCACTTTGGGAGGCCAAGACGGGCGGATCACGAGGTCAGGAGATCGAGATCATCCTGGCTAACACAGTGAAACCCTGTCTCTACTAAAAAATTCAAAAAACTAGCCGGGCGAGGTGGCGGGCGCCTGTAGTCCCAGCTACTCAGGAAGCTGAGGCAGGAGAATGGCGTGAACCCGGGAGGCGGAGCTTGCAGTGAGCTGAGATCGCGCCACTGCACTCCAGCCTGGGCGGCAGCGAAACTCCATCTCAAAAAAAAAAAAAAAAATGGAGAATGGCATGAACCCGGGCGGCCGAGTTTGCAGTGAGCAGAGACTGCGCCACTGCACTCCAGCCTGGGTGACAGAGCGAGACTCTGCCTCAAAAAAAGTTTGTATTTTCCTGATACAGTATTGAAGTGCTTTTTTTCCTTTAACTGAATTAATTAAAACCCTTTTATATATTTTTGGTAGTGAAACATTGTACACATGACTCATAGATTCACAGTTGTATTAGACACACAGAAGATGCCTAAGACCCTTTTGTTCTTACTATTTTAAACTTCTAATTTCTTTCTTTCTTTCAATCTTTTTTTTTTTTTTTTTTTTTTTGAGATGGAGTCTTACTCTGTCACCCAGGCTGGAGTGCAGTGGCATAATCTCAGCTCACTGCAACCTCCACTTCTTGGGTTCAAGAGATTCTCCTGCCTCAGCCTCCTGGGCAGCTGGGATTACAGGCACCCGCCACCACACTCGGCTAATTTTTTTTTTTTTTTTTTTGAGACGGAGTCTCGCTCTGTCGCCCAGGCTGGAGTGCAGTGGCTGGATCTCAGCTCACTGCAAGCTCTGCCTCCCGGGTTCACGCCATTCTCCTGCCTCAGCCTCCCTAGTAGCTGGGACTATAGGTGCCCGCCGCCGCGCCCGGCTTGTTTTTTGTATTTCTTAGTAGAGACGGGGTTTCACCGTGTTAGCCAGGATGGTCTCGATCTCAAAGTGCTGGGATTACAAGCTTGAGCCACCGCGCCCGGCCCACTCGGCTAATTTTTGTATTTTTAGTGGAGACAGGGTTTCACCATCTTGGCCAGGCTGGTCTGGAGCTCCAGACCTCAAGTGATCCACCCACCTCGGCCTCCCAGTGTGCTGAGATTACAGGCGTGAGCCACCGCGCCTGGCTGCTAATTTTTGTATTTTTAGTAGTGACAGGGTTTCACCATGTTGGCCAGGCTGGTCTGGAACTCCTGACCTTGTGATCCACCCGCCTCAGCCTCCCAAAGTGCTGGGATTACAGGCCTGAGCCACTGTACCTGGCCTAAACTTCCAATTTCTTGATAACCTGTTTCATTGTCCTAGGCAATTTTCAGCTTGATAGCCCTAAATTCACCAAAGGAAGAGCTCTTAGGGGAAAAATCAGCAAAATCTACATCTCGAAATACAGAGGGAGAGTCTGAGTGTGCTAGAGGAACATCAAAAATGAATGCCACCTGTAATCCCAGGACTTCGGGAGGCCGAGGCAGGCGGATCCTGAAGCCAGGAGTTCAAGACCAGCTTGACTAACATGGTGAAACCTTGTCTCTATTAAAAATACAAAAATTAGCCAGGTGTGGTGGGCACCTGTAATCCCAGCTACTCAGGAGTCTGAGGCAGGAGAATTGCTTGAACCCGGGAGGCGGAGGTTGCAGTGAGCCGAGATTGCACCACCGCATTGTGGCCTGGGTGACAGAGCAAGACTCCTTCTCAGGAAAAAAAAAAAAATGCCAAGTCAAACATAAAATTATAAGCTGTGCATGGTGGGGGACTTCAGTAGGGGCCTACCCAACTTTGAGTAGGGGGCTGCCCACTTCAGTTCCCCTCTCCACTGAGAACTGTTCTGTTGCTCAACAAAACTCTGTCCTGCTCACCCTCCGGTTGTCTGCATAACTTCATTTTTCTTGGACACGCGAGAAGAATTTGGGACTTGCTGAATCACAGATACAAAAGGAGGGTGATGGCTGGGTGCGGTGGCTCACGCCTGTAATCCCAGCACTTTGGGAGGCTGAGGTGGGCGGATCATGAGGTCAAGAGATCAAGACCATCCTGGCCAACATGGTAAAACCCCGTCTCTACTAAAAATACAAAAAATCGGCCAGGCGTGGTGGCGCACGCCTGTAATTCCAGCTACTCGGGAGGCTGAGGCAGGAGAATTGCTTGAACTTGGGAGGCGGAGGTTGCGGTGAGCCAAGATCACGCCATTGCACTCCAGCCTGGGCAACAAGAGCGAAACTCTGTCCAAAAAAAAATTAGCTGGGCGTGGTGGCAACGCACCTGTAGTCCCAGTTACTCAGGAGGCTGAGGTAGGAGAATCGCTTGAACCCAGGAGGCGGAGGATGCAGTGAGCCAAGACTGTGCCACTGCACTCTGGCCTAGCGACAGAGTGAGACTCTGTCTCAAAAAAAAAAGGGGGGGTGACACCGTAACACACCCCACTGACCAGACCGCAGGCAGCGGGAACAATGAAGCGCGGCATCCTTGGCTCTGCGGCTCCCAGCATCTCCACGTTCCCCCTCTCCAGACACCAGTGCCCAAGGCAGAAGCAGGTTGTGGCAAGCGCAGTCCAGTCACGGGCTGAGCGCAGATCCCATGGCCGGGCTAGGTGGGCGGGGTACCTCCAGTGGCAAGCTGGAGCCCAGCGAGACCCAGGTAGGAGCACCACTGGCCACACAGGCCTCCAGCTGGAGAAGCAGAACCCCAAAAAGTCCTGTGTCAACTATTTTAGTTAAAAAAAAAAAAAAAAAACGAGGTAACACAATACAATAGCAAGCAATTTAAGATCTGAGAGGAACGTGTCTGTTTCCACTCTTGGGGTTCCGTAAGAAAAACAGAACTTTCTCCCCAAAAAGGAGTCTTGTGCCTTCTCTTCTCCACAGGGGTCTGTATATGTGTATGTGGCATATGGACCTCATTAAGCTAATATGTCGGATATGAGGTTTTAGTTAAGTTTACTTTTGACCATTAAACCCTTTTAAAAATCCTCTTGGCTGGGCACAGTGGCTCATGCCTGTAATCCCAGCAGTTTGGGAGGCCGAGGAGGGTGGATCACGAGGTTAGGAGTTCATGACCAGCCTGGTCAAGATGGTGAAACCCCGTCTCTACTAAAAATACAAAAATTAGCCAGGTGCAGTGGGTAGCGCCTGTAGTCCCAACTACTTGGGAGGCTGAGGCAGGAGAATGGCGTGAACCTGGGCGGCAGAGGTTGCAGTGAGCTGAGATCACGCCACTGCACTCCAGCCTGGGCAACAGAGTGAGACTCCGTCTCAATAAAAAAAAAAAAAAATCCTTTTAAATCTTTAAATCTCACTACCTTATTTCAGCCGGGACAAACTGCTGATATTTCAAAAGTAACACAAATTTCAAACCAGAAACGGTGTAGGAAGCAAGCCTGGGCTGTCCTGGTGGAAAAACGGCCCACTCTCCCCACGGAACTGCAGCATGAGGTGATGGCACTTACTCTTCGGGCTTGGCTGGGAAAAGGTGGCCTTGTTATGCAAATAAAGCCCATCAGGTAGTCAAAATCTCGTTTTCCCTTTTTCTGGCTTTTTATTTTTCCTATTTCCCAGCTGTGGGAATTCAGTTAATTCAGAGGCCTTGTTTCCCATAATTTGGAAGTTTCCTTCAGATCTGACCAAGTCTAACAGAGTTCGTCAAATCCAATGGGAAAAAGACTGAAACAGCAAAAATAGCAAACACAGAAACAAATAAACAAAAAGCAGTTAAGCAAAACAAACAATCCCACAATGTATACATTTACTGAGCATACTAATAGTAAGAAATTAAGACCAGCCAGTTGTTCATCTTGGCTTTAGTCATTGAGGACTTCCTAGACAGAACCCCAATTCTGCTACGTACCTAGGAACGGGGCCCGGCTTTAGACTGCTCTCTGCCATCCTGGAATCAGGAAAAACTCGAGTTGTTTCCGAGCTGAAACTCCAGGGAACTCTCCTGCTCCCCATCACTACAGAAGCAGGAAACTCGCCTTCTTTGTTGGAAGCAAGTGAAACACCAGAAAAGGAAAAGGCGTTGTACGCAAAATAAACCTCAGACCTCAACCAAGTTTTGGGAGATCAGAGATTCTCTGGAGGGTGGCGGGGCCCCCAATCTCAGCCAATTGTCCTATTGTCCTGAGCAATAAAGAAAGCCCAGACTGGTCCTAAGCACCAGCAGAAACTCTGTCAAAGGGCGGGGCCACCTCCACTCCGAGTCCCTGCATGGTCGCCAACTCGTTAAGCCAACAAGTATCTGAGACAGCACTCAGTCACCTTAGAGGGTTATTTGGCCAAGGTTAAGGACGTGTGCATGAGAGCCAAGTCTGTACCTTCCTCCAAAGATGATGCTGAGGGCTTCAGTGTTTAAAGGGGCTGGAGGGGAAGGAGGGAGGGCATGGTACATCCTTGAATCCACGTGTCACAAGACAAAAGGAGTCAATTATGTATTTGTCTCATGCTCAGTAAATTGGCACTTCACCCACTTTTTGATGGAGTGGGTGAAGGATATGAACAGACACTTCTCAAAAGAAGACATTTATGCAGCCAACAGACACATGAAAAAATGCTCATCGCCGGGCGCGGTGGCTCACACCTGTAATCCCAGCACTTTGGGAGGCCGAGGCGGGCGGATCACAAGGTCAGGAGATCGAGACCATGGTGAAACCCCGTCTCTACTAAAAAATAGCTAAAAATTAGCCGGGCGCAGTGGCGGGCGCCTGTAGTCCCAGCTACTTGGGAGGCTGAGGCAGGAGAATGGCGTGAACCCGGGAGGCGGAGCTTGCAGTGAGCCGAGATTGCGCCACTGCACTCCAGCCTGGGCGACAGAGCGAGACTCCGTCTCAAAAAAAAAAAAAAAAAAAAAAAAAAAAAAAAAAAAAAAGAAAAAATGCTCATCATCACTGGCCATCAGAGAAATGCAAATCAAAACCACAGTGAGATACCATCTCACACCAGTTAGAATGGCAGTCACTAAAAAGTCAGGAAACAACAGGTGCTGGAGAGGATGTGGAGAAACAGGAACACTTTTACACTGTTGGTGGGACTGTAAACTAGTTCAACCATTGTGGAAGACAGTGTGGCGATTCCTCAAGGATCTAGAACTAGAAATACCATTTGACCCAGCCGTCCCATTACTGGGTATATACCCAAAGGATTATAAGTCATGCTGCTATAAAGACACATGCACACGTATGTTTATTGCAGCACTATTCACAATAGCAAAGACTGTGTATGTGTGTGTATACTACACAATGGCAGTGCTGGTTTATTACTATTAGGTTTTGAGATGGAGTATCGCTCTGTCACCCAGGCTGGAGTGCAGTGCTGTGTTCTTGGCTCACTACAACCTCCGCCTCCCGGGTTCAAGATTCTCCTGCCTCAGCCTCCCAAGCAGCTGGGATTACAGGCTCCCACCACCACGCCCAGCTAATTTTTGTAGTATTAGTAGAGATGGGGTTTCTCCATGTTGGAACCAACCCAAATGCCCATCAATGATAGACTGGATTAAAAAAACGTGGCACATATACACCACAGAACACTATGCAGTCATAAAAAAGGATGAGTTCGTGTTCTTTGTAGGGACATGGATGAAGCTGGAAACCATCATTGTCAGCAAACTATCGCAAGGACAGAAAACCAAACACCACATATTCTCCCTCATAGGTGGGAACTGAACAATGAGATCACCTGGACACAGGAAGGGGAATATCACACACCGGGGCCTGTTGTGGGGTGAGGGGAGGGGGAAGGATAGCATTAGGAGAAACACCTAATGTAAATTAGTTAATGGGTGCAGCACACCAACATGGCACATGTATATATATGTAACAAACCTGCAGTTGTACACATGTACTGTAGAACTTAAAGTATTAAAAAAAAAACATGGGCACTTCACACAAGGTGAACAAAGAGTAGCTACCTGTGGAGAAACTTTAACTTGTTATTTGTAGCTCTCTGCTTAGGAACAAAAAGGAAGCAGTTTCTTGCGTGACTCATCTTTCAGCTTATTTTTTTTCTTGTGGCAGAGTGAAATTAGCGTTCCAGGTTTTGACTGGCCTTTCCCAATTCCTAAGGCTCTGTGTATGTGTGTATACACTACACAGACCTGTATGGATTAGAAATTGTACGTGCGTGGCAGGCAGCAGGCTCCCTCCCGCTGGCACCTGAGAAGTCTGTGTCCAGGACTCTCCGCTGGCCACTGAAACAAGCCAACGGGAGATTGCATGGGAAGCTTGTTGGCCAGACTGGAAACTAATAAAGCGACCACACTGTCACTAAACACATCAGGCTTCCAGACAGGGCAGAGCCTTCTCAACACAGGGGAAGTCTAGCCTGAGCTGAGGGTTGCTGGAGAGGGTGCAGCCACCTGATAACTTGTCTCATGCCGTTGTACTCAGGTCCCTTCCACGGCCTTCCACACTCAGGAGCCCTCATCTGTGGGCCAGAAAGACAGGACAGCGCTGGCAAGGCCACTTCCAAAGTCTCAGTGCTATGGCTATCCCATGCCCCCAGCACACATTCCACATTCTTCTTTAGGGCCTTTTAATAAGCTGAGTCAGACTACAGTCAAGCAAGGAGCCCTGGGGCCCGTTAGTCGACTTTGTACCTCTTTGTTCTGGAGCATTACATCTGAATGTTTAGCTCTTAGAATCTGACCTTTTCCTCAAGTTTGGGGGCATCTTATTCACCTATAACTTCCAAGTATTCACATTGTCTCCTGAAACAAAGGCAAGGTTTTTTTGCTTTTTTTTTTTTTTGAGACAGAGTCTCGCTCTGTTGCCCAGGCTGGAGTGCAGTGGCGCGATCTCGGCTCACTGCAAGCTCCGCCTCCCGGGTTCACGCCATTCTCCTGCCTCAGCCTCCTGAGTAGCTGGGACTACAGGCGCCCGCCACCGCGCCCGGCTAGTTTTTTGTATTTTTAGTAGAGACAGGGTTTCACCGTGGTCTCGATCTCCTGACCTTGTGATCCGCCTGCCTCAGCCTCCCAAAGTGCTGGGATTACAGGCGTGAGCCACCGCGCCCGGCCAAACAAAGGCAAGTGTTTTAACTGTCCACCGTGAATCAGAACGTAAGATGCCATCTGCTGTCCATCACTCTGCACAGCCAGCCACTTCCAACATGAACATACTAATTTATTCATTTATCACCACAAAGCTCGCTCTCTGAGCCAGTCACTCTTGCCTCGACCGAGCTGTAAGCAGCTTTGGGGAAGGCAGGACCAAACGGCACTGGAGAAGGGGCCGCAGCTTCTCCAAGGTGGGGCGGGCCTGGTGCCACCCTCCCCGAGATCACTGGAGAAGGGGCCTTAGTTTCTCACAGGGTGGGGCGGCCCTGGTGCCACCCTCCCCGAGATCACTGGAGAAGGGGCCTTAGTTTCTCACAGGGTGGGGCGGCCCTGGTGCCACCCTCCCCGAGATCACTGGAGGAGGGGCCTTAGTTTCTCACAGGGTGGGGCGGCCCTGGTGCCACCCTCCCTGAGATCACTGGAGAAGGGGCCTTAGTTTCTCACAGGGTGGGGCGGCCCTGGTGCCACCCTCCCCGAGATCATTGGAGAAGGGGCCTTAGTTTCTCACAGGGTGGGGCGGCCCTGGTGCCACCCTCCCCGAGATCATTGGAGGAGGGGCCTTAGTTTCTCACAGGGTGGGGCGGCCCTGGTGCCACCCTCCCCGAGATCGCTGGAGAAGGAGCCTTGGCTTCTCACAGGGTGGGGCGGCCCTTCCTGAGACGCCTATTGCAGGGAGTAACAAATGCCATGCAAGGGTGCTTGTTTATTCTTTGAGATGTGAACTGTAGGCATCTGCTGTGCTGGGGTTCCTGTGCCGCCGGTAGGGGCCCCAGTCCTCCTGCTCCCGAATGGTTCTCTGGTCACTCCTGCTGGAACTGCAGCTGGTGAGCGTCTCATTTGACGCTCGCGTGATGATGATCTGTGGAATGACCACTTTCTTCCTGCTGGACTTTTGCTTTACATCACGTTTCTCTAGAGGAAAAAACATCCAGGCATTTAGTAGATGTGTGGAAAGCTCCTTCCACTTCCTGCCATTGCTCAGAGGAAAGAAATTAGATGTATGGTTAGCAGAAGAAATGGGTGAGTCCAAAAGTGATCAAAACTGTCCATGAACATTCCAGGGCTTCATGGATTTGCAACTCAGCCATGAGGGTTGCTGATGCTGGACACCCTTTTTCAGGGAAGAAAACGGGAGAAACACTTCCACCGTCCGCGGCAGGATGGCGTCAGGGCGGCGTCAGGGCGACCGGCACCAGAAGGAGAGAGGGCACACGTCCCGGCAGGGGCCGCCTCAGAGCTCCAGGTTCAGAGACATCATTTCCACTTCAAAGCTTTCTAATTCTGGTAAAGCCCTCTGTCCAGAACTTTATTCATTAGAATGTTCTAGAAATGGACATTTCTGATGTTGCTCACATTTTCTTAAACTTGTTAAGGTTACAAGGAACGCCTGAGACCTTTGAAATGCCAAGCACTGCCAAGTACGAAGCAGAAGTGCTCCTTCGCCGGCTGCTCTCCTGGCCGGCCACCCGCCCCCTTCCTGGACTGTCATGCTACGGACTTCTGGGAGGGCAGGACGGAGCTCGCTCTCTCTGCACACATATGTGTGGTGCAGGGTTACAAGACTCACAGTCACCTTTTCACAGAAACATAACTACAGTGGGTATGTTGTTCTACAGCTTGGTGGGGACACTTGAGAGCTCACGAACCTGGAAGCAAGGTAGGATGGACAGCTGGCAATGGCAGTGCCGGTTTATTATTTTATTATTACTAGTTTTTGAGACAGAGTCTCGCCTCTGTCACCCAGGTTGGAGTGCAGTGGTGTGATCTCGGCTCACTGCAACCTCTGCCTCCCGGGTTCAAGTGATTCTCCTGCCTCAGCCTCCCGAGCAGCTGGGACTACAGGCTCCCGCCACCACGTCCAGGTAATTTTTGTATTATTAGTAGAGATGGGATTTCTCCACGTTGGCCAGGCTGGTCTCAAACTCCCGACCTCAGGTGATCCACCGCCTCGGCCTCCCAAAGTGCTGGGATTACAGGTGTGAGCCACCACGTCTGGCCGACAGTGCTGGCTTTTATCGTGTACCTGTTCTGAGCCCTACAACAGTGAAAAATGACACACGGCAGCTTCTGCTATAGTCTCTGACAACCCACATTTCACAGACAAAAGGGAGGCACAGACAAGCCAAGCCACCTGCCCAAGGCTCGTCAGACCGGGGAGCCACAGAGGCCAACTCGCCTGCCCAAGGCTAACCAGATGGGGAAGGTGGAGAGGCCAAGTCGCCTGCCCAAGGCTCGTCTGATGGGGTATTCAGGCGTCGGCCTCTCCCTTTGCCTGCGGTGCTGTTACAGAGCCTCATCTGTGTCAGCTGCCGAATGACCCACAGCTGCATTAAGCACTGAGAGATGTCCCTTTCTCTTTTTCTGAGACAGAATCTTGGTCTGTGGCCCAGGCTGAAATGCAGTGGCGTGGTCATGACTCACTGAAGCCTCAACTTCCTGGGCTCAAATGATCCTCCCACTTCAGCCTTCCAAGTAGCTGGGACCACCAGCATGCACCACCACACCCAGCTAATTTTAAAATTTTTTGTACACTCAGGGTTTTGCCATGTTGCCCAGGCTGATCCCAAACTCTCAGGCTCAAGTTATTCTCCCACCTCACCCTCCCAAAGTGCTGGGATTACAGCAGCCATGAACCACTGTGCCAGCCCTTTTCTTCCATTTTTAGAGACAGGGTCTCACTCTGTAGCCCAGGAAGGAGTGCAGTGGCTATTCGTAGATGTGATCATAGCAAACTACAGTTTTGACCTCCCAGGCCCAAGTGATCCTCCTACCTCAGCCTCCTGAGTAGCTGGGACCACACATCTCACCTGTGGGACCATATTATTCCCACACCACCATAACTGGCTCACTTTTTTTTTCTTTTCAGTAGAGATGAGGTCACCTTGTGTTGCCCAGGCTGGTCTCAAACTTTTGGACTTAAGGGAGCCTCCTGCCTCAGTTTCCAAAGTGCTGAGATGATAGGTGTGAGCCACTGGGCCCAGCCTATTCCCAATTTTTATCTTTTTCAGACAGTGCTACAGTGAACATTCTTGCATTTATGTGTTCACACTCTTTGGAGGGTTTATCTATTTGTAAATTACTAGAACTTCTGGGTAAATGGGTATAATTCACTTCAAATTTTGGTAAATACTGTCAAACTTTTCTATAGAGACTACGTCAACTTACATTTCCACAAAGAGACTATGAACTTAGAAAGGTGTTCCCTATTCCAAACTTATAAAAACATTTGCCTATTTTCCACTTTTTCTCTTTTTTTTGGGGGGGGGGGGTCAGGGTCTCACTCCGGTGACCCAGGCAGTGAGGGCAGGCACAGCCCACCTGGAGCAACCACTGCAAAGGCACCAGCTGCAGCAGACAAGGCGTGGCCAGGGCTGCGTGCTCCACAGATCCCACGGGAGACAGGAACAGGCAGGAGCCTCCCCTCTCCTGAGTTGATGCGGCAGGGGCCCAACCCAGCCACAGCCATGGCCCTGGGCATCCCTGTGCTCTCAGGGCCGAGGAAGCACCCCCAACCCCTGCAGGCTCAGCAGTGCCTGCTCCCACTGTCTGGCCTCTCCCCACTTTCACCGCCCACTCCAATTCCCACCGCCCACTCCAATTCCCACCGCCCGCTCCGACTCCCACCGCCCGCTCCGACTCCCATCGCCCGCTCCGACTCCCACCGCCCGCTCCGACTCCCACTGCCCGCTCCAATTCCCACTGCCCACTCCAATTTCAGAGCAAAGTTGAGGCCAAGCCCAGGCACTGCCATGACCTGGCCAGGTGTACATGCACTCAAGGCAATACTGACAAGCCAGCCCCCGCCGTCTCGATCCCCCTCCAGACTTCAGGTCCTGACGAGCATGGGGAGAAAGGTGAGGGGGACCTGAGGGCAGTTCAGCCTGAGCCTGCAGGTATCCCTTAGCACGAACAGCCTGGACACCATGGACAACATGATTAATGGCAGCAGGAGGCAGAAAGGCTCTTGGGCAGAAAGGAGCAGGGCCTCAGTGAAGCCCCACCTTCAAGCCAGGGATGGCCTAAAGCCTGGCTGTGCGCAGCGGCCGGACCCCACACTTGCTCTCCCACACACCGCTCACTGTTGTCTACCTGGCTCGCCATTTGCAGGTGTGGGATCTGGACTAGGAGTGTGAGCCGAGTGCAGTCTGCTGGCTGAGTGGACAGTACAAGCCCAGCAGGTGTGAGCAAAACCCAGGCAGAAGCGCTGCGGCCACAGAGGTTTCTGGCTAGCAAAGTGACACCCTAAGGCTCCCGTGACAGCAGCAGGTGGTGGCACGACCAAGACTCAACAAAGCCCCAACCACCCAGACTCAAGTGATCCTCCCACCTCATTTAAAATTTTTGTTTCGGGCCAGGCGCGGTGGTTCACGCCTGTAATCTCAGGACTTTTGAGAGGCCGAGGCGGGAGGATCACGAGGTCAGGAGATCAAGACCATCCTGGCTAACATGGTGAAACCCCGTCTCTACTAAAAATACAAAAAAAAAATAAGCCAGGTGTGATGGCAGGCGCCTGTAGTCCCAGCTACTCAGGAGGCTGAGGCAGGAGAATGGCGCGAACCCGGGAGGTGGAGCTTGCAGTGAGCCGAGATGGCGCCGCTCACTCCAGCCTGGGCGACAGAGCGAGGCTCCGTCTCAAAAAAAGAAGAAATGGAATCATACAGCATGTGACCTTCTGCGATTGGCTTTTTTCACTCAGCATATTTTTTAATAGCTCATAGAAGTGTTCCATTTCTCTTCTTATTCAAAATTTTCTTGCAATCAAGCATACTCTACCTTCATAAAAATGTTACAGGCCGGGCACGGTGGCTCAAACCTGTAATACTGGCACTTTGGGAGGCCGAGGTGGGCAGATAACAAGGTCAGGAGTTTGAGATCAGCCTGTCCAATATGGTGAAACCTCATCTCTACTAAAAATACAAAAATTAGCCAGCCGTGGTGGCGGCGCCTTAAGCTGAGGCAGAAGAATTGCTTGAACCGGGGAGGCAAAAGTCTCAAAACAAACAAACAAACAAAGTTACAAAAGTGTTTAAACCAGCCGGGCGCGGTGGCCCACGCCTGTGATCCCAGCACTTTGGGGGGCTGAGGCAGGTGGATCAGCTGAAGTCAAGAGTTCAAGGCCAGCCTGGCCAATGTGGCGAAACCCCATCTCTACTAAAAATACAAAAAAATTTAGCTGGGGATGGTGGCGGGCGCCTGTAATCCCAGTTACTTGGGAGGCTGAGGCAGGAGAATCTCTTGAATTTGGGTGGCAGAGGCTACAGTGAGCTGAAAGCTGAGATCGCGCCACTGCACTCCAGCCTGGGCAACAAGAGTAAAACTCCATCTCAAAAAAAAAAGAAAAAAGAAAGTGTTCAAACACACAAGAAAACAGAATATTTTCTATTGCACCTAAGCAGCGCTCAGCCTCAATCAGTATTTTGTTGTCTTGTTCTTTCTTCATTTTTTTTCCTATCTTTTTTTTTGAGATGGAGTCTCACTCCATCGCCCAGGGATGATCTTGGCTCACTGCAACCTCTGCCTCCTGGGTTCAAGTGATTCTCCTGCCTCAGCCTCCAAACTAGCTGGAATTACAGGTGCACACCACCACGCCCAGCTAATTTTTTTGTATTTTTTGTAGAGATGGGGTTTTACCATGTTGGCCAGGCTGGTCGCGAACTCCTGACCTCAAGTGATCCACCCGCCTCGGCCTCCCACACTGCTAGTATTACAGCATGAGCCACTGCGCCCAGCGTCCTGAGTATCTTTAAGTAATTTCAGACATGATTTTACCCATAAATGTTGCAGTATACCTCTTTATCAGATAAGGGTTGTGTTTTAGCATAACTACAATAGCACTGCCACATCTAAGAAAATTAACACTGACTCATCCCCAAATACCCAATCTGACTGTCTCAGGAATGACTGAGCCCAGGTTCTAGGTCTCTCAGGTTTCCTTTTAACATTTCCTTCCTTTTTTCCCAAGTTCTTTATTTGTGGTAGAATTTCCAACACTGTGGAATAAGATGACTGTAAATCTGTGATGTGTTAGATCTCTGTTTGTATGTTTGTGAATTTTGCAACGCAAAAATTTAAGCATATACAGCAGTAGTCATGATAACAGTATAATATATCTGTATTGGTCCATTTTCATGCTGCTAATAAAGACATACCAGAGACTGAATAATTTATTCAGGAAAAAGGTTTAATGGACTTATAGTTCCACATGGCTGGGGAGGCCTCACAATCACAGCGGAAGGCGAGGAGGAGCAAGTCACGTCTTACACGGATGGCAGCGGGAAGAGAGAGCGCTTATGCAGGAAACTGCCATTTTTAAAACCATCGATCTCGTGAGACTTATTCACTATCACGAAAACAGCATGGGAAAGACCTGCCCCCATGATTCAATCACTTCCCACCCAGTTCTTCCCACATGAGGGAAATCAAAATGAGATTTGGGTGAGGACACAGCCAAGCCATATCAATATCCCAACAGCTGCCACAGTGATTAACTCATGGCCAAACTGTCTCCCCATCATGGCCCTTCTGTTCTGGTCACTACTGCTCCATAGTAATTTACCCTAAGCCTCAGCAGCTTAAAACGACTACTTGCTTTTCTCTGGATTTTATGGGTTCAGGACAGGTTTGGCAGGACAGGTATCACCTGTGGTTGCCCAGGCAGCTGCAGGCATCTAAAGACTCACTGAGACGTCCAGGGCGGCTCTTGGGGCTGGACACTGATGCTGGCTCCCCCTGAGGTGCACGCCCCAAGCTGAGACGACTCCAGGATCCAGCCAGAGCCTGGAATCACTGACGGCTTGTTCACTCACAAGTCTGGCTCCTGGGTAGGAAGGGCTTAGGGACCAGGACTGCTAACTGCACTGCTTCCCAGGTTCAGATTCAGGTTAAACCACTTCCATCACCCTCCAAAGTCCCCAGGACGGGCTTAGGGACCAGGACTGCTAACTGCACTGCTTCCCAGGTTCAGATTCAGGTTAAACCACTTCCGTCACCCTCCAAAGTCCCCAGGACGGGCTTAGGGACCAGGACTGCTAACTGCACTGCTTCCCAGGCTCAGATTCAGGTTAAACCACTTCCGTGACCCTCCAAAGGCCCCTTGTGTTCAGCTGTGGTTGACTCCCATTCCTGCCCAGCAACCATTCATCTGCTTCTCTCTGCAATGTGTTCGTCTTTTCTGGACATTTCATGTAAAGGGAATTGCAGTATGAGTGGTCTTTCCTCTGGCTTTTCTCACTTAGCGTCCCACCTTCAGGATCCTTCACAGTGTGGCAAAGGAGTCAGCAGCCTGCTCCTCACCGTCGCGCAGCCCGTCACCGCACGGAGAGCGTGCACACTTCATCTTCTCTCTTGAAACTCTGTCCTCACTCTTGCTCTGTTGTTTTCCCTTCATGTCCACCTTCCTCCCACACCCTCTGGTGTGACAGACACTGCTGGAGCCTTTCCAACAGGCGGTCCTCCTTCCCCCACTTCCGTTGCTAGTAGAGGTCCTGCCCACTGCTGTGTTTCACAGCTCCCTCCAGCCCCTGCAGAATCTGCACTGTTGAGTGTGGTCTAGAGAGGCTGGGCAGGCGAAGCCTTCCTGGGAAAGGTTTCCTTGCTAATATAAAGCAAGGAGCAACGCCTTTGAAGTAGACGCAGTCCTGCCTGCATGTGGGGGCTGTACACTCACTGGGGGCTGTGGACACTGAGAGTGGTCAGGAAGAGACATGCAAAGCCCTTGATGTCACGGCTGTGCTAACAAGCCAACCTGGAAGCCCTGCCTCTGACCCTTCATTTGTGAGACATTAAATCCCTGTGTTAAAACTGTGTTCACTTAGCTTTTCTGTAACTTTCAGCTAAAAGCACCCTGACAGACAGGTAGCATTTTCCAAACCGCCATCCTAATGTGATGCTATTCCTGCAGACTTCCATCCTCTAGTGAGGGGTTCCAAAGTTGGGAATTCAAATCCAGGCCTTTCTTCCAAGTCCAAGGCCCAGAGCCTCCGACTTCCAGCTCTTGATCCCACAAGCCTATCTGAACCAGTCCAGACCCAGCTCCTCTGCCTAGCAGGCCAGTCATTCCCGACACTCTTTCTTGTCTGACCCAAGTGGTTCATTTTTTTTTTTTTGAGACAGTCTCACTCTATAGCCCAGGCTGGAGTACAGCAGTGGCGTGATCCCGCTCACTGCTACCTCCGCCTCCCAGGTCCCGGTTCAAGCAATTCTCCGCCTCAGCCTCCTGAGTAGCTGGGATTACAGGCAGATTCCACCATGTCCAGCTAATTTTTGTATTTTTAGTAGAGATGGGGTTTTACCATGTTGGCCAGGCTGGTCTTGAACTCCTGACCTTAAGTGATCCACCCACCTTGGTCTCCCAAAGTGCTGGGATTACAGGCGTGAGCCACCATGCCCAGCCGAGTGGTTCATTCTTGTGATGAAACTGAAACACTTCCTCCTGGCACAGGCCCCCAATCTCCTCAGATGACAGGCTCTGCGGGTTCTGCCTGCTTGACCCTTCTGAAATTCGTACTGCAAGGCCTCGCTGGCTCCCACTGGGCCAACAGCAATGGGTCTCTGATGGGGCCACCTCCCCTGGGAACTTGCTTCCCTGTTGGTAGGCACAGACCCCATCATACCGCCCTCGTTTTTCATTTTTAAATATTTGTTTTTTGTAGAGACAGGGTCTCACTATGTTGCCCAAGCTGGTCTTGAACTTCTGGGCTCAAAAGATCCTCCTGCCTCGGTCCGCCAAGTAGCTGGGACGACAGGTGTGACACTGCGCCAGGCAGCATCTCCGTTGTTTAAACTATTTAACACTTCCAGCTCCATGTGGTAAAACTGATGGAAAACTTTGTATTCTAGCTTCTTCCTACCGTTAGGGCCTCATCTTCCCCACACACACCCAAAGGTCTGGTCACACTAGGCTGTTATAAAGGATGCCTTTGTCGCACCCAGGTTCTACTCCTCAGTCACCCTCCACAATGTGCTTGCGCGAGCAGCCCTCGGAGAGCTACACTCCAGCCTGGGACGGCCTCCCAAGGCTCTGTTCCAGTGTGTGGAGGCTGAGGGATTCCCGGTGGCACCAAGATACCCAGCCCTCCAGGAGAACCTCAGGTGAGACACACGCACACTGCTTCAGCCCCTCGACCACCTGGTACACACTTATCACTCGGGAACTGACCTACATTTTCATTAAACTTATGTTTTCAACCAAGAATTCTGGATATTTACCTCCTACATAAAGTTCCTAAAACAAACCAGTTTCAACTTTAGCGCGCGTGCCTGCTACTAGTGTCCATCCGGTAAGGTCTTAGAAGTAGGCTCCTCACCCCAGCCCCAGATCCTCCAAGCCGCTGACCTCGCTTCGCTCCCTCCCGCCGTCTCCTACCTTCCTGCGAAGCTGCCGGCGACAGGTGCTTGGCTGTCCCGGACCCCGGGGGGAGGCTGTCCACAGGCTTCTCCGACTCCCTGTCTGCCTGCCTGGTTTCCTGCGAATGCTTCTCCATCAACTTATCCTTAGGTTTTGGAACCGAATAGATGGATTCCTTCTTTTGCTCCTCACCTGAAACATATGGATCATCCGTCAGACCCGGGACTTACCGAATCCAGGGCAGTGGGTCCCATCGTCTTCAGTCGCCTGTTTGGGTCTAGAATAAGCTGGCTTCAAAGTCTCGAGTCTCTCCGTTTCCGTAACCGCCTCAGGCGGGAAGACACTTAAGGCGCCGTCCGTGGCGGACTCGGCGGCAGGAACGGTTCACCCCGGGCCAAGGTCGGCGCCTGCGCTCGCGCCGCCCCGCCCAGCCCCGCCCTGGGCCCGCGCCGTGGGGCGGAGAGGCGGGGAGCCCAGCGCCTGCGCCCCCTTTACCTTTCCTGGGTTTCTGTTTGCTTTTGGAAAGGCCCATAGGTGAGCCCACCGCCCCCGCCGGCGCAAGCCCGGGTCCCCGCACCTCCGCGGCCGCGCAGCCCTGAACGACCGACAAAAGGTCCTCGCGGCCGCGGCGCGCGTCACCATGGCAACCGCGCGCCGCGCAGCCCCGCCCCACTCCTCTCGCGGGACCGGCCACCATCCTCTCGCGAGAGCAGCCCGTGCGACCGGAAGCGGGGCGGTGACCCCGGAAGTCCCCGCCGGGTGCAGCTTGGTCAGTTCGATCGCCGCCGGGACCTGACGCCGCCCGGAGTCGGCGTCGCTTCTCTCTCTCCGAGTGCTGCTCCTGTCATTGTGGCCATGGACGGTAAGAGGTCGCGGCCGTCCTCCGGGGACTCGCGCGCGGGGCGGGGCCGCTTCTCCCACTGGCGTGGGCTCCGCCCACCTGGGGCCGCGGGCGGGGCTCGGGAGAGCTCTCGGGCCTCGACCCTCGATCCCAGACCTGGGACCCCTTCCCCAGGGCCTCGACCACCGACCCGGAACCCCTTCTCCCGGGCCTCAACCCCCGATCCCCGACCCAGACCCCTTCCCCGGGGCCTCAACCACCGACCCGGGACCCCATCCCCCGGGCCTCGACCCTCGATCCCCGACCCGGGACCTCTCCCCTGGGGACTCGACCAGCCACCCGGGACCCCTTCTCCCGGGCCTCGACTCCCGGCCGCCGACCGGGACCCTTCCCCAGCCCCCGACCCCCAACCCGGGATCCTTTTCCCCTGGTCTCGACCCTCGACCTGGGACCCCTCCTCCCGGGCCTCGACCCCCGACCCCCGATTCGGGACCCCTTCCCCCAGGCCGCCACCCCCAACTCTCAACCCGGTACGCCTTCCCCGGGGCCTCGACCTCCGACCCCCAACCATGAACCCAAGACCTAGACCCCTGACCCAGGATCCCTTGCCCTGAGCCTCGACCCCTGACCACTGACCCAGGACCCTTTTCTCCGCCCCTGGCACTCTTCAGCGTCAGGTGCCCTTCCTCGCCAGCTCGGTAGAGGAGACTGAGCAGATGCCTGTTCGGCCTTTCGGGCCCTGGAATATCGGGTCAGAGGGCACAAGAAAAAGTGACCGTTGCACCCCCTCCCTCCAAACAGCATCAGGACAAATGAGAAGAGCTCAGACAAAAGTGTTCCCTAAGTGCCAGGCCCTGGTCACAGCAGCTCTTTGTGTCCATTCTCCAGATGGAGAGGCAGAGGTTTGAGCAGGAGCCAGCCCAAGGCAAGGGGCTCCAGGCAATGGAACACCCTGGTTCTGACCTTCTCCACCTGGGGCCGGCTCTGTGCTCAGGGATACTAAAGAACAGGATGAATCTGGCAGAATGAAGTCCTGCATTTGCTGAAACGTTGGGCTGGTGTGATGGGCATACTTTTAAAAATACCTTTTGCAGGACCCATTGCAGCGGCTCAGCCTGTAATCCCAGCACTTTGGGAGGCCGTAGGCGGGCAGATCACAAGGTCAGGAGATCGAGACCATCCTGGCTAACATGGTGAAACCCTGTCTCTACTAAAAATACAAACAGCTGGGCGTGGCGGTGGGCGCCTGTAGTCCCAGCTACTCGGGAGGCTGAGGCCAGAGAATGGTGTGAAACGGAGGCGGAGCTTGCAGTGAGCTGGGATCAGGCGAGGCACTCCAGCCTGGGCGACAGAGTGAGACTCTGTGTAAGAAAAAAAAAATACTTTTTGAAGTGTGGGAAGCTATAGTACCACCGTGTCATCATGAAGGAAATGTGTAGAGATTTTCTACAGATTGCCTTGAGAGAAGATGAAAGATAGCATCTACCTCCCGCTACAAAAAATCTGCTGGCCAGGCCAGGTATGGTGGCTCAGGGCTGCAACCCCGGCACTCTGGGAGGCCAGGCGCGGTGGCTCAGGGCCCCGGCTCTTTGGGAGGCCGAGGTGGGTGGATCACGTGAGGTCAGGAGTTTGAGACCAGCCTGGCCAACATGGTGAAACCCCATCTCTACTGAAAATACAAAAATTAGCTGGGCGTGGTGGCAGGCACCTTTAATTCCAACTACTTGGGAGGCTGAGGCAGGAGAATCACTTGAAACTGGGAGGCAGAGGTTGCAGTGAGCCGAGATTGCGCCACTGCACTCCAGCCTGGGTGACAGCAAGAATCAGTCTCAAAAAAAAAAAAAAAAAAATGTGACTTTTCACTCCACAGCTCACTCAGCTCTTTTGAGGGGACTTCTCTCAAGCCCATGTCAGATTTCCACAGAGTCAGATTTTGCCTTAGCTGGGTTTTTGTGTTGCCGCACACGGCTGGAGAAGAAAGCTGAGGTGAGGAGGGGTGGTTGGGCCAGCATCCAACGGTGAGTTGGGTGGGAAGGCCTGCGTGGCCTGCGCTGTGTCACCTGGGTCAGGCTGGCTGTTTTCCAGTCACAGATAACCTTGGCCTTGACCACACTGCACTGATAGATGACAGATTGAACTTGGCCTTGACCACACCTGCACAGACAGGCGATAGATTGAACGATGCCTGAGCTCACTGGAACCCCAGGAGTCTCGTCTTGGAGCCTTGATTTGCATTTGTGAACACTCTGTAACCTCACTCTCTTACAGGCTCCATTTCCTCATTCTGGCTGGTGTGGTGAAGCCCTTTCAAGAATCAGGGGTCACTCTCCAAATTTAGCAGTTGAATGAATTCAGATCAATCCTACTTTTTAAAAAAATATATTTCTTTTTTTTTTTTTTTCCAGACAGAGTCTTGCTCTGTTACCCAGGCTGGAGTGCAGTGGCGCGATCTCGGCTCACTGCAAGCTCCGACTCCGGGGTTCACACCATTCTCCTGCCTCAGCCTCCCGAGTAGCTGGGACTACAGGCACCTGCCACCATGCCCGGCTAATTTTTCGTATTTTTAGTACAGATGGGGTTTCACCATGTTAGCCAGGATGGTCTCGGTCTCCTGACCTCGTGACCCACCTGCCTCGGACTCCCAAAGTGCTGGGATTACAGGCATGAGCCACTGCACTTGGCCAAAAAAAATATTTTTTTGTAATAGAGATGAGGTCTGACTACATTCCCCAGGCTGGTCTCGAACTTCTCACCTCAAGTGATCTGCCCACCTCCACCTCCCAAAGTGCTGTAGATTACAGGCTTGAGCGACTGCCCGGTGGAAATTAGCTCTTTGATGCCTAAGAGTTACCACCTTGCTATTTTTATCCATTTACCTTTGGGGAGAAAGAGTCTGTAAAAAGTGAACTGTCAAGTACTGAACTTTTAAATTGGCCCAGGCTGGCCTCAAATCCCTGGCTTCAAATGATCCACTGGCCTCGGCCCCCACAGAGTGCTGGGATTACAGGTGAACTTTTAAATTGGGAAAGAATCCCAAGGGGCTTTTGCAAAGTTGCATTAATTATAAACCACCATCTTTTGGATTCTAACCATGGCCAAAAGATGCTGCGTCCACGACCTCTTCCATCCTCACACTAACCCTCTAAGATTGACTGGTGCCGTCCTCATGTTCCTAACAAGGAAACGGGGGGGGAGGGTCTGCATTTGATGGGCCCCGTGGCTAGCAAGGGGCCAGGGCTGGCACACGAATCTGTCTTGTGCCTCCCTTGTTGGGGGGCTCCCCGAAGGCCCCAGGCAGGTGTGGTCTGTGTCTGTGTTGTAGCTCCTGGTGTCTAGAAGGATCCTAGTAAGTTCCGCCTGCTAGAAGTGTCACATCCCATTCCCAATCCTCAAACCATTCCCTCTCTCTTTGCAGATACCCTGTTCCAGTTGAAGGTATGTACCGAACGGCCGTTCACCCCAGCCCTGTTCTGGTGAGGACAGATAGTATAAGCCACACTCACTCAGAGCCACAGAAACAGTTGGGCAGATGATGTCATAGTTGAGTGACCACCACACAGGGCTCAGACTGCTGAGCAAGGAGGGGATTATTGAGCCAGCTTGGTGACATATTAGCTCTTTTCTTATCAGGCTAAGTGGAGGCAGATCCTTAGGGTCATCTATGAAAGACGGAGTGTTACCTTTTTTTTTTTTTTTTTGAGATGGCATCTCGCTCTGTCGCCCAGGCTGGAGTGCAATGGTGCGATCTCAGCTCACTGCAACCTCTGCCTCCCGGGTTCAAGTGATTCTTCTGCCTCAGCCTCCTGAGTAGCTGGGACTACAGGCGCCCACCAGCATGCCTGGCTAAATTTTTTTTACATTTTTAATAGGGACAGGGTTTCACCATGTTGGCCAGGATGGTCTCCATCTCTTGACCTCATGATCCGCCCACCTCAGCCTCCCAAAGTGCTGGGATTGCAGGCGTGAGCCACCACGCCCAGCCTGGAGTGTTATCTTAAGAAAGACAACTTGGGCATTAGGCCTCGGTGTTCCACTGTGTGGACTCATTCTTTGAGATCATTTGAAGCAGAGCTTTCTGAGTATTCCTTCCATGTGGGGTGGTGGTTGCAGCTTCCAGTAATCCAGGGCAGGTTTCTGTGCATTTCCCTGGGATGTGCTCCTGGCTGCTCCTCCGTGACCAGCTTCATCTTGCCTTGTCGCTGGCTCTGAGCTCCTGGGATCTTCTGCCATCATGGTGGGTCTGTCAGATACTGCTGGGCACAGAAGGGACCCACTGAGGCCTGCTTGTGTCCTGAACCCTGTGGCGCTGTGCTGGCGGTCCTGAACCCTGTGGCGTCTGTGGTTCCAGATGGGTCGCCAGAGGCCCTGTTTCCTTGTGGTGCTGGCAGAGCAGTTAGGCCCCCAGCAGCTGTGTGTGCTGCCCAGCAACCTGTTGCATCCACAGCATTCTCTCAAGATAACATTTTCAGGTGTGTTTTTACCTGGAATTCCATCTTACGACTTGGGGGTAGCCTGAAATTAGTTTTCTTGAGTCTTTCTTTTACGTTGAAATCCATCTCTAAGCAGGGGTTGAGACCAGAGCGAGAGGTTTTGGACCCTTCACTCTGGAGGAGGCCTTGGGTGAGGGTGTTCACAGAGAAGACAAACACTGGAGAAAACCCAAACAGAGCCTGAGGCCGAGCAGAGAGCTTCCTCCTCCAGCTGGTGCTCTCTCTCGCCCCCCGGGATGCACGCCCGCAGGCTTCGTGCCTTCCCTGCCGTGTGCTGGGCCCAGGCTGGCTGATGGGTGCTTAGAACCTGTGTGGGCACAGGTGGGGGGGTGTGGAGAGCAAGGCCTGGGGGATGGGCTCCACGTGTCTGACCCAGGACGCTCTGGCTTCTGCTCAGTTCACGGCGAAGCAGCTGGAGAAGCTGGCCAAGAAGGCGGAGAAGGACTCCAAGGCAGAGCAGGCCAAAGTGAAGAAGGTGAGACCCTGGGGGCCGTGGGGTCATGACTCTCCTGGTCTGTCTTCTGTCCTCTTCTGCCCTTATTTTTGTGTTCTGTTTTGTTTTGATGCCTTTTGGGGAGGGGCAGGGCACTTTCTACATCATAATTTAATCCTCACCTTGAGCTATATATATGTGTGTGTGTGTTTGTGTGTGTATATATATGTTTTGTTTTGTTTTTTTGAGACAGAGTCTTGCTCTGTTGCCCAGGCTGGAGTGCAGAGGTGCGATCTCATCTCACTGCAACCTCCGCCTCCCAGGTTCAAGTGATTCTAGGGCCTTACCCTCACAAGTAGCTGTGATTACAGGCTTGCATCCAGCTAATTTTTTAATTTTTTTGTAGAGACAGGGTTTCGCCATGTTGGTCAGGCCGATCTCGAACTCTTGGCCTCAAGTGACCTGCCCGCCTTGGCCTCCAAAAGTGCTGGGATGACAGGCATGAGCCACTGTGCCCAGCCTAATCCTCACCATGATTTCTCAGCCTCAGAGTATTTGCTTCCCACATAGACAAACAGGAAGCGAGGTGCTGTGTGTGGTGGAGCCCGGAGTGGCTTCTGTCCTGCTCTACAGCCCCTGCCAGACCTTCCCAGCCCACCGAGGGCGTCCAGAGCATAGAGATGAGTGCATTGCCTTCATTCTTTTCCTTCTTTCCATTTCCAACATTCTGAACTTGATTTTGCCATAAAGTACAGGAAGAGGGCTTCTAGCTAGCTGCCTGCCACGATCCTATCTTTTGGTTGGTTTTTGTTTTTTTTTGTTTTTTTTGAGATGGAGTCTCACTGTCACCCAGCTGGAGTGCAGAGGTGCATCTCGGCTCACGGCAACCTCTGCCTCCTGGGTTCAGATGATTCTCCTGCCTCAGCCTCCTGAGTAGCTGGGATTACAGGCATGCGCCACCACGCCTGGCTAATTTTTGTATTTTTAGTAGAAATGGGGTTTTGCCATGTTGGCCAAGCTGGTGTCAAACTCCTGACCGCAGGTGATCCACCTGCCTCGGCCTCCCAAAGTGCTGGGATTATAGGCGTGAGCCACCAGGCCTGGCGGATCCTATCTTTTTTTTTTTTTTTTTTGAGATAGAGTGTCTCTGTCCCCGGGCTTGAGTGCAGTGGCCGGATCTCAGCTCACTGCAAGCTCCGCCTCCCGAGTAGCTGGGACTACAGGCGCCGCCACCTCGCCTGGCTAGTTTTTTGTATTTTTTAGTAGAGACAGGGTTTCAGCGTGTTAGCCAGGATGGTCTCGATCTCCTGACCTCGTGATCCGCCCGTCTGGGCCTCCCAAAGTGCTGGGATTACAGGCTTGAGCCACCGTGCCCGGCCAATCCTATCATTTTTCTCTCCCTCCTCTTTACAGAGCTGGTGCCTAGGGCATCATGGGGTGGGAGGGGGCGGGAGGCTCACAGGGGTGCCTCTCCAGGAGGGGCCCCCTCCCCACGATGGACAGGGCAGAAGGAAAGGAGGGATCTAGGCCCGGCGCAGTGATTCACGCCTGTAGTCCCGGCTACTCCGAAGACTGAGGCGGGATAATTGCTTAAGCCCAGGAGGTGGAGGTTGCAGTGAGCCGGGATCACACCGCTGCACTCCATTCCGGGCCACAGAGCGAGATTTCACCTCCGGAAAAAAAAAAAGAAAAGATGGGATCTTGTGCAGCTCTTAAAACTGCGTCATCGGTGAAGTAGGTCCCAGGGTATTGGACTTCGGTAATTCTTCACCCACAACCAGGCTCCCGGGGAGAAAGGAGCTCGGAGAACTGCCTGCCACCGGCTCTGAGTGTCGCCCGCTGTGTCCTGTGCCCGGTGGACGCTGGAGGGGTGCAGCAGGGAGCAGCAGCCTGCTTGTGGGGCTGGGCTGGGGCCTGAGTGTTTGCAGTTTTAGCTCAAACGTCTCTGGGGAGAGGCCCGCCCACCCTAGCCAGTGGCGTCCAGGAGCAGTCAACACTGGGCTCCTGCGGCCGGGCGCGGCGGCTCCCGCCTGTCATCCCAGCACTGTGGGAGGCCGAGGCGGGCGGCTCACGAGGTCAGGAGATCGAGACCATCCTGGCTAACACGGTGAAACCCCGTCTCTACTAAAAATACAAAAAATTACCCAGACGTGGTAGCGGGCGCCTGTAGTCCCAGCTACTCGGGAGGCTGAGGCAGGAGAATGGCGTGAACCCGGGAGGCGGAGCTTGCGGTGAGCCGAGATTGTGCCCCTGCACTCCAGCCTGGGCGACAGAGCGAGACTCCGTCTCAAAATAAAAGAAAAAACCCACTGGGCTCCTCTGCAGGGGGCACACACACCACCAAGTTCTTCCAGCCGCTTTTCCCCGTGTTTCAGGCCCTTCAGCAGAAAAATGTAGAGTGTGCCCGTGTGTATGCCGAGAACGCCATCCGCAAGAAGAACGAAGGTGTGAACTGGCTTCGGATGGCGTCCCGCGTAGACGCAGTGGCCTCCAAGGTGCAGACGGCTGTGACCATGAAGGGGGTGAGTGCTGGGCCCTGGTGCCACGTGGGTGGCATCTGCCGACTGAGGCAAGAATGGGCTCTGCGGTCTGGATCTGGGGCAGCTCAGAGTTGAGGGAAGTTGGGTCAGCATGGGGTGGGCAGTGCTGGCGGGGACACAGGTGAGGCTGCACCCTCACTCACACTGATGCCTCAGGAAGGACCTCTTGATAGGACTTGGGCCTTTTTTTTTTTTTAGTATTTTTTTTTAGAGACTGTCTTGCTCTGTCACCCAGGCTGGAGTGCAGTGGTTCAGTCTCAGCTCACTGCAGTCTCAACCTCCTGGGCTCAATCGATCCTCCTACCTCAGCCTCCCAGGTAGCTGAGACCACGATGTCAGGCATC
Source organism: Chlorocebus sabaeus (assembly GCF_047675955.1). Taxonomy (NCBI): domain Eukaryota; kingdom Metazoa; phylum Chordata; class Mammalia; order Primates; family Cercopithecidae; genus Chlorocebus; species Chlorocebus sabaeus. The sequence goes on along the minus strand of NC_132908.1, from coordinate 86,283,391 downwards.
CACCATGCCCGGCTGAGATTTTTCATTTTTATGTTGAGACAGGGTGTCTGTGTTGGCCACACTGGTCTCAAACTCCTGGCCTCAAGCAATCCTCCCACCTCAGCCTCCCAGAGTGCTGGAATTGTAGGCGTGAACCACTCACTGTCACTGTGCCCAGCCAGGCCTCGGTCTTGGCAGCTGCCACAAGAGACGGAGCCTGCATGGCCAGGCTCATCTGCTGGGTCAGGGGACGTCACAGCGGAGCGTTCGCTGTCGCAGGCATTTCCTTCCCACAGTGCGGGTGGCCAGGAGGGCACAGCGGTCCTGGAGACCCCACGTCGGCAGCCTTTTCTCCGGGGACCCTGCCCTGGGTCTCCACAGCCTTTTCCATGGAGTTGGTCTTTCCATAGGACCCAGATGATGGCTCAGCCCAGAGCTGGAGTTTTGTGGGTCGGGGCTGGGGTGCTGCAACTCCCCGTCAGAGCCCAGGGGACCATCCCTGGTGCGTGAGCTCCACTTGCCTTTCATCCCGTTCCCTCCTGCACCCTCTCCTGTCTCAGGTGACCAAGAACATGGCCCAGGTGACCAAAGCTCTGGACAAGGCCCTGAGCACCATGGACCTACAGAAGGTCTCCTCAGTGATGGACAGGTTCGAGCAGCAGGTGCAGAACCTGGACGTCCACACATCGGTATGTGCCCCTGCCCTTGGGCTGTGGCCAGGGGACAAGGAAGGTGTGTGGGCAGCTCATGGGGGGTGGCCCAGAGGCTGACATGCTGTCTCTGCATACCTGTGGTTGCTCCCTGACGTCACCAAGCATCCTCTGTGCTGGGTCCCTGCCAGGGCCCTGACAGGTAGGGTGGGCAGAGTGGCAGCAGCCTCCTGCAGGCACCTGGCTACTTGTGGGGAGGCTCAGACAGCAAACAAGCATGCAGAGGTGTAGAAAGATGTCTACCCAAGGCAGCAGGCATGGCGCAGTCAGAGGGTGGGGCTGGGTGTGGGGGCAGGAAAGGCTCCTGGTGGAAGGTGAGGCAGAGAGAGTCACTGAGAGAACAGGGCAAGAAGGTGGCTGGCTGTGTGAGGGAACGAAAAGTGTGGTCAGACCCTTGTGAAGCTGAGTGGGGCCTCGTGGGCCTGGGCCCCACCTATTGTCCAGAGCGTGCCCCTGCCCCCAGGTGATGGAGGACTCCATGAGCTCGGCCACCACGCTGACCACACCGCAAGAGCAGGTGGACAGCCTCATCATGCAGATCGCTGAGGAGAATGGCCTGGAGGTGCTGGACCAGCTCAGCCAGCTGCCCGAGGGCGCCTCTGCCGTGGGCGAGAGCTCTGTGCGCAGCCAGGAGGACCAGCTGTCACGGAGGTAGGGTCAGTCCCCGAAACGCTGTGTGCCCCGTACTCTGGTCCTGTGGGAAGGGAGAGGGCATTGGGGGTTAGAGGCTGGAGGAGAGCTTGGGCTAAGGCTCTGACCAGGGAGCCCTGATCTCAGCTCAGAGGCCCCGGCCGCAGCTGCCCCCGAGCCGAGTCGCCCGCTGCTGCCCCGTCCTGCCCCAGCTGGCATGGAGGCTTCAGTGTGTGTCGGGCGTGGCGTTTACGCACATCTGCAGTGCCCTTTAGAATACTGCGCCCTTCCTAACGGATCAGGTGAAAGTGGGACGGGCGTGTCTGTTTCCAAGGCCTGTCACTCGTTCTCTCAGCACACTGAGGAGGAAAAGGGTCATTGCACACCACACGGAGGAGACACCTTCACCGGGAGCACGTGGTGGTCAGAGACCCCTTTCCCCGCCCTGACCCGAGTCGTGTTGTTGGTTTCCAGGTTGGCCGCCTTGAGGAACTAGCCGTGCCCCGCCGCAGTGCACCACCTCTGCCCCGTGGTGTGCTGGAAGGTTCCCGTCCTCTCCCCACCGCGTCTTGCCTTTGTGCTGGCCCTGCGGAGCTGTGACCGGCAGCCACTCTGTGTGTCTCACCTGCCAGGCCTGCGTGGCCTCAGGGTGTTCCTGTTCCTTTAGGTTGGGCGGTGGGTCTGCGTCCTGGTGTTGAGTTTCTGCAAATTTGTGGGGGTGATTTCTGTGACTCTGGGCCCACAGCGGGGAGGCCAGGAGGGGCCCTGTGGACTTTCACCCAGCACTGTGGGGGCCTTCAGACTCTGGGGCAGCAGACATGCTGCTTCCTCATCAGCCAGAGGGGGCCAGGGCTACCCTGTTGCCAAGCAACTCCCTGAGGCCTCTCCACACCCCCTCAGCGGGCAGGAGGTCCCACCATGTGCACAGACATAGCCCAAGGAGGTACCGCAGGCCTGTGTGTGCTGGGGGATGTCAGGTGCCACCCCGCGCCATCCTGGTGGCATTTACAATGACACCCTCCTCCTCCATCATTCCAGGAGTGGGGTCTCGGCTGCCCCTACCAGCTGGCTGAGCCCCCTCGCCTCCTGCGCTCCCTCAGTTCCTAAAGCTGCCCAGTCCATGGGGACAGAACTGTCACCCAGATCCACATCCACGTGTGCCCACCCTGCCGTCTTCATCCTCACTCAGCTGCTGCCTCTGGAGGTGCCTTTGGCCACGTGGGCTGTGCTGTCTGTCTCCTCGGCAGAGCCCCTCCGCGGGCTGGTGCAGTCTGAGAGGATGTGTCTGCGGCTCCTCCCAGTGGGCAGCCTGGGTCTCCCAGAGGACCTGTCCCTGGGGCCTCGCTTCGGACGATGCTGCCTGTGTCACCTCTGCCGTCTGTAAACAACGGGGTGCCTTCCCAGCTTGGAAGCCACGGCAGCTGGTGAAGGGCGCTCAGGAGAGCGGTCTTTAGCTGGGCTGGGGTTGGGGCTCCTTTGAGGACAGCCTGCCAGTGTGGCCCTGGAGAGCTGCCAGCAGCTCTTGGGACGGACTTGCTGGGAGGCTGAGAGGCTTTGGGCCTGCTGTCTCTTCCGTTTCCTAGAGTTTACTTCATTGTCTTGAGGCTTCCAGGATTTTTTGTTTTTTTGTTTTTTTGCCAAAGTAGAAAAGGCAGGTGGTGGGCGGCTGGCGGGGAGTGTGGGTCCCCCCCCCAGTCCTGCCCGTCCCTCGCAGCCCATGCGGAGGCTGCAGCGGTGTCGTGGCTGTTACGTGCAGGAACGTGGAGACCCCGACTTTGGCTCACTGCGCTTGGTGTTTTTTCCCCAGAACTTGGGAGCCCCCAGGGAGGGGCTGGTGTTGGTAGGTCCTGGATGTGGTTCCCTCCAGCCTCCCCAAAATCAACCCTGGTGTTGAGAGAACGTCCTGTCCGTCGTGGGTAACAGCCTTGGGGAGGGTGCAGAGCTCTGCAGAGCCATGGGCCGGGTGGGGGCTGCCTCAGTCCTGTCCCCTTGGGCACTGGGGAGAGGGGCCTGTTCACCTTTTTCCTAGAATACTGTTGTAAATAAACAAATGGATCCCTGGAAACTTTCTCAAGCTTTGCTTTGGAGCCTTGGGTGAGCCTCTGGATGTGGCCATCTCCACAACTGAGGACGGGCTCCTGGAGTGTTCGCTGCAGGGGGCTGGGCAGACGGCAGTGCTCGTTCTCAGACCCCGTCCAGACCGACAGAATCTCCCGTGTTAGGTTCTTACTTTGAAATAATTTAAAACTTGCATAACATGGTCTTTGTGCGCCTCAGCCAAACCGGGACGCCTGCTGGGCACTGTGGTGCTCCTGACGCCCCTGCTGCACGTCCTGGTGCTGCACCCCCAATCTGGAACAGCTCCTCGGTTTTCTTTCATGACCTGAATGGTTTGAAACCTGCCGGCTGCTATTTTGCAGAATTGTCCTCTGCCTGGGGGTGCGGTTTTCCCACGATGTGGAGAGGGCTTCATGACTTCTCGGTGGCAGGGGTGTGGCGTCCCTGTGTCTTGCTGCTGGTGAATTTGTGACCTTCACCACTGGGTGCAGCGGCATCTTCGGGCTTTTCCACTGGGAAGTTAGCTTTTTCCCTTTATTACTTTTGAGACGGAGTCTCGCTCTGTCGCCCAGACTGGAGTGCAGTGGTGCAATCTCGGCTCACTGTAATCTCCGCCTCCCGGGTTCACGCCATTCTCCTGCCTCAGCCTCCTGAGTAGCTGAGACTACAGGTGCCCGCCGCCGCGCCCGGCTAATTTTTATATTTTTAGTAGAGAGGGGGTTTCACCATGTTGGCCAGGCTGGTCTCGAACTCCTGACCTCAGGTGATCTGCCTGCCTCGGCCTCCTAAAGTGCTGGGATTACAGGCATGAGCCACTGCACCTGGCCTCATTTTCCCTTTTTAACTCATGTTCCTCGTGGGAAGATCCTTGAAGGTTGTGCAAACCTCAACCCACTTTGCCCTGAGCGTCAATGAAATCACTGGTTCTATTTGGGATTCTAAGGAGGACCCCTCCCCCACTCTCCATTATTTATATCTGGACCTGTTTGTTTCTTGGCGTGGGCTGCAGTGGTTGCTGTTGCTGACTTTGTGACTCGGAGTGTCGTACTGACGGCATTTAGGTCAGCCTCCCCCACCCCCAGCACTGCAGGAGGCTCTCGGCTCATCTTGGTCCCTCCCTGCCCCAGCCCCGGAATCAGCCCTTTCTCCAGGAAGCTCCGATTCTTTTGAGTCAGGGAATGGTATTTAGAAAACCAGAATCTGGAGGCTGGGCGTGCTGGCTCACGCCTGTAATCCCAGCAGTCCAGGAGGTAAGGCAGGAGGGTCCCTTGAGCTCAGGAGTTGGAGACCAGCTTAGGCAACATAGTGAGACCCCCATCTCTACAAAAAATAAGATTAGCCAGGCATGATGGCATGCGCCTGTGGTCCCAGTTATGTGGGAGGCTAGGAGGTTGAGGCTACAGTGAGTGAGAATCACACCACTGCACTCCAGCCTGGGTGACAGAGCGAGACCCTGTCTCAAAAAAACCAGCCAGAAAACCAAGACCTGGGTACAAAGCGTGGGCTTCGGTGCTGCGTGCCACTAGCCAAGAGGCGTCTGCAGCCACCACGGTGCATGGTGGTACAGCCCTCTGCATGCAGTAGAGCCACAGGTCCACACCGTTCCGTAGAATTCGGTCCAGTCTCCCCCTCATTTGTAGCTTCTCTGAAAATTTGGCTCTGGCACACTACCTTTCTGCTCATTTGTGCACCAATTAGTTTCAGAATTGCCAGCCACAGTCCTGTAAAGGCCCCTAGCTAGAGAATGGCTCTGGGCTGGTGCAGCGGCTCACGCCTGTCATCCCAGCACTTCCGGAGGCCGAGGCGGGCAGATCACCTGAGGTCAGGAGTTCGAGACCAGCCTGGCCAACATGGAGAAACCCTGTCTTTACTAAAAATACAAAAGGTTAGCCGGCATGGTAGTGCACACCTGTAATCGCAGCTACTCGGGAGGCTGAGGCAGGAGAATCGCTTGAACCTGGGAAGCAGAGGTTGGGGTGAGCCAAGATAGCGCCACTCCAGCCTGGGCAACAAGAGCGAAAATGTGTCAAAAAAAAAAAAAAAAAAAAAAAAAAAAAAACGCTCCAAGCACTCCACACATCCTTTCACAGTGGCTATTACGTGGTAGGTCCACGGTTTTGAATTCCAGTAGTAATTAAGGTGCCACCATCCTGATAGGTCTTCATTAGTACTTTTTGGGTGTGAAGCGTCACTGTGGATGTGGATGTGGACTGGGAGGGGTTGCATCCCTCCCCTCAGCTCCAGCCACGGGGCCAGCCCCGTCGCTCCCAGGCACGCCTCCCACGTCCTCACAGTCCACGGAGTTCGAGGGGCTTCCCAGAGAGAGAGGGCCCAGAGGGGTGGAGCTTGGGGTCTGCCTGCACCCCAGGATGGAGGTCTGCACCGTGGGGAGGCTCCAGCTCCGCCTCCTGCCTCCGTGTCACCTCTTGTTGGAATTCCCAGCCCTCCAGGGTTGGGCATGCTCCTTCCCAACCTCCTCTGGAGAGGTCTGTTTCCAGCCTGAGGCTGGAACTCAGGATGTAGGAACACTGACTGGCACGTGGGAAGGACTCTGGGAAGCAGGTTCGTTCCTGGGATGGCAATTAAGGTGCTGTCTTTCTGGACACTTTGGTGTGGATTTAATGTTGTTAGGATTATTTTCAGACTAGGATTAAAGCTCTTCTCATGAGAAAATACTTGTGGGCGGCAAGCCATGCAGGTGCCAAGGCGAGAGACCGAGGGCACGAGCTGTTCCAGTATCATAAAGAAAATACATAAGAATAGTTATACTATAGGGTCAGGCGCGGTGGCTCAAGCCTGTAATCCCAGCACTTTGGGAGGCCGAGACGGGCGGATCACGAGGTCAGGAGATCGAGACCATCCTGGCTAACACGGTGAAACCCCGTCTCTACCAAAAAATACAAAAAAAAATTAGCCGGGCATGGTGGTGGGCGCCTGTAGTCCCAGCTACTCAGGAGGCTGAGGCAGGAGAATGGCGTAAACCCGGGAGGCGGAGCCTGCAGTGAGCTGAGATCCGGCCACTGCACTCCAGCCCGGGCGACAGAGCAAGACTCCGTCTCAAAAAAAAAAAAAAGAATAGTTATACTAGAAATGGATTATAGCTATGATGATACGTTATTAATAATCAGTTTGTAGCATTACTCTTTATTCTAATATCATCATAATCCTTGCTCTTACTCCCCGGGGGAGTTAGGGAAGACTCTGCTCCACACCTCTTGTGGAGGGCCGGACATCAGTCAGGCCTGCCCACAGCCCTCCGGAGGCCTGACCGTCTCCCTGCGATGCTGTGCTTCAGCAGTCATGCTCCTGTTTCACTTTCATGTTCCACCCTGTACACCTGGCTACACCTTCCAGATAGCAGCAGCAGAATTAGTGAAAGTACTAAAAGTCTTTGAAATGCATAGAAGAAATAATGGCGTAAGCTGTCCTCTTTCTGCCTTGGCTGCTGAACAGGGAAGGGCCCCCTGTCCAGCGGACACGTGACTCACGTGACCTTACCTGTCATTGGAGATGGCTCTCACTCCTTACCCTGCCCCTTTTGCCTTGTATCCAATATCAGCGCAGCCAGGCATTCGGGGCAACTACCGGTCTCCACGTCTAGGTGATAGTGGTTCCCCTGGCCCAGCTGTCTTTTCTTGTTTGTTTTGTGTCTTTATTTCTATGATCTCTCATCTCCACACATGAGGAGAAAAACCCACAGACCCTGTAGGGCTAGACCCTATAAATACTGTTAATAAAATTAGTCCTAATACCCCTGCAGCCCACCAGGGACCCCCGGAGTCTCCAGTCCCAGAAGGAAAATGCCAGGCTGGGAGGGGAACCGACAGGACGATTATTGATAAGTGGATCCTGGAAGATCAGCACATGTCCCTTCTGGAGGCTTCAGAGCCACCTGCGGGGGCTGCTGCTCCATGGAAGGGCACAGACGCTGGAGCCCCTGATCCCTGACTCAGGGCCCCCAGCCGAGGCCTGGCCAGTGGGGAGCGAAGCCTCTCACCCGCCCGCACCCCTGATGCCATGGTCGCCCGCCTCCACCCCCACGCTGTGGTCACCCCGCCCGCACCCCCGATGCCGTGGTCACCTCCACCCAACCTTCTCCCTACGAAGTCAGATCTGGAAGTGACCTGGGCCCAGCGGCTTCACACTTCCTAACAGAAGCTGAGGGAGATGGGGGCTGTGCAGGCGGTCCCCTCACCCCCAGGGCCCTCCAGGGTGGGGCAGCAGCAGCGTGGGGGATCCTATCCTGCCCTGTGTGCATTTCAAGACAAACCCTTAGAGGCCCATATGGGAAGGCACTGAGCCCTAGACTCCACCTAGGAGGACCTGGTGCTGGGCAGCTCACACCTGGACCACATCTGTCCTTGTGGTCGGCCTGGTTCTGCTGCCCACAGTGGAAGGGAGCCCTGGGTCCACCCTGATTCAGACCCTGCCTCCCCATTTGCCAGAAGAGGCTGGGCCGGGCACAGTGGCTCGCGCCTGTAATCCCAGCACTGTGGGAGGCTGAGGCAGGCGGATCACCTGAAGTCAGGTGTTGGAAACCAGCCTGAGCAACATGGTGAAACCCTGTCTCTACTAAAATTAACTGGGTGTAGTCGGGCACATCTGTAGTCCCAGCTACTCAGGAGGCCGAGGCAGGAGAATCACTTGAACTTGGGAGGCAGATGTTGTGGTGAGCCAAGATCACACCACTGCACTCCAGCCTGGGCGACAGAGCAAGATTCCATCTCAAAAAAAAAAGGCTGGATAAAGGGAATGGTTCTGCCAGTAGATTCCTAGGCCCTTAGCCATGGGGTGGGGTGTGTGTGCAGGGGTGTGTGTGCAGGGCTGGTGTGCATGTGTGCAGGGGTGTGTGTGTGCAGAGATGTGTGTGAAGGGGTGTGTGTGCAGAGGTGTGTGCAGGGCTGGGGTGTGTGCAGGAGTGGGGTGTGTGCAAGGCTTGTGTGTGTGCAGGGCTGGTGTATGTGTGTGCAGAGGTGTGCGTGTGCACGGGTAGGGTGTGTGGATGGGTGGGGGTGTGTGCAGGGCTGGGGTGTGTGTGCAGGGGTGTGTATGCGTAGGGCTGGTGTGCATGTGTGCAGGGGTGGGGTGCATGTGTGCAGAGGTATGTGTGCAGGGTGGGAAGTGTGCAGGGGGTAGAGTGTGTGTGCAGGGCTGGTGTGCGTGTGTGCAGGGGTGTGTGCAGAGGTGTGTGCGCGTGTGCAGGGGTGGGGTGTGTGTGTGCAGGGGTGTGTGTGCAGGGCTGGTGTGCGTGTGCAGGGGTGTGTGTGTGCAGGGGTGTGTGTGCAGGGCTGGTGTGCCTGTGCAGGGGTGTGCGTGTGTGCAGGGGTGTGTGCAGAGGTGTGTGCGCGTGTGCAGCGGTGGGGTGTGTGTGCAGGGGTGTGTACAGGGGTGGGGTGTGTGTGTACAGGGGTGGGGTGTGTGTGTGCAGGTGTGCGTGTGCAGCGGTGTGTGTGTGCAGGGGTGGGGTGTGTGTGCAGGGGTGTGTGTGCAGGGCTGGTGTGCGTGTGCAGGGGTGTGCGTGTGTGCAGGGGTGTGTGCGCGTGTGCAGGGGTGGGGTGTGTGTGTGCAGGGGTGTGTGTGCAGGGCTGGTGTGCATGTGCAGGGGTGTGTGTGTACAGGGGTGTGTGTGCAGGGTGGGAAGTGTGCAGGGGTGTGTGTGTACAGGGGTGGGGTGTGTGTGTGCAGGGGTGTGTGCAGGGTGGGAAGTGTGCAGGGGTGTGTGTGTACAGGGGTGGGGTGTGTGTGTGCAGGGGTGTGTGTGCAGGGCTGGTGTGCGTGTGCAGGGGTGTGTGTACAGGGGTGGGGTGTGCGTGTGCAGGGGTGTGTGTGTACAGGGGTGGGGTGTGCGTGTGCAGGGGTGTGTGTGCAGGGCTGGTGTGCGTGTGCAGGGGTGTGTACAGGGGTGGGGTGTGCGTGTGCAGGGGTGTGTGTGTACAGGGGTGGGGTGTGTGTGTGCAGGGTGTGTGTACAGGGGTGGGGTGTGCGTGTGCAGGGGTGTGTGTGTACAGGGGTGGGGTGTGCGTGTGCAGGGGTGTGTGTGTACAGGGGTGGGGTGTGTGTGTGCAGGGGTGTGTGTGTACAGGGGTGGGGTGTGCGTGTGCAGGGGTGTGTGCAGGGTGGGAAGTGTGCAGGGGTGTGTGTGTACAGGGGTGGGGTGTGTGTGCAGGGCTGGTGTGCGTGTGCAGGGCTGGTGTGTGTGTACAGGGGTGGGGTGTGTGTGTGCAGAGGTATGTGTGCAGGGTGGGAAGTGTGCAGGGGTGGAGTGTGTGTGCAGGGCTGGTGTGCGTGTGCAGGGGTGTGTGTGTACAGGGGTGGGGTGCGTGTGCAGGGGTGTGTGTGTGCAGGGGTGGGGTGTGCGTGTGCAGGGGTGTGTGTGTACAGGGGTGGGGTGTGCGTGTGCAGGGGTGTGTGTGCAGGGCTGGTGTGCGTGTGCAGGGGTGTGTGTACAGGGGTGGGGTGTGCGTGTGCAGGGGTGTGTGTGTACAGGGGTGGGGTGTGTGTGTGCAGGGGTGTGTGTACAGGGGTGGGGTGTGCGTGTGCAGGGGTGTGTGTGCAGGGTGGGAAGTGTGCAGGGGTGTGTGTGTACAGGGGTGGGGTGTGTGTGCAGGGCTGGTGTGCATGTGCAGGGCTGGTGTGTGTGTACAGGGGTGGGGGTGTGTGCAGAGGTATGTGTGCAGGGCTGGTGTGCGTGTGCAGGGGTGTGTGTGTACAGGGGTGGGGTGTGTGTGCAGGGGTGTGTGTGCAGGGCTGGTGTGCGTGTGCAGGGGTGTGTGTGTACAGGGGTGTGTGTGCAGGGGTGTGTGTGCAGGGCTGGTGTGCGTGTGCAGGGGTGTGTGTACAGGGGTGGGGTGTGTGTGCAGGGGTGTGTGTGCAGGGCTGGTGTGCGTGTGCAGGGGTGTGTGTGTGCAGGGGTGTGTGTACAGGGGTGGGGTGTGCGTGTGCAGGGGTGTGTGTGTACAGGGGAGGGGTGTGTGTGTACAGGGGTGGGGTGTGTGTGCAGGGGTGTGTGTGTACAGGGCTGGTGTGCATGTGCAGGGATGTGTGTGTACAGGGGTGGGGTGTGCGTGTGCAGGAGTGTGTGTACAGGGGTGGGGTGTGTGTGCAGGGGTGTGTGTGCAGGGCTGGTGTGCGTGTGCAGGGGTGTGTGTGCAGGGGTGTGTGTGCAGGGTGGGAAGTGTGCAGGGGTGTGTGTGTACAGGGGTGGGGCGTGTGTGTGCAGGGGTGTGTGTGCAGGGCTGGTGTGCGTGTGCAGGGGTGTGTGTGTACAGGGGTGGGGTGTGTGTGCAGGGGTGTGTGTGCAGGGGTGTGTGTGTGTGCAGGGGTGTGTGTGTACAGGGGTGGGGTGTGTGTGTGCAGGGGTGTGTGTGCAGGGCTGGTGTGCATGTGCAGGGGTGTGTGTGTACAGGGGTGGGGTGTGTGTGTGCAGGCGTGTGCGTGTACAGGGGTGGGGTGTGTGTGTGCAGGGGTGTGTGCAGGGTGGGAAGTGTGCAGGGGTGTGCGTGTACAGGGGTGGGGTGTGTGTGTGCAGGGGTGTGTGTGCAGGGTGGGAAGTGTGCAGGGGTGTGTGTGTACAGGGGTGGGGTGTGTGTGCAGGGGTGTGTGTGCAGGGCTGGTGTGCGTGTGCAGGGGTGTGCGTGTGCAGGGGTGTGTGTGTGCAGGGTGAGAAGTGTGCAGGGGTGTGTACGGGGTGGGGTGTGTGTGCAGGGGTGTGTGTGCAGGGCTGGTGTGCGTGTGCAGGGGTGTGTGTGTACAGGGGTGGGGTGTGTGTGCAGGGTGGGAAGTGTGCAGGGGTGTGTGTGTACAGGGGTGGTGTGTGTGTACAGGGGTGGGGTGTGTGTGTGCAGGGGTGTGTGTGTACAGGGGTGGGGTGTGTGTGTGCAGGGGTGTGTGTGCAGGGGTGGTGTGCGTGTGCAGGGGTGTGTGTGTACAGGGGTGGGGTGTGTGCAGGGGTGTGCGTGTGTGCAGGGGTGTGTGCAGAGGTGTGTGCGCGTGTGCAGGGGTGGGGTGTGTGTGCAGGGGTGTGTGTGCAGGGTGGGAAGTGTGCAGGGGTGTGTGTGTGCAGGGGTGGGGTGTGTGTGTGCAGGGCTGGTGTGCGTGTGCAGGGGTGTGTGTGTGCAGGGGTGTGTGTGTGCAGGGGTGTGTGTGTACAGGGGTGTGTGTGCAGGGGTGTGTGTGTGCAGGGGTGTGCGTGTGCAGGGGTGTGTGTGTGCAGGGGTGTGTGTGTGCAGGGGTGTGTGTGTACAGGGGTGTGTGTGCAGGGGTGTGTGTGTGCAGGGGTGTGTGTGTGCACCAGTGCGTGGCTGGAGGTGGCTACTGGAGCCTAGACTGTGTCCCGAAAGATGTTCAAGCAGCATCTGTACAAAGCCCTCTTCACAGCTCCTGGGTCCTTCTGGCCTGAACCGAAGACTCAGGCCCTCCTGCACCCCAGGTCCAGCCAGGAGCCATTTCCACACCCCTCCTGGGCTGGATGCCGACGACACGCACCCCCGATGTGAAGGGATGTTGCTTTTATTGAGGGCCTGTGTGTGTGTGTGTCCTGAGCTGTCCCCAGGTGTCCTGCCCCCCAGGTGAGGCCAGACACCCGCTCAGGAGATGCTGGTCCTTGCACGCGGGCAGTAGGGTTCCTGGCATCCGGAGTCCTGGATGGGCAGGTCTTCCCTGAACTCCAGGAGCCCTAAACGGGGCTCTGGTCTCCCAGCTTTCACAGGAGACACAGACAGAGGACCAGGGCAGCGAGGGAGGCCAGCAGGAACCCCCACTGGCGATGGAGGCTGGAGGCCCCGGAGGGGTAGCCGTAATGCGTCCTGCAGGAGCCGCCCAGCTCGTCCTGCGGGATGGGCTCCTCCTCGGGAGCCTGCGTGGGGTTGCTGGCCTGGGGACAGACACAGGTGGGGAAGCCTGTCTGCTGGTGGTTGGGGGGGGGGAGGCTCAGGCGGCTACCCCATCCTCACCTGCTCCACAGCCTCGAAGACCCTCAGCAGGTTGTTGGCCAGTGCACCCTTGACCTCCGCCTCTGTCCAGTTCCTCCTGAGCAGCTCAGCGATCAGGTCTGGATACTTGGAGACGTCCTCCAGCCCCTCAGGGACCCTGTGTTGAGGCCAGGAGAACCTGGGCCCCCGCACTAGGACACACGTCCCTCCTCCAGCCGCCTCATCCCTCTGACGGGGTCATGAACCTCCCAGCTCATCCACAGGACAGAGCTCTCACCCCCTTACCTTGGAACACCATCAAAGTCCCCACCAAAGCCCACAGCTCTGGCTCCTGCCACCTCCTTGATGTGATCCAGATGGTCTGTCCAGGGAGCAGCAGGTATGGGTCCCGAGTGAGGCCCTCCCGCTTCAGCCCCCTTGGCCACTCACACCCCACCTACCAGCCACTTGGGACAGGTTGGCCTTGTTGGTGCAGGAAACGTAATTGTTGTAGAAATTCACCATCACCAGGCTGTCTGTCTGTTTCTGCACAGGAAGACAGGGTGGAGCTGAGAGCCGGGAGGGCCCGTCCAGGGAGGTGGGGTGGGGGTGGCTGCCTCGGCCCTCACCACCAGCCTCAGGACGTCGTCAGGCACGTTGCGCCGGCTTGCGCACAAGCTGTAGGCTGAGGAGTGGCTGAAGATGACAGGGGCTCTGGACAGCTGCAGGGTGGCCTTCATGGTGGCCACAGACACGTGAGCCAAGTCGATGAGGACTCCCAGACGGTTCAGCTCCTTCACCACACGCTGGGAAGACAGGGCTCCGTCCACCCTCACAGCCCCCAGGGTCGGGGCCACTCAGGGCTCAGCACCCACCCTGGGGGGATGGCTGCCAGCTCCATTTTACAGATGAGGACACTGAGGTCCCACGTGGGGAGGTTCATTGTTCCTGTCACCCTCCAGGGCCTCTGCCTTCTCCTCGGGGGTGACTGGCCCCTCCCACCCCACTCACCTGCCCAAAGGGTGACAGGCCTTGGCTCTGGGGCTTGCTGTCTCCCGTGTCCACCAGCCAGTTGTCAGCCCTGCGGGAGCAAAAGGCAGGTGCCCAAGGGGTGGAGCGGTGGTCTCGGCCTCCCATCAGCCCAGCAGGCGAGGCCCGGCCTGGGACTCACGGGTGGAGGGGATGGGCTCAGGAGGGTGGCGGGGAGTATCTGCCCCTCCCTCCTGACCACAGCCCGGGGGCCTCCCGTGGGGAGTCACGCACCAGGGCGTGTTGCAGTTGTGGGTGAGGGTCAGGTACCGCATGCCCAGCTGATAGAGCGCCCGCAGGACGCCCAGACTGCTGTCAATGGAGTGGCCGCCCTCCACACCGATCAGGCTGGCCACCTTCCCTTCCCGGAAGGCCTGCCGGATGCCTGCGGGGAGAGTCGGGGTGCAGGGGAGTGGGCACCTGGCGTCTGGAGGGGAGGTGTCCTGATCAGTACCTGCTGCTCAGGGTGAGGGCTGGGTGGGAGGGTGCAGGACCTGGAGGGCCCAGGTCAGGACCCCACCTGCACTGCTGGTGACATACAGGAAGGTCTCAGGGTACATCTGGCACAGGCGGTGGACCACGTCTATCTGCTCCAGCGTCCTCCGCACAGCGTCTTTGTTCTGGGTGTCGCAGGGCGTGTACACGGACCAGAACTGGGGGCCACAGGGGGTGCCAGGAGCTGATGCGGCCAGCTCTCAGTCCACCCCCCACATGCCTGTGGGAGTCTGGTTTCCCACCCCCTGGGAAGCCCTCCCTCGGCCTGGTGTCTGTCTCTACAAGGGCCTGTGGCACTGAGGGACCCTGGAGGAACAACGCCACAGGGACGGCCACACTGTAGCCAGGCCCAAGGTAGGAGACGGGATGACCCCACGCAGGGTGAGTGAAGGCAGGGCGGGCAGTACCTGACCTCCCACGAAGCCAGCCCTCAGCTTGGGGATGTTGGTGTGTGTGTCAGCCAAGGTGGTCAGGTTGGCCCTCGCGTCCTGCAGCCGGTTGTTGAACATACGCAGCAGCTGCCAGGGCAGGTCGTTGTGCCTGGAGTCGCCGGGGGGAGGCCAGGCAGTCAGGGAGGCCACTGGGACCTGGGGGCTCGTGAGCTCCTGAACTCCGGGCTGTGCTCCCCACTTCCTGCTCCTCACGGCAGGCGCCGGACTGAAGTCCAGGCCGCAGGGGTGATGGATCGCTGGCCACCGGAACACACCTGTGCAAGGCTGCACTTCCCACCTGTGCCCACCCCCAGGGCAGGGAGCCCTGAGCCAGGAGCTCAGGGAGCTGAGTAGCCCATCCCCTCCAGGGCCTTTCTCTGTGGAGGCGGCTGGCGGGAGGACACGTTGTCTGAGGGTGGGACACAAGCAGTCAAATGACCTCAATGGACAGGATTGGAGACATGGGCAAAGGGGCAAGGGCCTGGGGGTGATACTGTTTCTGAGAGTTTTCAGTTTAAAAATCCAGTTGCCTCTTGGGGAATACGGTGGGTGGCTGGATAACTGGAATGGCCTGTCCTCGGGGGGCCTGGCACTCCCATCCTTCTGGGGAGCAGGGCGTCAGGTACAGGCTTTGGGGGCCACCCAGGCCTCTCTGCTGCCTCTGTCTCCAGGGAAGAGCCCTGCACCCAAACTCCAATCAGAACCTTCTAAACTTCCAAAGGACTGAGGCTCTCCAAGGTTTTCCCAGGAGCTGGCGGCGAGGGTAGGAGCTCTGGTAAGGAGCAGGAAGAGGAACACAGTGGAAAGGGGCGCTGGCGCTGTCAGAGCTGGTGACTGAGTGACGGCCTCAGAGGGTCCGAATCCAGCTGCCCAGCAGCGCCTGGCAGAGACCAGGAGCAAAGGGAATCCACTCTCGTTAGAAACGCAATTCTCAGGCCAGGCGCGGTGGCTCACGCCTGTAATCCCAGCACTTTGGGAGGCTGAGGCGGGCAGATCCCAAGGTCAAGAGATCGAGACTATCCTGGCTAACACGGTGACACCCCATCTCTACTAAAAATACAAAAAATCAGCCGGGCGAGGTGGCGGCGCCTGTAGTCCCAGCTACTGGGGAGGCTGGGGCAGGAGAATGGCGTAAACCCCAGAGGCAGAGCTTGCAGTGAGCCAAGATGGCGCCATGGCTCTCCAATCTGGGCGACAGAGCGAAACTCCATCTCAAAAAAAAAAAAAAAAAAAAGAAAGGAAAAAAGAATCACATCTCAGGTCCAGGGCAGGCTTTCGGTTATGATCTGTATTTCTTTTTTTTTTTTTGAGACGGAGTCTCGCTCTGTCGCCCAGGCTGGAGTGCAGTGGCCAGATCTCAGCTCACTGCAAGCTCCGCCTCCTGGGTTCACGCCATTCTCCTGCCTCAGCCTCCCGAGTAGCTGGGATTACAGGCGCCCGCCAACTCACCCAGCTAGTTTTTTGTATTTTTAGTAGAGACGGAGTTTTGCCGTATTAGCCAGGATGGTCTCGATCTCCTGACCTCGTGATCCACCCGTCTCGGCCTCCCAAAGTGCTGGGATTACAGGCTTGAGCCACCGCGCCCGGCCATGATCTGTATTTCTTTTTTTTTTTTTTTTTTTTGAGACGGAGTCTGGCTCTGTCGCCCAGGCTGGAGTGCAGTGGCCGGATCTCAGCTCACTGCAAGCTCCGCCTCCCGGGTTTACGCCATTCTCCTGCCTCAGCCTCCGGAGTAGCTGGGACTACAGGCGCCCGCCACCTCGCCCGGCTAGTTTTTTGTATTTTTAGTAGAGACAGGGTTTCACCGTGTTCGCCAGGATGGTCTCGATCTCCTGACCTCGTGATCCGCCCGTCTCGGCCTCCCAAAGTGCTGGGATTACAGGCTTGAGCCACCGCGCCCGGCCTTATGATCTGTATTTCAACCAGCAGATCTGACTCCTGGGATTGACCAGGCCCCACTACAGCCCCAGACAGCCCTCGTCCCTGATCCCGTGACCCGGAGGCTGCAAGAAGGTTGGGAAGGGGCTGGAGCCTGAGCCCCAACCCCGGGCAATGCTTGGGGTTCCCCTTTCCCGTCACTGGGTCTGGGGCCTCAGACTCCTTCCTGTGATGTTGGCTGCGCCCCTGTCTCGGGGAGACACCCTCAGAGGGTGTGTGCTGGGATGGGGCCGCCGGGGCCCCTCCATATCCAGTTTCCAGACCCTCCCCTCTGTGCCTCAGTTTCCCCATCTGGAACATGAAGGTGTCTTGGTGCCTTCCTTGCAGGGCAGCTGGGAGAGGCAGAGGACTAACAGTGTTCATCGTTTCCAGCCGTGGGCCCTGCTCTCGGTGACCCAGCCCAAATCTACAGGCCCGCAATGAGCTTTTCCAAGGCAAATGCACCACGGAGCTCCTCGGGGGAAACGAGGGGAGGGCTCTGCCCTTCCTGGGTCCCAGTCGCTCCTGACCTGCCCTGGGCTGGTGCCCCCAAGCCCAGCGTGGCACACTTTCTGGCCCCGCCCTTGGGCAGATGGGTGGGCACAGGCCTGATGCTGGTCTCCTAAAACTCCTGCAACAGCGAGGTTGTCTCTGGCCACAGCGAGTCCACATGACAGCCAGCACTGGCACGCGCCTCTGCCCAGCCCTCGGCACAGAGCGGGTGCTCAGGACGCATTTGCTGAGGGCAGTGGGAAGGAGCTCCAGCCAGGGACCCTGCCCAGGCAGCAGCCTCATTGCTAGGGTGCAGCCCTACACTGGGCACTGTCCTGGGCGGGGCTAGGCAGGGTTCCCAGGAGACTTTACTCCTTGGCCTGAGGACACAGGTGGCCCATCTCAGACATTAGCCTGGGATGGGTAGGAATTCCCAGCAGCCGCCCTTGGAGGGAGAGGCTGCAACGGGGCAGCTGTCTGCTCTCCCCTCCCTCCTCCTCCTGCAGCCCCTCTTCTTTTTTTTTTTTTTTTTTTTGAGACAGGGTCTAGGCTGGGCACGGTGGCTCACACCTGTAATGCCAGCACTTTGGGAGGCCGAGGCGGGCGGATCACGAGGTCAGGAGATCGAGACCATCCTGGCTAACACGGTGAAACCCCGTCTCTACTAAAAATGCAAAAAATTAGCCGGGCGAGGCGGCAGGCGCCTGTAGTCCCAGCTACTTGGGAGGCTGAGGCAGGAGAATGGCGTGAACCCGGGAGGCGGAGCTTGCAGTGAGCCAAGATCGCGCCACTGCGCTCCAGCCTGGGCGACTGAGCGAGACTCCGTCTCAAAAAAAAAAAAAAAAAGAAAAAGAGACAGGGTCTCACTCTGTTGCCCAGGCTGGAGGGCAGGGGTGCAGTCACAGCTCACTGTAGCCCCCAACCTTCTGGGCTCAAGCGATCCTCCCACCTCAGTCTCCCAAAGTGCTGGGACCACAGGTGTGAGTCGCCATGCCTGGCCAGCCCTCTCCACTCCTGCTGGAGAAAGCGATGGGAAGGTGGGGCCTCCGGTTTCTCAGTGGGACACGGGCCCTGCCTGCCTCATGGCCAGGTCAAACTGCAGCTAATCAGACCCACCCTCCTTATCTGGGCGGCTGGGGCAGTGCCCTTAGCTGGGATATGGAATCCTTCATCCTGCTCCAAGGAGTGCTGGAAAGTGCTGGAATTGCAGCAAACACACACTGAGGCAGCTGTTTGTGGGGGAGACTGCTGGCTGCCCCCGGGACCCATTCTCCTGTTTTACTTTGTAACTTTAAAACCCCCCATTTTTAGCGGGCACACAGCCATCTGGATTGAAGTTATTTCCTGCCCCTGTGTCGCTGGCCGTGGCCAAGGGATGAAGGTGGGTCCTGTAACAGCTTCTAACAACTGACCCCTGGCCGGGCGTGGTGGCTCACACCTGGAATCCCAGCACTTTGGGAGGCCGAGACAGGTGGATCATTTGAGGTCAGGAGTTCGAGACCAGCCTGGCCAACGTGGTGAAACCCCGTCTCCACTAAAAATACCAAAAAAATTAGCGGGGCATGTTGGCGGGCGCCTGTAATCCCAGCTACTCGGGAGGCTGAAGCAGGAGAATCACTTCAACCTGGGAGGTGGAGGTCGTAGTGAGCCCAGTTCGTACCATTGCACTCTAGCCTGGGTGACAGGCGACAGAGACTCTGTCTCAAAACAAACCCTGACCCTGACAGTCACCTGCTGCTTGTCCTTTTTCCCTTCTTTATCTCTCCTTCCTCCCTGCTGGCTGGCGTACAGATGTGAGGGCTGGAGCTGGCGTGACCATTTTCAACCATGAGGATGCATGGGACCACCCTCGGCTCCCTTTCTGGAGCTGCCTCTGCTCCCTTAAGTGTTTTAAATTTGAGACGGAGTCTCGCTCTGTTGTCCAGGCTGGAGTGCGGTGGCCCGATCGCTGCTCACTGCAGCCTCCGCCTCCCGAGTTCAAGTGATTCTCCTCCCTCAGCCTCCTGAGTAGCTGGGACTACAGGCGACCACCACCACACCTGGCTAATTTTTTGTATTTTTAGTAGAGAGGGGGTTTTGCCATGTTGGCCAGGATGGTCTTGAGCTCCTGACCTCAGGTGATCCGCCCGCCTTGGCCTCCCAAAGTGCTGGGATGACAGGCGTGAACCGCCCAGCCTGGCCGGTTCCCTGAAGTTCTTACACAACAAGACATCAGGTTTCCCTGCTTTGTTCAGAGTTTTTCCCCAGCAAAGCCCAGAGACATCTTCCAGGAGGAGACGCCGTGCCAGACACAGGGCGGACTCTCAGTGGCCCTCCCACCCCAATGCGGAGCCAGTGTGGACCCCGGTCTGGAGCCTGGGAGCAGGAGGCCTCCATGGAGACCCAGTGTCGGGGCGTTGGGCCAGGAAGGGGCGGGGAGGAGGGTCAGATTCCCGGGCAGTGGGAATCTCCACCCTGTGGAGACCAGGAGAGAAACAGGTGACCCCAGCACCCCAGCGAGGTCGGGGTGGGGCCAGGCGGGCACTCAGGGCAGCACAGACAGGGGCTGAACCGCACGGGCCTCCCCTGGGAGAAGGCAGGCCAGGGGGAGGGGAAGGCGGCAAAAAAGATGCCAGCTGAGAGGGCCTGTAGGGCACCACCCACATCTGCAGCTTTCGGGAGAAGCTGAGGCACCGGGAGAGACGGGGCGCAGGGCCTCAGCGTCCCCAGGCGCAGAGCTCACGCTGAGCTTCGGGGCGAGGGAGCTGGGGCCTTGCCTCCCTCCTGCCCTGACCCTGCAGACCTTCATCTGTTGAAGTCTTTGGGGGCCCTAAGAGACCCCACAAAGAAGCAGGGGCCAGGAAAGGCAAGGGCCCTAGTACCATCGCAGAAACTGAGCCCCAAGCCAAGGGCACACCCCCGGCTCCCAGCCCCGGCTCCCCCTGCCCGGCTCCCCCCGCCCGGCTCCCCCCACCCGGCTCCCCCAGCCCCAGTTCCCAGTCCTGGTTCCCTAAACACCTGGCTTAGGTGGGCACTCACCCATCAATGACAGGGGAGTCCCTCATGATCCTCTCTGCCTCGTCCCGAAAGAAGTCTGCAGTGCAGACGGCCACAAGGGGCCAGAGCCACCATCTGGTCCACATGGCAGGGTCCCCAGGGACCTGCGTGCGCTGCTGCCCTGGTGCCTCTGTGCTGGCCTGGCCGGCCCGTGCAGGAGGACGAGTTTCAGGCTGTGAGGAGTCGCTCTGCCTGCCAGAAGAGGCACCAGAGGCGTTGGGTGGAAGCGATGATAGCTGGCCGTTGTCCTGTTTATAGCTTCCCATGTTCAATAAGTAACCAGCACATTCCCTGCCAGCGTGGGTGGGATGGAAGGCCGGACACCCAGTGGCTGGGCGTTGCTGTCTGGGCTAGGCGGAGGCATAGTAAGAAGCTGGGATCCCAGACCCAGGGGTGGGGCTAGAGCCCAGATGAAAGGACAGCAGGCTGAGAGCGGGCCCAGCACAGGATGAGTGGTGAGTGGCTGTCAGCCCTCGCTGTGCTGCTGTTATTAATTATTACCACCTCCCTCAGGACCCGGGGCCTAGATCTGCAAACAAGAAAACAGTCATTCAAGTAGTGCATTCTCATGAAGCACCTCTTTCCGCATAAAAATCATCTCACGTGGCTAGCCGTAGGGGAAAACATCTGGGCGTTTCAGGAAGCTGCTGCACAGCCCAGGTGTGCCCCTGACGCCTGCTCTAACGCCGAGGGGTCTGCACCCCTCCAGCGTCACAGGGACCCACAGTGCAGCTACAGACTTCGCCAAGCAGCTGGACATGTCCTTAGAACCGGGGCCTTTCTAGGCCTCGGCAGAGCACACTGAAGTCGTCCGAGGGCTCCTGGAAACACAGTTCCCAGGCGGTGCCCTGTCCGAAGAGTCTCCATCCCAGGGCTAGGCGGTGTCTGGGGTTCTGGGGGACGGTGGGCTGAGCACTGGGGCTAAACCAGGCCTGCTGGGAGGAGCAGGAGGGAACACTGGTCAGAGGCTTCGCAGCGCGGAGACCGGCAGGGAGAAGGATCGCCCGGCTGGAGCGCGGTGGCTCCGTCTCAGCTCACTACAACCTGCACCTCCTGGGCCCAAGCAATCCTCCTGCCTTAGCCTCCTGAGTACCTGGGACCACAGGTGTGCACCACCACGCCCAGCTCATTTTTGTATTTTTTGTAGAGACAGGGTCTTCCCCATGTTTCCCAGGCTGGTCTCCAACTCCCGGCCTCAAGCAATCTGCCTGCTTTGGTCTCTCAAACTACTGAGATTACAGGCATGAGCCACTATGCCTAGGTCATGATAAATAGTATTTTCATTCAATATTTTTAAAACATCAGAATTCATGTAAAAAAAAAAATCCATAACGAACAAAGTACAAAACTTTAAAATAGCTGGACATGGTGGTTCACGCCTGCAATCCCAGCACTTTGGGAGGCCGAGGCGGGCAGATCACGAGGTCAGGAGATCGAGACCATCCTGGCTAACACGGTGAAACCCCGTCTGTACTAAAAATACAAAAAAATTAGCCGGGCGTGGTGGCGGGTGCCTGTAGTCCCAGCTACTTGGGAGGCTGAGGCAAGAGAATTGCTTGAACCCGGGAGGTGGAGGTTACGGTGAGCCGAGACCGTGCCACTGCGCTCCAGCCTGGGCAACAAGAGAGAAACTCTGTCTTAAAAAACAGCATCAACGACAACAACAACAAACAGATCTTGTGAGAACTTGCTCACTACCACGAGAACATGGGGGGAACGGCCCCCACCTCCAGCTGGTCTCTCCCTTGACACGTGGGGATTATAATCTGAGATGAGATTTGGGTGGGGCACGGAGCCAAACCGTATCACTCAGCTTCATCATTCAGGGCCCAGTGCAACATGAAAATGCAGCATCCTTCTTCAGACATCACAAGAATCTCAGGGCCTCACAGCGGGGGGTGGGGTGGGGGTAGAAGCAGGTGCATGTCTTCCGAGCACCAGACCGGGGTCGAAGGCCCTGCCTGGGCTGCATTTTGCACCATTTCTGAGGCTCAAAGCCACTGACTTAACAAGAGGGTGTCCTGGGGGCTGGGCCTGGTAGGCTGTGGGTTCCCATCTCACGGCCACCATCCAAGGGCAGCGTGGGTGAGCTGGTTAGATTTCTCGGCCTCAGTCTCTTTGTCTGTAGAAGTCACGGAGGTACCTACTTTACGACAGTCCTGCCATGAGCACGAAGGCACCAGCCACTCAGAACCAGCCTCAGATCAAGACCTTAAACCTGTCTTTCCCATGGGGTTTTACAGTCTGTCCCGGAGTTTCCAGTTGCTTCTTCTCCTGCCCTACACGGGGTGCCCTTATCTTCCATCTTCCAAGTCTGGACTCTGCAACCTCCCTCGCTGCCTCCAGAGCCTCCCTCGTCCAACGTGCTGCTCCCAGCTTGGAATCTCCGTGCCCACTTAACGTCTGCACGGAAGGTCTTCCCCCTTTGTTTGGTTTACAGTCCTGGTGGAGTTTGAACGTTTGTCCAAATCTCACGTGGACACTGGATCCCAGTGTTGGGGGGTTTGGGGTCATGGGGACAGGCCCCTCATCAGTGGCTTGGTGCAGTTCTGGAGGTAATGAGTGAGTTCGGAAGAGAACTGTTAAAACCAGCCTGGCACCTCCCCCATCACTCTCTGGCTCCCTCGCCGCCAGCGATGACTGTGAACAGGAGAATAGGCTCTGGGGGTAGTGAACTTAGGCCAACTCGTGCGGAATCAAGGAAAAACAGCGAGGCCTGGGGCAGGGAATGGGACGCTAATTTGTGCTGACTTCCTCAAAGAGAAGACACCAAGGTCAGGGGGGCGAGAGTCCGAGGCCAATGCACGGTGGATCCAGGAAAAACACCGAGGTCTGGGGCAGGGAACCCAGGGCCAATTAACAACCAACTTCCAAAAACTGCACCATAAGGAAAAGCCCCACGCCCAGTAGTAAAGGATCAAAGGCTGCTCTCCCTACAACCCCCAACCCCCACCATGTCCCAGACGGCAAGGAAAGTGCCGTGGACTGGCTGTGGGCCATCCTTTCACCTGCAGACACCAGTTCACCGCAGCTTTGATTAGCCATGGACCAAATCTTTCATCCAGATAAGGGGGATAGGAATCATGAAAGGTAAACTTAAGACCCAGAAAACTGGCCAGGCGTGGTGGCTCACACCTGTCATCCCAGCACTTTGGGAGGGTGGGGTGGGCGGATCACCTGAGGCCGGGAGTTTAAGACCAGCCTGGCCAACATGGAGAAACCCCGTCTCTACTAAAAACACAAAAATTAGCCAGATGTGGTGGCTACTCGGGAGGCTGAGGCTGGAGAATTGCTTGACCCCGGGAGGCGGAGGTTGCAGTGAGCCGAGATGGCGCCAGTGGACTCCAACCCAGGCGACAGGCGACGGTGTGAGACTCCCTCTCAAAAAAAAAAAAAAAAACAACAACAACCCAGAAAACTTTGTAACAGCGCCCACTCCCACCCTACTCTGAGCTTTCTTGCTTTAATAGATCCCTGCTTTCGCGGCTTCCTTCCTGTGTCTTGTTCTTACTTTGCATGTTTTGTCTACTACTTGTTTGTTCAAGCACCAAGGACATGCACAATTGCACTCCAGGCCATCCTTCCTGTGACACCTGCTCCCTCCCCTTCTGCCGTGACGGGAGGCTCCCTGGGGTCCTCACCAGAGGCAGATGCTGGTGCCACGCCTCCCGCTTCCCGTACAGCCTCCACAACCATGAGCCAAACCCACCCCTTTTCTTTATAGATTACCCAGCCTCGGGGATTCCTCTGGAGCAGTGCAAAGCAGACTAAGCCCTGTTCCATCCGTGGGCCCTGCAACCACCCCCTCACCATGGGTCTGCGGGAATTCACTCCCCAGTCCTCCCGTCCGTGTCTTTATTCTGCCCTTATTACGGATCAGTAGTTTTGCTGGATGTGCACTTCGGGTGGTAAACCTTTTTCCCTCAGGAGGTGACCGCGCCACCGTCCGTCTGTGCATGCTTGGTTGACGGGAGCCACATCGCGCCCGGCGCTGTGTGGGCAACCCCTCTTCCCCCGGAACGCCGTGACTTCATATTTTTCACTCCCTGGGGCTGTCCCTCTGCCTCCAGTCCAGGGAATTTCCAGTCGCCGGTATTCCTTCTCCCCTCCTTTCTGAGCTCCGTCTGGCGAGGGTTTCGGGCAGGGGTTGGACTGTTGGAGCTTCCTTTTTGCCTCCTGTCCTGGGTTTCCTCATGCTTATTCCGTACACTCCATTTCCTCTGTTTTGTCTCCCAGCGCGGTTCTTTAGTGTTTTCTTGGGGGTTGTGCGTGTGGGTCTCCGGAGGGCGGTTTCCAAGCTTTGCTGTGTTCTGTCCTGCCCCGCTCCCATCAGGGCAGCCGAGCTGCTTGGAGTCCGCCGCATTCTGTTCTCTTCTGTGGTTTACCCAGTGGAATGCAGGCGCGTCTCCCATTGTTCATCTGGACCTTTTGTTGCATTTGCAGACTTCCCTCGGCAGCTGGTAATCTTTGTCACCTCGAATTTCGTATTTAAAAATAAAGCGACAGCAAGGTGGGCAGTGCCGTACGTGTGAGTGGGCTCTCGACCCCAGGCTTTGTGTGGGCCGAGCTCCAGAGACGCCTGGTTACCAGGAGCCCTTGAAGCTAGAATGCAAGCATGAGCTTTTTTTTTTTTTTTTTTTTTTTAACGAAATGGGGTCTTGTGATGCTGCCCAGGCTGGACTCCAACTCCCAGGCTCAAGCGATCCTCCCACCTCAGCCTCCCAAGTAGCTGGGTCCACAGCAGCTACTTTTAAAGTAACTGCCACCGCGCCCAGCAGCGTTTTTTAAAATAGCTACACCAATTCTCAAAAACATGTTTAGGGAAGGGCCTCCTGACCTTCCTCTGGCTGTAGGGGGGTTAGGGTGGCGTGTCTGTCTGGGTGGTCCTGGGGCCAGTTCTTCCAGCTGGGAACAAACCCCGACCTCAGTGTCTTCCTCACTCCCGGCCCATTGTGCCCGTGACGTCTGAGCTGAGCTCCTCTCTGGTTCCCTGGTCTCTCGCTGGAACACCCTGGAATGTTCCCAATGGGCCCTCCAGTCCGCCTCACAGACACACTCTTCCGTTAACTTCCTCATTCCCAGAAATGGGTCAGAATCTGTGCCTACAGCGGAGACCTTTCTATTGTCTGACGAGTGTATTAATTTTTTTTTTTTTTTTTTTTTTTTTTTTTGAGACAGAGTCTTGCTCTGTCGCCCAGGCTGGAGTGAGTGGCGCAATCTCAGCTCACTGCAACCTCTGCCTCCCGGGTTCAGGCGATTCTCCTGCTTCAGCCTCCCAAGTAGCTGGGACTACAGGCGCCCATCACCACGCCCGGCTAATTTTTGTATTTTTAGTAGACACGGGGTTTCACCATGTTGGCCAGGATGGTCTTGAACCCCTGACCTCATGATCCGCCCACCTCGGCCTCCCAAAGTGCCGGGATTCCAGGGGTGAGCCGCCGCGCCCGGCCCGAGGGCTTCATTCTTTTCTAATTCCTTTCCTCTCACCTTCGTGGACAGGAGCAGGAGGAAGTGCTTGTGCCTTGGCTCACATCTTGACACAGAGGGTGCAGCTGGCAGAGTCGCGGTGGGAAAGGCTCAGGGTGTGTTTAATTCTCTTTCTTCCACCAGTTCTGGTTGTGCATCTTTCATGTCCCTGACTGACCAGGGCCCTTCGTCCTGCCCAGGCCCTCCTGCCCCTCCCCTCCCCTGGCCATAGTGAGGCTCAGGGAGAGAGCCGGGGTTCGTAGTCCTGGGAGACTCCGGGGGTGGGAGCAGTGCTCTGCGAAGAGCGTGGGCTCCTGCATCAGAGTCCTGGGTCCATCTCCAGAGACGGGTGCGCCAAGGCCCCCACCTCAAGGCTCTCCTCGCAGGGTGGTGCTGACCTGGCTCTGTTGAGAGGCAGGTGACAGCCTCGCTGGAGTGAAGGCGGCGGGTCAGATGCAGAGCGACGTCTGTGTTTCCACCCGGCCCTGTCCCCCAGAACCGCACATCAGCCCCATCCACAGCCAGCACGCAGACGCCTCCACGGCCATGTCGGATGTTACCACTTCTGCACAAGTAGCCACAGGCAACACGCCCCCCCACCACAGATCATCGCAGACGAGAATAGCCGCACACATCCCAAGCCCACGTGGTCAGATACGTCCACGTACCGAGAACAGACACGTGCAGACTTTCCCACGTGATGAGTAAACGCACACTCAGGTACCTACACGTGTGCACAGACACACTCAGGTACCTGCACATGTGCACAGACACACACTCAGGTACCTTGCACGTGTGCACACAGACACACAGGTACCTACACGTGTGCACAGACACACAGGTACCTACACGTGTGCACAGACACACACTCAGGTACCTTGCACGTGTGCAGACACACAGGTACCTACACGTGTGCACAGACACACTCAGGTACATACACGTGTGCACAGACACTCAGGTACCTGCACGTGTGCACACAGACACAGGTACCTGCACGTGTGCACAGACACACACTCAGGTACCTTGCACGTGTGCACACAGACACACAGGTACCTACACGTGTGCACAGACACACTCAGGTACGTACACGTGTGCACAGACACACAGGTACTTACACGTGTGCACACTCAGGTACCTACACGTGTGCACAGACACACTCAGGTACCTGCACATGTGCACAGACACACACTCAGGTACCTTGCACGTGTGCACACAGACACACAGGTACCTACACATGTGCACAGACACACTCAGGTACGTACACGTGTGCACAGACACACTCAGGTACCTGCACGTGTGCACACAGACACATGTGCACAGACGAGCCGCGCACGTGCACCTGCTCACATGAGCCCCTCCTTGCACGTGCGAGGGACAGGAGCCAACACTCAGCGTGGGGCCCATCTGACCACCCACGAGGCCTGGGACAGGGGCCCCCAAATGAGCCTTGAGGAAGGAACATCTGGGAACCTGCGGCTCCACAGGGAGCCCGGCCCTGTCTCTCTCCCTGGGAGGCCCCGGTGGCTCACAGCAAGTTCAGCAGCCCTGGACTCTCTTCCGGCTCCTGACCAGGCTGATGTCTGCACTGGGGGAGTCCATAGGCCCCTCAAACTGCAGGCCCAGCCGCGAGGCCGGCACCCCACTTCTGCCCCCAATGCCTCCCTCCCAGCGTCCAGCCCACCCTGAGGCTAGTGGCTTCCCCACATCCCTCCTCGCCTGCCCAGGCCCCCCCATGGCTGCCCCCACCACTCTGACCCCACAGCTCACCTCTGCACCGGGCGTGAGCTCTTCCTCCCAGTGAGTCCCAGGGAAGCACCTCTCAAGGCCTCCCCAACAGGCTCCCGGCTCCCATGAGGTTGGGGCCCCTCAGCCTGGCCTCCCCACCCTCCCTACCCCACCCTCCAGACACAGTCACCCCAGAGGCCACCCTCTCACCCCTGCCTGGAGCTGAGACCCTCCCCCACACCGGTTCCATCCCCTGAGACCCTCACCCTTCGCTGCCCGCGATGGCACGAGCTGAGACCCCCACCCCCGGTTCCATCCCCTGAGACCCTCACCCTTCGCTGCCCGCGATGGCACGAGCTGAGACCCCCACCCCCGGTTCCATCCCCTGAGACCCTCACCCTTCGCTGCCCGCGATGGCACGAGCTGAGACCCCCACCCCCGGTTCCATCCCCTGAGACCCTCACCCTTCGCTGCCCGCGATGGCACGAGCTGAGACCCCCACCCCCGGTTCCATCCCCTGAGACCCTCACCCTTCGCTGCCTGCGATGGCGCTCCATGCTATGCGCCTGCTCACTGAGGTTCTCCCTCACTGATGGTGGATCGCAGGCAGTTGGAGAGGGACTTTCCGCCCTCATTACAGCCCTGGCCTCAGCCTTGCTCCACGCTCCCCAAAACCACAACCCCCAGCTCCTGGCTCCCCGAGACTCACCGTGAGCGGGACAGGATGCTGAGTACCTTGGCTCAGCCACCCCAGGCCCAGGGAGACAGACCCGCCTCCTGCCTTCCAGGTCACAAGGCTTGGGGGCTGTTTCTGGTTTTCAAGTTCAGTCCTGCCACCCACAGAGCTCTCCAGCTACAAAACAGCCACCTCCTTAAGAGAGGGCCTGCACAGGACCCCAGGGAGAGCCGGGCTAAAGCCTCGCACACGTCAGCTGGTTCTTTTTTCCGAAGATACTCGTGCCCTCAGTGAGGCCGTGAGCATCCGGCCAGCCCAGGGGCTTCTGGGACTCGGTCCCAGGCCAGGCAGGAGAGCTTGTGCTCGGTGACCACCCTTTGGGGCCCCCCAGGCAGTAGTGCAGGGTATCACCCTCAGGCCGCAGCAGGCTGGGAAACGGAGAGGAGGGGGCCTGGGAGCTTGTGCCCATCCCAACGAACCCAGAGAGTCTCAAGCGGTCTGGGGGTCCCAGGCCATGTGTTCTCTCCCCACTGGCAGACCCCAGCCACCTCCCTGACTCCCTTGAGGGAGATTGACCCTGGCCCCGGAGCTAGGACAAACTCTGTCCTCAGTTTCTTTATCTGTAAGTGCAATGGGTTGATCTCCCTCCGTCCCCAGCCACGGTCAAGGGTCGGAATGTCCTCTGGCAAAGCCGCAGGGGCTTTCGAAATCAGAGGAGGGTCTGCGTGTGGACCGCACTGAGCTGGAGACCGGGCTGGCTTCGGAATTCTGAGGCTGCAGTGGGAGGGGGGCATCCTCCATGGGTTCCAGCAGGCGGGGGGAGGCCAGGCCTGTCCCTGACCCTACCCGGGGGTTGGAGACCCAGGGCTGCTGCTGGGCCAGTCACAGGGACCCTTGGAGTCTGACGTCTTCAAGCAGCCAGTGGTGGGGAGCAATGGGAGGAAGAGTGGGAGCTGCAGAGAGGGGAGGGGGTGCAGGGGGCTGTAGGGAGGGGAGCAGGGGAGGTGCAGGGGGCCCTGGGGAGAAGGGGGGCACAGGGAGCTGTGGAGGGGGAGCAGGGGGTGTGCAGGGGGCTGCAGGGAGGAGAGCAGTGGGAGGAAGAGTGGGAGTTGCAGAGAGGGGAGGGGCTGCAGGAGGCTGCAGAGAGGGAGCAGGGGATGTGCAGGGGGCTGCAAGGAGGGGAGCAGAGGGAGGCAGGGGGCTGTGGAGGGGAAGCGGGGGGGCACAGGGGGCTGCAGGGAGGGGAACAGAGGGAGGCAGGGGCTGCAAGGGGGAGCAAGGGGGGCACCCCTATGGAAGCCAAAGGTAGAGGGTGCTGGTGGGATGTGCACATGTAAAGACCAAAATAAGGCCGGGCGCGGTGGCTCATGCCTGTAATCCCAGCACTTTGGGAGGCCGAGGCGGGCGGATCACAAGGTCAGGAGATCGAGACCATCCTGGCTAACGCAGTGAAACCCCGTCTCTACTAAAAACAGAAAAAATTAGCCGGGCGCAGTGGCGGGCGCCTGTAGTCCCAGCTACTCGGGAGGCTGAGGCAGGAGAATGGCGTGAACCCGGGAGGCGGAGCTTGCAGTGAGCTGAGATCCGGCCACTGCACTCCAGCCTGGGCGACAGAGCGAGACTCCGTCTCAAAAACAAACAAACAAAAAAAGACCAAAATAAAACCAGCTTTGTGCAGGGTTCCCACTGTTCTGGTAAGAATAAAATATATATTAATCTATAAATTACAAAATGTGAATTGTGCAATTTTGCCCGGGAAACAGTGCTGCAATCACTTAAGCTTGGGAGTCTGAGACCAGCTTGGGAAACAGAAGGAGATCTCATCTCTACAAAAAATAAAAAGACTAGCCAGGCATGCTGGTGTGTGCCTGCAGTCACAGTTACTTGGGAAGCTGAGGTGGGAAGATTGCTTGAGCCTGGGGGGCTGAGGCTGCACTCCAGCCTGGGCAACATGATGACAGCCTGTCTCAAAAGCAAATATATAAATAATGTAGGCCAGACCTGATGGCTTGTGCCTGTGATCCCAGCACTTTGGGTGGCCAAGGTGGGAAGATCGCTTGAGGCCAGGAGTTTGAGACCAGTCTGGGTAACATAGGGAGACTCTGTCCCTACAAAAAATACAAAAAATAGCCAAGCGAGGTGGCACACACTGTGGTCTTGGCTGCATAGGAGACTGAGGCAGGAGGATGGCTTGAGCCCAGCAGGTTTAAGCTGCAGGGAGCTGTGATCTCACCACTCTAGCCCGGCTGACAGAGCAAGACCTTGTCAAGATGGATAAACTAATAAACTAATTAAAATAAAAATGCAAATTGTGCAATTTTGGAGATTCTGCATGAGTTAAATCTTTTTTTTTCTTTGAGACGGAATCTCGCTCTGTCGCCTGGGCTGGAGTGCAGTGGCCGGATCTCAGCTCACTGCAAGCTCCGCCTCCCGGGTTTACGCCATTCTCCTGCCTCAGTCTCCCGAGTAGCTGGGACTACAGGCGCCCGCCACCTCGCCCGGCTAGTTTTTTGTATTTTTTAGTAGAGACGGGGTTTCACCGTGTTAGCCAGGATGGTCTTGATCTGCTGACCTGGTGATCCGCCCATCTCGGCCTCCCAAAGTGCCGGGATTACAGGCTTGAGCCACGGCGCCCAGCCGAGTTAAATCCTATAAACACATGCTAATAATTTAAAATTTTAATTTTTCTTGACTTAGAATGAATTTTTTTTTTTTTTTTTTTTTTTTGAGACTGAGTCTTGCTCCATCACCCAGACTGGAGTGTGCAATCTCAGCTCACTGCAACCTCCGCCTCCCGGGTTCAAGTGATTCTTGTGCCTCAGCCTCCCGAGTAGCTGGGATCACAGGCGCACATCACCACGCCCAGCTAATTTTTGCATTTTTAGTAGAGACGGGGTTTCACCACGTTGGCCAGGCTGGTCTCAAACTCCTGACCTCAAGTGATCCGCCCGCCTCAGCCTCCCAAAGTGCTGGGATTACAGGCGTGAGCCACCGCGCCCGGCCGCCTTCCAGCATTTCCAGGCACAGACCAGCACAGGCGTGGGCTCCTGGCCTTTGCATGCTGTTGGTTTCTGTTGACCAGATGGCCTGGAGACCTCCCATCATGGATGTTTCCACCTCATTCTGTGCAACACGTGCACAAGTCTCAGAGCTCACGTTACCTGAGCAATTCCTCTACACAGGGACCGTGCTGAGGGAGCTCCCGTGGCCTCATGAGGTACGAGCAGTTTCCCCCTCACCTCTCAGGGCCCCCAGGCCTTGGTGCCCTCCTCCCTCTCCTACCTCAGCCACAAGTCTCCATGCCGTGCCCCAGGGGCTTCACGTGTAAGCCCTAAGCACCCCACCTCTCTGCTGCCCCCTCTCCCTTGTTCTAGCTCCACCCCGTCTCAACTCCTGGCAATTTCAGTAAGAGAGAATTGTCCCCAGCCCTGGCTAAGCAATTCCCTGACCTGCAATGACCTGTGCTACTCCCACCTTGCTCGGGCGGGGCCTGACCTTCACTGCAGTCCCTACAGCCCACCCCTCCTTTCCCCTTCTGCTCCAGGGCCCGCCCGGGACCTCCAGCCGCCTGCTCCATTCCCTGCCAGACTCCATCATCTCCTCTGGAGCCGTCAGGCCTCTCGATAAAACCTGGCCGCTTCCTGCCCGCTTCCTGCCCACTTCCTGCCCGTTTTGCGTTTGCACTGCCCTTCACTGAGTGTGCTGAGGGGAGAAGACCCAGCTGTCCCGATGGGTGCTACTTTGAATTCAGGATCACAAACCTCAAGGAACCTCTTTAAACCACCTGGGAATCCCGCTGCAGCTCCCAGTGCTGGGACTAGAAGCATCCGTGCCCTCTGGGAACATTCTGGTGGAGCAATTGCCCTGTCCTCGAGGTCAGCTGCACACGCTGGGTCTTCACTGTCCCGGGGGTGCGGATGCCTCATGGCGACCCCCTCCTCCATCCAACGACCCCTTGTGGCACAGCTCCCAGCACAGCCGCTGTCTCCTCTCCTCTCCACCCGTCTCTCTCTGATCCTCTCACAGGAGGCTGGGCCATACTGTTCCCTGAAACTCTGCTCAGTCAGCCTCTGAGTGGGTGACCCCTGGACCCGCTGCCTCTGTCCTTCCAAGGCACAGGTCCCAGCCTCTCCTGGCTTGCCTGTCTCCAGGCTCTGAGCCCCATCCCCACAGCACTGACTCCTCACCCACCTGAACCCCCAGCCCAGCCCCCGAAGCCCCGTGGACCCAGCCTCCTGCTGCACGCCCCAGCTGGATGTTAGGGAGCATTTTAAATTCAGTTTTTGCTTTGTTTTGTTTTGTTTTTTGAGATGAAGTCTTGCTCTGTCACCCAGGCTGGAGTGCAGTGGTGTGATCTCAGCTCACTGAAACCTCTGCCCACCAGGTTCAAGCGATTCTCCTGCCTGGGGACAGGACACGTGGGGGATGCCTGAGCCCTACGCCTTTGGGCCTCAGTATCTGTGAAATGGGTGGACGCTTAGGGGCCAAGGCGGGCCTCGGGCTTGGTCCCCCTCCTCTCCCATTCACACCCCATGGCTGGCCAGGGACAGCGGGTGGCCCCCGTGTTGACCGCCTGCCTGGCTGCTGCAGCTGCTGCCCTCTGGTGGTCAAATCCCAACGAGCCTCCGTGGGGCCGGTTCGCTGGGGCCTGGCAGGGTCCTGCAAGGCGGAGTCCTAGGGGCTCACTTTACCCGAGAACCAGCTGCTCATCCCCCAGAGCGGGCTCCGAGGACCTGGGAAGGCAGGGCAGGTGCTCGGAGTCACCACTGCCTCCATGGCTGTCCTGCCCTTTAACTCACACCCTGCCACCCCCGAGAGCAAGGCAGCTGCTACCTGTCCCCTAGTCTTGGAAACTGAGGCAGAGAAGCCAGGCCCAGCCCGCCTGGCTCATGGGAGACGGAGCTGGGATACACACACTGGACACAGGTCCAGAGACTCCAGGGCTGCGTGTAGACAGGCACCACTGCCCTGCCAGGCCCGCCTGCCCGCTCTGTCCCCAGTGGGAGCTGGGAGCCTCAGCCCCACCTCTGAAGCCACCCCTCGGGGTGGCTCTGAGAGGCTGCTTTGGGGCTCAGTGTCCGTCCACCGCAGCCGACGTCCTCCCCGTGAAGCTGCCCGTTCACCACAGCCGACGTCCCTCCCCCTGAAGCTGCTCGCAGGGACTGAGGGACCCTCCCTGTCTGCTCCTGGCCTCCGCCTGGGGATTCGTCAGTCGAAGCTGAGGCCCAGCGGGAGGCATTTTAGAGACATGTACACATTTGGAGGCCGTAGATGCCCCTTCCACCCATGCCACCCACTGAGGGGCTCCATGGGGTCAGACGCCAATCCGCAAGAATTCACCAAGAGATGTACGGGCTACTTGACCCACACCGTGAAAATGGCTTTGCTGTATGAGAGCCATTGGCCGAAGCAGGGTCTGCCCTCACTGCTCCCGCCACAACTCCAGACTCCAACATCCCCCGTGCCCGAGGCTTTCTCTCTAGAATGTCCTGTGATAACCCTGAAGCTGCCCCAACTCCAACCAGGGCACAGATTTTTTTTTTTTTTTTTTTTTTTTTTTTTTGGTTACAGAGTCTCGATCTTTCCCCCAGGCTGGAGTGTGCAGTGGTGCGATCTCAGCTCACTGCAACCTCCACCTCCTGGGTTCATGCCATTCTCCTGCCTCAGCCTCCCAAGTAGCTGGGACTACAGGCACCTGCCACCGCGCCCGGCTAATTTTTTGTATTTTTAGTACAGACAGGGTTTCACCGTGTTAGCCAGGATGGTCTCAATCTCCTGACCTCGTGATCCACCCACCTCAGCCTCCCAAAGTGCTGGGATTACAGGCATAAGCTACCACGCCCGGCCACAGCTTTGATTTTCATTCAGCAAATTCTTTCCACCTGGAAGAAAAATGTGGGTCCGGACAACGGGGCCCTGCTCTCAGCTGGGCAGGAAGGCAGATAACTGCGCACAGAATTCCAGAACAGAGAGTAAGTCCGGGGCCTGGGCGCTCCTCACACAGCCTCTGGGAACTCCCTGGAGGAAGGGGCACGTGAGCTGAGTCCCAAGGGTGCCTAGGACTGCACCGGGGTCCTACAGCCGGCACAGTGGACAAGTGGGGGTGTGGGGCCTCTGGAGGGTCCAGCGGGTCCAGACCTCATCCTAGGGACCATGGGGAGGGCCAGTGAGAGGACAGCGGTGGGTCTGAGAGCAGCTCTCTCACCTCCTAGAATCCCAAGAAGCCGCTGCGTCCCCTGCCCCACACACCTGGTCCCAGCCTCCTAGAATCCCGGGAAGCCGCTGCGTCCCCTGCCCCGCACACCTGGTCCCAGCCTCCTAGAATCCCGGGAAGCCGCTGTGTCCCCTGCCCCGCACACCTGGTCCCAGCTTCCACCCGCAGTGGTGTCCTGGGGTCCCCGGGCCTGTACCACCCCAGGTGGGCACCCCAGTACCCTGGCCACTCACCCTGGCCTCTGCGATGCAGGCTTGCTCCCCAGCAAGGCCCCAGCCTAGGCAGCTCCCACGCCAGCCTCACAGCTGGGCTGGCCCTACTCGGCCACCTGCTGCCCCTCCCAGGCCCCTCCTCAGGAAGGTGAAACTGCCCCATTTCCTGCAGGAACCCTGTGTTCTCTGAAAGTAGAAAGAGGAGGGAAATGGAGGAGGGGAGGGGAAGGTTGGAGAGAAAGGGCCAGGGGTCGGAAGGAAGGGCTGGAGGAGGGAGAGAGGAGGAGGGAACTTTGCTCCAGGAGATGGCTCAGCGTCTTGACCTCCCCCAAGGCTAGAAACTTCTTCAGCAGGTTCCTCATTTCCTGAGAGTGCCCTGAGATGTCCCGGCAGTGTTTTTCCCTCATGTGTGGACGTGCCACCTCACAGCCAGGGCGGTGTGTGCACAGCTGTGCTGTTCAGCTCTGTGATGTCAGAGCTTAGAGAATGCTACACACCAGCGCGCGTAAGCCATCCGTGTCCTTTTTCTTATGCATTTTAGTGGTGAAAATACAACATATATACCAACAAGTAAGACAGATAGGTGTTGGGAGGGAAACTGAGGCAAGGCTTGCATAAAGCCTTCTGGAATGTGTGTAGACTTCCTGGCTCCTTGCTCCTAGCCCTCCTAGGCTCCTGTCCCCGTTATCTCAAGTAGCAGAACCTGCTCCGTATAAATGCTAAACCGTCTCAGCTGTAAGTCATGTGCTTAATGCAGCGTGCTCTTTTGATCTCCACGTTCTCACCACCTGTTTCCTTGTTGGATTACCAGAAAATACCGTGGGCTCCCAGAGCGCGGGCCGTCACCGCCTCCGTGATAGTGGTGGTCCCCTGGTGTCCCGCCTTTTTCTGTCTCAAAGTTTGGCTCAATTGGCCGGGCGCGGTGGCTCAAGCCTGTAATCCCAGCACTTTGGGAGGCCGAGACGGGCGGATCACGAGGTCAGGAGATCGAGACCATCCTGGTTAACACGGTGAAACCCCGTCTCTACTAAAAAATACAAAAAACTAGCCGGGCGAGGTGGCGGCGCCTGTAGTCCCAGCTACTCCGGAGGCTGAGGCAGGAGAATGGCGTGAACCCGGGAGGCGGAGCTTACAGTGAGCCGAGATCACACCACTGCACTCCAGCCTGGGGGACAGAGCGAGACTCCGTCTCAAAAAAAAAAACAAAACAAGCAAACCTGAAAATAATGAAAGATCTGATGAGAGTTCATTATAAAAACAACACACAACAAATTCTGGTGGTTTTTGTGACATACGATGTTTTAAATAACAACTGAAATCACGAACAGTAACATAGAACAGATCAGATAACAAGGGCATTGACAAATGTTTAGGAAATTTATATAATTTCTGAAAGAGCAACATTTTAACTATATAAATACAATGTAGGGAAGGTGAAGGTTCTTCTTTCACAATGTTCTACCAAATAAACCGAATTAGTTTAACATCTCTCTTTTAACAAGGTGGTAAAACAAATCCTTTGAAATGGTCAAAGATTTGAGGTTTGAGATTTTCCAGGGACCCTCTAGAAAACTTCAAAGTCAGTTTGAGGTCAGAAGATTTAATTTAGAATTCGATTTTGATTTTGGGAAGTGGTCAAAAATATCAAAAGATGTGAAAACTCAATAGGATCATATGTCATTGTGAAACAATATTTCGTTATCTGTTTAACCAAAGTGACAATAAAGATTTCAAAGGCAAATAAAGGAGATAACATAAAAAAGATAATAAACTAACACATGTATACGAGGAAAAGTGTGCACCACCAAGGTCCATCTGGAGGATAATTGCTAAAAAAAAACCAAACCCCTAGGCCGGGCGCGGTGGCTCAAGCCTGTAATCCCAGCACTTTGGGAGGCCAAGACGGGCGGATCACGAGGTCAGGAGATCGAGACCATCCTGGCTAACACGGTGAAACCCCGTCTCTACTAAAAAATACAAAAAACTAGCCAGGCGAGGTGGCGGCGCCTGTAGTCCCAGCTACTCGGGAGGCTGAGGCAGAAGAATGGCGTGAACCCGGGAGGCGGAGCTTGTAGTGATTGTGCCACTGCACTCCAGCCTGGGCGACAGACCGAGACTCCGTCTCAAAAAAAAAAAAAACCAAACCCCCTGGGTTGGATACACTGGCTCATGTCTGTAATCCCAGCACTTTCCCTTTTTTTTTTTTTGAAACGGAGTCTCGCTCTGTCACCCAGGTTGGACTGCGGTGGCACGATCTCGGCTCACTGCAACCTCTACCTCCCGGGTTCAAGCAATTCTCCTGCCTCCACCTCCCAAGTAGCTGGAAAAACAGGCATGAGCCACCAAACCTGGCTAATTTTTGTATTTTTAGTAGACATGGGGTTTCACCATATTGGCCAGGCTGGTTTTATTTATTTATTTATTTATTTATTTATTTATTTATTTATTTATTTTTGAGACGGAGTCTCGCTCTGTCACCCAGGCTGGAGTGCAGTGGCGTGGTCTCGGCTCACTGCAAGCTCTGCCTCCCGGGTTCACGCCATTCTCCTGCCTCAGCCTCCTGAGTAGCTGGGACTATAGGCACCTGCCACCATGCCCGGCGAATTTTTTTTTTTTTTTTGTATTTTTAGTAGAGACGGGGTTTCACCATGTTAGCCAGGATGGTCTCGATCTCCTGACCTCGTGATCTGCCTGCCTCAGCCTCCCAGAGTGCTGGGATTACAGGCAAGAGCCACTGCGCTCGGCCTTTTTTCTTTTTTTTTGAGACAGAGTCTCGCTCTGTCGCCCAGGCTGGAGTGCAGTGGCACGATCTCAGCTCACTGCAAGCTCTGCCTCCTGGGTTCACTCCATTCTCTTGCTTCAGGCTCCCGAGTAGCTGGGATTATAGGAGTGAGCCACTGTGCCCAGCCAGCCACGCTAGTCTTAAATTCTTGACCTCAAGTGATCCGCCCGCCTCGGCCTCCCAAATTGCTGAGATTACAGGTGTGAGTCACTGCGCCCAGCCGCATCTGTTTTAAATAAATTTATAAATTAATAATAAAATAAACGTGATCAGGCATGGTGGCTCACGCCTGTAATCCCAGCACTTTGGGAGGCCGAGGCAGGTGGATCACGTGAGTTCAGGAGTTCGAGACCAGCCTGGCCAATGTGGATGAAGAAACCCCGTTTCTACTAAAAATACAAAAAACTAGCCAGGCGTGATGGCGGCGCCTGTAGTCCCAGCTACTAGGGAGGCTGAGGCAGGAGAACGGCGTGAACCCGGGAGGCGGAGCTTGCAGTGAGCTATCGCGCCACTCACTCCAGCCTGGGGGACAGAGCCAGACTCCGTTCCCCCAGCCAGGAAACAACAACAAGGCAGCTCCCTGTACCCTGACGGGCAAGTCTTCAGGATGTTGGCCGCAGGCAGCACCGTGCGGAATAAGGAGCTTCGTGTCCGCAGCGTCGCCTAACGAGGCATGGCTGGGAACACACACAAGGCACGACCCGGGTGTTAGTGAGGGACGCACAGAGAAGACCCGTGTGCCCTGTGCTCCAACCTTCACGTCGCTGTGCCCCACGTGAGGCTCTTACTGGATTCACCACTTGGAACACACACATTTAAAAATTATATAAAAATCATGGTTCTAGGATGGCAGAGGCAAACCTGCGTCTGTCCTGAGGACACAGAGGAGGTGGACCCACCTCTGACGCCCACGCCACCCTGAGTCAGCAGCATTTTCCTAACAGGAAACCAGTGTTATCTTTTAGAAATCAAAGACACTCAAGCGTTGCTAACATAACACCTGCACTTTGGCCTGGCTCTGGGTGTCCCGGGCTCTGGTTTGCTCTGCTTAATTGTCCTAGGAGGGGTCACATTGTGTTAATGAGTAAACTGAGGCACAATAACTTTTTTTTTTTTTTTGAGATGGAGTCTCGCTGTGTTGCCCAGGCTAGAGTGCAGTGGCGCCATCTCGGCTCATTGCAAGCTCCACCTCCCGGGTTCACGCCATTCTCCTGCCTCAGCCTCCCGAGTAGCTGGGACTATAGGCGCCCGCCACCACGCCTGGCTAATTTTTTGTATTGTTAGTAGAGACAGAGTTTCACCGTGTTAGCCAGGATGATCTCGATCCACTGACCTCGTGATCCACCCGCCTCGGCCTCCCAAAGTGCTGGGATTACAGGCATGAGCCACTGCGCCCGGCCCACAATAATTTTTAAAGTGTTCGTTTAGCAAACAGCAATTAATGACCTGGGCAGCTCCAAACCAGCAGTGGTCCCGGATGTTACTGAGTGACTGCAGAGGGAGCCAGGATGGACAGGGCAGAGCTAAGACAACACTTGGCTGGCAAAGGTGGCAGTGGCTGCGTTGCTTGGTTCCCTTGGAGGCCATGCGGTTCCAATTGACCCTCTGAGTTTGTGGGTTCCCCATGTGTGGAGTCAACCAACAGATTGAAACTTTTGTGAAAAAATTCCAGAAAGTGTCAAAAAGCAAAATTTGAATTTGCTGCATATCCGTCCTAAAGTGCCGTGCGGGTGTCCCACTGGCCATGAGCACCGATCTGAAGATGACGGGACACACAGAGACAGTTACGTGCAAAAATGACACAGTTTCTATCAGGGATTTGAGCATCCATGGATTGTATGATCCACTGGGGTCCTGGAACCCGTCCCCACAAACACCAAGAGCCCCCTGTGCCGAGACCAGCTCTGTCGCGGAGACCCTAACCCAGCGGCACCAGAGGAATTAAGACAAAGACATAGGAATATCGTATAAAGTGGGGATCAGGGGGCTGGCAGCCTTCAGAGCTGAGAGCCCTGAACAGAGCTTGACCCACACATTTATTGACAGAAAGCCAGTGATAAACATTGCTTCTATAGATTATAGATTAGCTAAAAGCATTCCTTACGGGACACAAAGCATTCTCAGCGAGGAACAGAGAAACAGTCTCTGGCTGATTATCTGCAGCAAAAACATGTTATTAAGCCCAGGCCGCGCCTGCTGTCGTTTGTGGTTTGAGCAGTTTTCTGCTCCGGGTGAGGCCCGGTGTTCCTTGACCTGCTCCAGTAAACCAACAACTTTCATCAGTGTGCGTGACCGTCACCACGAGCACGTCACATTGCTGCAGAAATCCTGTTTATGGCCATTTCTTTAAGGCCTGTTTATGATAGGCTTAGGGTCTCTGTTCCCAACATCACTGTATACACATACTGGCTGCTTCTGATGCGTTAAGCCTAAGTCCTATTCTTCTAGCTCAAGTAAAGTTTCAATTATGTTTACAAATCAGACAACATTGAGGTTACTTATGAGGCCTAATTGGTTCTCTCTGTGCAGGATTCTTCAGGCCTGGTGTCCCTTGTGATTTAATAATTTTCACCTTCGGCCGGGTGTCGTGGCTCCCGCCTGTAATCCCAGCACTTTGGGAGGCCAAGGCGGGTGGATCACCTGAGGTCAGGAGTTCGAGACCAGCCTGGACAACACGGTGAAACCCCCGTCTCTGCTAAAAATGCAAAAAAATTAGCCGGGTGTGGTAGTGTGTGCCCATAATCCCAACTACTTTTTTTTTTTTTGAGACAGAGTCCCACTCTTGTCACCCAGGCTGGAGTGCAGTGGCACGATCTCAGCTCACGGTTCAAGGATTCTCCTGCCGCAGCCTCCCAAGTAGCTGGGATTACAGGCGCCCACCACCACGCCCAGCTAATTTTTGTATTTTTAGTAGAGACGGGGTTTCACTGTGTTGGCCAGGATGGTCTCAAACTCCTGACCTTGTGATGCACCCGCCTCAGCCTCCCAAAGTGCTGGGATTACAGGCGTGAGCCACCGTGTCCGGCCAATCCCAGCTACTTTGGCTGAGACAAGAGAATCGTTTAAGCCCAGGAGGTGGAGGTTGACGTGAGCCGAGATCACGCCACTGCACTGCAGCCTGCGTGACAGAGTGAGACTCTGTCTCTAAATAAATAAATAAATAAATAAATAAATAAATAAATAAATAATTCTTACCTCATCCTGGCAGGTGGGTCTGTTTTCTGCCCCTCCTGGAGCAGAGCTGACACCCAGGGCTAGGGGATCGGCCCCGGAGGCATCACAGGTCCTCCCCCCGCACCCCCCACCGAGCCTTCTGACCCAGGTTAGTCCAATCGCATCCCTCTGGCCCTGCCCCTGCCTCGGCCACCACCTGCTCTAGGGCTTTGTGGCACAGACGCTTCCAGAGAGGAGCTTTCTTGGCACAGCCGGTGGGGGTGACCTGGTGGTGAGTGTGGGGACCCGACCTCAGGCGCCCGGGCTGTTTTGCTCTCCTCCCTGGAGGCAGGGGAAGGGGAAGGCAAAAGAGGATGAGGACTGATGGTAGGGGCTGCCTGGGGCTCCAGACCCACCACTGGCTGCAGGACCCCCTCACACCAGCCCAGGCCGGGCAGCTGCTACGTGAAGATGAAATGGAGGTTTCTGCCTGGGAGGTGAGGACTGTGGTAGAATGTACAACGGCTGCCCCACCGCGGCTTTGAGGTTTCTGGGAGGGAGACAGGCACTCCCAAGGGCCCTTCCCACAGGAGGCCCACGCATCCCAGCCCTCCTGTTGGCCACTGAAGAGCAGCCTACAGGGGCCGTGGGTGGTGCTAGCAGCGGAATCCCACAGCCCTGCGGCCTAGCAGGCACTCGCCCAGAGCACCGTCTCTCCTGCTGAGGTGAGCTCTGCCCTGGCCAAGGTGGCAGGCAAGGCTGACGAGGGCCTGAGGCTGGTCCTGGGAGGGCACCTGAATGTGGGTCTCTGCTTGTATTTAACGGTGGCGATGGCGGAGCTGGTGTCCACCTGCTAGAACCTGCCTGGGCCTCTGGTAGGGCGGGTGTGGATAACAGAATCCCCACAGACCCCTCCAGCGGCACTCCCTGCCTGTGCCGCCCAGCAGGACCCGACCCACGGCAGAGGATGCAGCAGACAGGGACGTGGTCCAGGCCCTCACCCGCACCTGCTTGCCAGAGAACGTGCATGCCCAGGAGTCCTGGGAGGATGCACGTAACTTCTGATCCAGCACACCGACGTCCAACTGCTGACA
Source organism: Chlorocebus sabaeus (assembly GCF_047675955.1). Lineage (NCBI taxonomy): Eukaryota > Metazoa > Chordata > Mammalia > Primates > Cercopithecidae > Chlorocebus > Chlorocebus sabaeus. The sequence goes on along the minus strand of NC_132908.1, from coordinate 86,242,383 downwards.
TTGCTCAAGTCGGGTGAGGCGCGGCAGCTGGGGTGGGGCCTGGGCAGGATGGCTCACACTGCTCCAACATCCACACCGCCCCAGCAGGCTTCAGTCCCCCCAGACACTGGGAGTGAACCCCACCACCCGAACCCCCTCATAGGCGTCTGTGCAGCCAACGGGAGCCCAAGGGCTGCCTCTCCAGCCTTATAACAGAAGGGCCTTCTAGATAAGGCAGGACGTCTGCCGTGGTCAATGTCAGGCACCAGTCCGCACCCAGGGCCTCCAGAGCCTTCGCGGTCTCCCTGGCAGCACGTCCCCACCAGCCTGGCCGCCGAGGCCCGACTCTACGGCTGCAATGTCCTCACCCCGGGCCACCAGCAGCCCCTGCTCCCCACCTGACCTGCTCCTGTGTGTCTGTTGGCCCATAAGTCTGTCTGGACTTTTGTGCGGACACAGACGTGTATCTGTGTGTCTGCAGGAAGGATGTGAACTAGGTGTGTGCCCAGAATCGGGGGTCCCAGCGGGCATGGGGTTCCACCTGTGGCTGTGAAATGGAAACATTTTAGGCTGTGGCTGCCCGAGGAAGGCCCTGTGTGCCCAACCTGAGGCCCTGGCTTCACCCACGGGATGAGAGAACAGTCCCTTCCAGCCCTGGCCTCCAACCCCCAGGGCTTCCCTCCCGCCCCTATTGCTTCCCAGAATCCCCCAGGGCTTCCCAGAATCCCCCAGGGCTTCCCTGCACAGTGGGATGGTAACGTACTGTCCCCGTGGAGTAAGGGAGCACCCAGACCTTGCACGTCACATGCTCCGTGTGGGGTCTGGATGCTGACTGCCTGGGATGGGGAGGGCTGGCAGTGCGGCCAAGTCCCAGTGCAGCCGGGGCTCCTAAAGAGGTTTCAGTAAAGCAGTGAGGACAAAGACCCCCACTCCAGCCTCTCCCACATGCACAGAGCAGCACATCTACACCTGTGCACACGTATGCACCCATGCATCCATGCACATACACATGCCTATGCACACACACACACATGTCTAACACACGTACATGTGCCCAGCCAGGACCTGGGGGCTCCAGGCTGAGTCCTGGGAACCCAGTGACCAGGCCCAGCTCGCCACCCTGCCCTGCCTCCCAGCAGTGCACCTAGGGTTTCTCTGAGGTCGGCTGTCCCTTCAGTGAGATGCACTCCCAGCAGTCAGCCAGGCAGGGTTGTTGTGGGAACTTAGCTCAGTGAGTACTGGAATACTCAGTACTCCTGGGCTGTGGTGGGTCTTGGTGGGGTGGGGGCAGGGAGGCACCTGCTGGACAGGGGTCCTGGGTGGGCTCCGATGGGGGTGGGGCCCCAGTGCAGGGACAGGTGAGGCGTGAGGTGGCAAGGAAGACAGCTTTCGCCCACGGCCCTGCTGTGCCAGGGGCTGGCGGTGCTCCTGTCTGACAGCCCTGCCACAGCCCCCGCACCAATTACAAGCACTTAGTCACAACTTCCTGCCTGTGTTCGCCTCGGCAGCGGGAGAAAGAACAGCCTGGACGCCGAGCTGCTGCTCTTCCCACTCCCTCCAGCTGCCCCCCCACCACCCCAGTCAGAGCCCTGGTCCCACTCTGCGAATGGGTGGGCAGGGATTGGCCCTGAGTCCTCAGCCTGTGAGGCCCGGGCAGCCGGTGTCCAGCAGGACAGGGTGGGGGAGTTCAGCATAAAAGGATGCAGCTGTGACTGGCCGTCCCTGAGAACGAGGAGACGTCGACTCTGCTTGTGAAATTGACACCTATCTGTCAAGCCGGGCTCTGCATCCCTCATTCAGTCCTTACAGGATCCCTGGGAAAGAAGATGCGTCTGTTACTCCTGCTCTATGTCTCATCACCCCCAAACTGAGTGGCTTCAAACAGCAACCATGGGTTAGCCCGGGCCCCGACCTGGGTCAGGAATCCGCACGAGGACTTGCTGTGTGGCTCGGGCTTTGGCTCAGGCCTCTCATGAGGGTGCAGGAAGAGGGTGCAGGAAGGGCTGCGGCCCCCAGAAGGCAGGAGCTGCTGGAGGTGGTGCACGCACATGGTGGCCCTGGCACTGGCTGCCAACCGGGAGCTCAGCTGGGGTGGGGCGTGCTTGGACTTGCCGGCAGCACAGTGCGGTTCCCGGGAGCCGCGTCTCCTGAGCATGGGAGCAGTGCCCAGCATCCTTACCGCAGAGCGTCAGAATCCACGTTGGGGCTGGGCCCAGGGGCTCACGCCTGTAATCCCAGCACTTTGGCAGGCCGAGGAGAGTGGATTGCTTGAGGTCAGGACCCGCCTGGCCAATACAGTGAAACCCTGTCTCTACTAAGAATACAAAAGTTAGCCAGGTGTGGTGGCAGGCGCCTATAATCCCAACTGCTTGGGAGGCTGAGGCAGGAGAATCACTTGAACCCGGGAGGTGGAGGTTGCAGTGAGCTGAGATCCCGCCACTGCACTCCAGCCCGGGTGACAGAGCAAGACTCTGTCTCAAAAAAAAAAAAAGAATGCTGCGTGCGGGTGGCTCATGCCTGTAATCCCAACACTTTGGGAGGCCGAAGCAGGTGGATCACCTGAGGTCAGGAGTTCGACACCAGCCTGGCCAACACTGTGAAACCCCATCTCTACTAAAAATGCAAAAATTAGCTGGGCATGGTGTGTGCCTGTAATTCCAGCTACTCGGGAGGCAGAGACAGGAAAATTGCTTGAAACCGGGAGGCGGAGGTTGCAGTGAGCCCAGATCACACCACTGCACTTCAGCTTGGGCAACAGAGCTGGCAGATGCCATCCTGTCCCTGCTGCCCCTCGATAGTCTCACACACACCCCAGACACCCAGCAGCACGGAGACCAGGGTGGCCCAGCCTGCCCACTAGCCTGACCCCAGGGCTGCTGCCTTCCGCCGTGGGAGGCCGGCAGGAGAAGAGAGGGTGGGAGGTGGGCTGGGCGTGCCCACATCCCTGTAAGGCAACGGGGCTCCGGGACGGGACGCTCCCTTCAGGGCACCAGCTCACCAAGTGACCTGCCCATCCCTGTCCAAGGGCAGCTCCCTGGGGCCCCACTGGGGCTGCCCCAACCCTGTTCTGAGGTAACTCCTCAGCACCACCTGCTTCCTGCTAGGATCTCAACTGACCAACACCCCTCGGCTTTGAGTCAGCCCAGAAACTGTCTGACACTTTCTGGCACAAAAACCACATGCAGGTGGCACAGGGCACCAACGCTCACCCTCTGCCCAGCCCGAGACCCCCCCGACCCGCTCAGGGCCCGAAGCCTTCAGATGTGGATGGAGGGGTGATCTCTGGGCCTCTCCATCCCCAAAGAGACCAACATTGATCCTTCCGAAATTCACAGACTGGCCAGGTTACCATGGTGATATCCATGCTGAACCAAGAGCTAAAAATAGGCCCCAGAGAGGATGGACGGATGGACGGAGGGATGGACGGATGGGTGGACAGATGGATGGGTGGATGGACGGATGGGTGGATGGACGGATGGGTGGGTGGATGGATACATAGGGGGATGGGTGGGCCTGGATTCAGGATTGGGACAATTTGTTTTTCTCTGACAAGATAATTCAGGGGAAATCTCAAATTCAGGGCGAGGAGGTTCCAGCAGGTGGGAGATGTCCTGGCTCCATAAGCATCTCACGGAGGCCTCACTCAGTGCCCCCAGCCCAGGTCCCTGCGGCGCAGGCCATGTGGGAGGCTCCCGGCACCCCTGCCTCATGTCCACAGTCCTCACTGAGTGGGTTTCAGGCCTGGGGAGTCCCGGGCAGCCGAGCGGAACTCCTTCAGGGGTGGAGGCAGCCATGGTGTGGTTCCCCGCTCCCTGCCCCTGGCAGCCTGTGCGTCCCTGCATCCCCTCCCTGGACCCACTCAGTCCTGGCGGGCTGGGTCTGCGAGAGCCCCTGCCTCAGATGTGGGCACACCGGGCGCCGGGCCCAGCCCTCTGGGGGGTTGGGGGAGGGACTGAAGGCACAAGAGAACTACAAGGGTAGGGTGACACTTTATTACTCCTGACGCCCCCCGGCAGAACCCACAGGCCAGGCAGACCCCGCAGACCCCATGGACCTGGGTGCAGAGGCTGGACGGCAAAACACACAAGGTGGGTGGGGGTGGGGGCAGAGCAGGGACAGAAGGAGGCTAACTGTGGGGACAGGGTGTCTGGGCACCCTGGGCTTTGTTGGGGGCTGGGGTGCTGCCCTGCTGGCCCTCCCCCACAAAGATCAGATGCAAAGCAGAGCCCCAGTCCGTGCCCCTTCTCGTCGGGGCAGGGTCTCCGCTGGATGAGCTCCCAGGCCCCTCCAAATCCTTCACGATGTCCCTCCAGCCACCTGGCTCAGGCAGGGCCAGGCATGGAGGCCTGTATTTTATCACCCTTCGGCCTCGGGGGCCCCGGACCCGGGCCCAAGCCAGCAGGATCCCAGGAGGACTGGGAGTGGGGCCTGGCGGGGACTGGAGGCTTCTGGGAGGTCGGAGGGAGCTTAAGAGACCCCAAAGGTGCTGGAGACCAAGGCTCCACGGACCCACTGCTCACTGCCCCTCCCCACGCCCTCCACGTCTTCACGGGGTGCAGCCTGCGCTGGCCTCTCCAGCAGGGACGTCCAGGCCTCTCGGGGCCAGGCCTCTGTGGCTGTAGTACTCCACCACCTGCTTCGGGACCTCGGCCAGCACGCACTTGGCCAGCGCCGCAGGGGACGCCTGGAGGCAGGACAGCTCGGTTACATCTGGGACCTTCGAGATGGAGATCGTCCATCTCCACACCTGGGTTACATCCTCTAGAACCAGGTGGTGACACCCCCACCAGAGGCTCACCTGGGGCCAGGCAAGCCTTGCTGAGGATGCTGGCCACACGAGGTTGCACGTGGGTCATTCCAGTCCCCCAAGCACGGACACAAAAAGTGCTGACGTGGCAGGCGAGGCCACCTCCGGCCCAGGCCCCACCCACACTTCCCCAGCAAAGCCCAAGTGTGTCTGTAAAACGTGACTCACCGCAGAGCTTCACGTATCTGTAACATGCATGTTTCACTGCGTAGAATGTCGTGTCTGTCTTCACGCATGTCTGATGTCTTGCTGTGTAGAACTTCACGTGTGTTGTGTGCATGTCTTGCTGTAGGGCACCATGTGTGTGACATACATGTCTCACCGGGCACAACCTCGCGTGTGTGCTGTGCGCGTCTCACCGGAGAGAACCTCACGTGTGTGCTGTGCGCGTCTCACCGGGGAGAACCTCGCGTGTGTGCTGTGCGCGTCTCACCGGGGAGAACCTCGCGTGTGTGCTGTGCGCGTCTCACCGGGGAGAACCTCGCGTGTGTGCTGTGCGCGTCTCACCGGGGAGAACCTCGCGTGTGTGCTGTGCGCGTCTCACCGGGGAGAACCTCGCGTGTGTGCTGTGCGCGTCTCACCGGGGAGAACCTCGCGTGTGTGCTGTGCGTGTCTCACCGGGGAGAACCTCGCGTGTGTGCTGTGCGTGTCTCACCGGGGAGAACCTCGCTATGTGCTGTGTGCGTCTCACTGGGTCGCAGAGGTTGGCAGCGATGGGGGAAACTGCGTGGCGGACCCCAGGAGCCCCGCGTGCAGTTCTCTGCTTGTGTGTAGATCTGACGTTTCATAATGGGGGCCGGGGGGTGGTTCAGGAGCTCAAAGTCCCGGCTTCAGATACTGCTGTCGATTTCGGGGGGAACAGGCCGGGACCCCCCAGACCCAAGACGGGACCTGCCACGTCCTCTGGCATGAGCCTGGCCTGGGGGGGTCTTGGGCAGTGGCATGAACAGGGACCCCCAAGTCGGCCTTGACTGAGCCCCTCCAGGACACTCACGTTTTTGAGCTCCCGGAAGGGCACAAACTGGACGATGTCCCGGAGCGCGGGCTCACCCCGCGGGGAGCGCAGGACGCCGTCATCGCCGTCCAGGACCTGCATGTCGGTGAAGTCGGCGTTGCCCACGCCCACGATGATGATGGACATGGGCAGGCGTGAGGCGCGCACAATGGCCTCCCGCGTGTCGGCCATGTCGGTCACCACGCCGTCCGTCAGGATCAGCAGGATGTAGTATTGCTGGGGACACAGGCAAGGCGTCAGCAGCACCACCCCTGCCGGGCCCCACGCGCGCCCCGCAGCCCACGGGCCCCCAGACAGCCCACGGGCCTCCAGGCGTCAGTTTCCTAGAACCGCCTTCGGAGCGCGGTGCCTGCGTCACAAACATCACGAACAACAGTGGGTCAGAAGCCCCTCCGTGGTGGGCACTCTGTTCTGGGCCTTCTGTGCCCCAGCTCAGGAAATCTCCATGAGTCTCACGGAGCGCTCTGGAGCAGGTCTACAAAGTCCACAATTTACTGATGAGGTCACAGTGCCCGGATGGGAGGTCTGAGGCCAGAGGAGAAAACTGCAATCCCAGGAGCCAGACCTGGAGCCCCTACACCCTGCTCCAGTCTCTCCAGGGTGTCCACTGTGCCGCACCAGACAGAGTAGAGGCCGGTGCGGTGCTCACGCCTGTAATCCCAGCACTTTGGGAGGCCGAGGCGGGTGGATCACCTGAGGTCAGGAGTTTGAGACCAGCCTGGCCAACATGGTGAAACCCCATCTCTACTAAAATTACAAAAATTAACCAGGCGTGGTAGTGAGCGCCTGTAATCCCAGCTACTTGGGAGGCTGAGGCAGGAGAATTGCTCGAACCCGGGAGGCAGAGGTTGCAGTGAACCGAGACTACACCACTGTACCCCAGCCTGGCGACAGAGTGAGACTGTCTCAAAAAAAAAAAAAAAAAAAGATGGAACTTCAAATAAAATCCATTTCCATTGTTTAAAAAATAAACCCACTCAATAATCTTGCCCAGGCCAGGCGCGGTGGCTCAAGCCTGTAATCCCAGCACTTTGGGAGGCCGAGACGGGCGGATCACGAGGTCAGGAGATCGAGACCATCCTGGCTAACACGGTGAAACCCCGTCTCTACTAAAAAATACAAAAAACTAGCCGGGCGAGGTGGCAGCGCCTGTAGTCCCAGCTACTCGGGAGGCTGAGGCAGGAGAATGGCGTAAACCTGGGAGGCAGAGCTTGCAGTGAGCTGAGATCCGGCCACTGCACTCCAGCCTGGGCGACAGAGCCAGACTCCGTCTCAAAAAAAATAATAATAATAATAATAATAATCTTGCCCAAACTGTGGACAGTTGGAGAAGGAGGGTTGGCCTGAGCAGCTGCCCCGGGGGGCTGGAACGGCCCTGTCCCCAGGAGAGTGGGAGCCCACAGCAGCCTCCCCAGGGCTGGCCTTGACTGAGCCTGTCCCACTGAGGGCAGATGTGTCCTGGAAACGAACAGGGGCCCCAGGACCCTGCTCAGAGTCACTTTCTCCGAGAGGCTCTCCTTTTGTGCCCTCCCCATCGCCCCTCTGAGCCCCACACCTGTGGGAAAAATTACCTGTTTGCAAGGCGGTCTCTAGTCCAGGCCTACAAGCACCCATGGCTGTGCCCAGCCTGGCTCTCAGCCTTCAGATAAACAGCCCATCCTCAGAAAGCCCCCCACCCCCTCCCAACCCGATGACGCCCCCACCCCCGCTGCCAACTGTGTGAGCACCAGGCCCCAAAACCCACTGAGGGGCCCTGCGAGGCCCGGGGCTTCGTGTCCAGGAGAGGGACAGAGGGCTCAGCCGATCACGTTTGGGTCCTGGTTTCAACCCAGTTCTAACCACAGAAAATCATGTCACGGAAACACAAACACCAGACAGACGTGCAACGCCAGGGGTGGTGGTTTAGGCGCAGTCAGGTGTCGTGGCAGCTTAAAAAGAGGGCTTATGTTTATTAGAGGCTGACACTGATATTTACAGATGAAACCGTCTGAGACTCGCTTCCAGACAACACAGGAACATGACGGCTGAACACAATCCCAACTCCAGGCTGGGTCCTGGGCCAGGAATAATACTGCTTTGAAAGTTATAATTGTGCCAATTAATGAAATTGGAATATAGTCTACGCATTAGATAAAAGTGTTGCATCTAAATTCAATTTCCTGAAATCTGTATTTGTGCTACGGTTATATAAAAGAATATCTTTGATCTCAGGAAATATACATTGAAATATTAAGAGGTAGGCCAGGCGCGGTGGCTCACGCCTGTAATCCCAGCACTTTGGGAGGCCAAGGCGGGCGGATCACAAGGTCAGGAGATCGAGACCATCCTGGCTAACACGGTGAAACCCTGTCTCTACTAACAACACAAAAACAAAATTAGCCAGGCTCGGGAGGCTGAGGCAGGAGAACGGTGTGAACCTGGGAGGTGGAGCTTGCAGTGAGCCGCACTCCACTGGGCGACACAGCGAGACTCCGTCAAAGAAAAAAAAAAGAAAAAAAATTGAGAAATTGAAAAAGAAAACATACAACAACTACACAGACACGAAGCAGAAGTGCAACATGTGAGCAGCTGGTGGTCTCACGGGCTGCAGGACCTCAGCGCTCTTGTAACTTTTTGGTGAGTTTAAAATTATTTCAGGCCGGGTGCGGTGGCTCACACCTGTAATCCCAGCACTTTGGGAGGCCGAGGCTGGTGGATCGCTCGGGGGTCAGGAGTTTGAGACCAGTCTGGGCAACACGGCGAAACCCCGTCTCTACTAAAAATACAAAAATTAGCTGGGCGAGATGGCGGGCAGCTGTAATACCAGCTACTCGGGAGGCTAAGGCAGGAGAATCGGGGAGGCGGAGGTGCAGTGAACCGAGATCGCACCATTGCACTCCAGCCTGGGTGACAGAGCGAGACTCTGTCTCAAAAAAAAAGAAGAAAAAAAGAAAAAAAAAAAAAGCAACACGCTGGTTGTGGCCCCAGCAACACATACAGGGCCACAGAACACGGTGGCAGAGTAGAGCCCAGCGCAGTTCTCGGCGCCCGATCATTCATGCAAAGTAAAGACACACGTAAACAAAATGACAATGCACGTACAGCCAAACAGTAGACACGTGTGTGGCCCTGCGGTGCCCAGAGGAAGAGGAGGGGGCAGCCTCGCTGGAGCTGTGGCCGTGACCCTGTGAGGCGACGGACAGCCCTGTGCCCGAGACACCTGCAGCTTTGATGCAGACGCAGTCAACCAGCTGGGCCCCCGCCCTCCTGAGTTGTTCTGCCTCGGGGCCTCTGTGCTGGCTGTTCCCTCTGCCTGGCTGCCTCCCTAATGTCCAGGCGTTGGTGCACACATAGCCGACCCCACACCACGCATGCACCACGCATGCACCACGCCCCCCGGGCACCTACAGAGGCTTCCCCAGTGCGTTCCTCGGCCGCCGCCACGCGTGCCACCTTGGAGATGATGGGCGCCACGTTGGTGGGGCCGTAGAGCTGGACCCTGGGCAGACAGTTCTGGTAGGCCTCCACCACGCCCTGGATGCCTGCGGGGGGCAGGGGGTGAGCCCGGCCCCCTTGCACCCCCTCCCCAGGCCTGCCTCGAGCTCCTACCTTCACACTCATCATCCTCAGGGTTGAAATTGATGGCAAAGTCATGGGACACCTGGGTGGGAGCAACAGGGCTCGGTCATCTGCTTGTTGCAACCCCTCCCTACCGGCCCCACGTCTCTCCGTCAGCTGCTCCCCCACCCGGCCCCCATGTCCCCAAGTGGAGAGGTAGGCTTCGACTTTCTAGGGGAAGCCGGACCCGTGGGTGGCCATGTTCTGCAGAGTCATGAGACAGAGGGGGAGGCAGACGCCCTGGCTTCAGCAGTGCCTGATGCTTACATTAGCCAATAAATCCCCACACTCCATGTTTTCTGTTGAAGCCAGTTGAATTTTTTTGTTTTGTTTCTTTTGTTTTGAGCAGAGTCTTGCTCTATAGGCCAGGCTGGAGTGCAGTGGCGCAATCTCGGCTCACCGCAACCTCTGCCTCCTGGGCTCAAGCAGTTCTCTTGCCTCAGCCTCCCAAGTAGCTGGGATTACAAGCGTGTGCCACTACACCCAGCTCATTTTTGTATTTTTAGTAGAGACGGGGTTTCACCATCTTGGCCAGGCTGGTCTGGAACTCCTGACCTCAGGTGATCTGCCCGTCTTGACCTCCCAAAGTGCTGGGATTACAGGTGTGAGCCACCGTGCCTGGCCGAAGCCAGCTGAATTATGTGCATTAGAGGATTCCAGACTAATGTCCTTCCCCGTCTCCTGAAAGAACATGGAGCTGGCCTCCAGACACCCCTCAAGCTAACAAGTCCTAGGAGGTTAAAGGTCAGCCTCTCTGGCTGGAAGCCTGGAGTTCCCACTTCGCACCCCAATCCCATCCTACAGTCGCCAGTTCCCAGCAGGCAGCCAGGGCTCCCCGGGCCAGGCTGCCCTCTGCCTGGGAGGGCATGGGAAGGGCACAGCTCGGAGGTCCCGGGCTCTGGGTTCTCCTACCTCATACTTGGGCGGGATCCGGGCTCCAAACCCCAAAGCGGAAAACCTCTTGTCGCTGTAAGAGAGGCAGGCGGTCACCGGGGTCCCGGACCTCTCCTGGCTGCAGCAGGGGCTGCTTCTGAGGAAGCACAACTAGCGCCCAAAAGACTAGGGCGGGCCCAGGCCTGGGACCGTGGCAGTAAGCACCTGCCAGAGGAGACCAGGGCCACGTGGGCCCAGGCCTGGGACCACAGCAGCAAGCACCTGCCACAGGCGGGGAACTGAGGCCCGGGGCGGCAGAGGCACGGGGCGGCAGAGGCACAGGCCAGTGTGCAGGGCGGGCACGGTCCTGCTGCTGGTGAAGCTGCCTCCCAACTCCATGCCTGTGCACACGCCGTCTCCCTGCAGACGCCTCCTCAGGGGGCTCCCAGACCCCGGGAGGGGTCCTGTGGGGCTAAGGCACCCACTATGGCCCTCATCAATCCAGACAGAGGGGTCTGTGGGGCAGGGAGCTCAGGGCATCCTCTCAAGCCCCAGGCCAGGGGTCTGTGTTGTGGTGAGAAGCTCAGAGCACAGCGTTTTGTGCCAGGCCCTCCCTGGTAGAGCATCCACGGGTGAGCCCCATGCCTCTGTGACCTCAGTTTCCTCCTCTGGCAAAGCAGGACACAGACGTCCCCCCAGGACCATGTGCAGTCTGTGTGGCAGCCTCCAGTAGGGCTACCCAGCCCTTCCTCACAGAATCTTTTCTTTCTTTTTTTTTTTTTTTGAGATGGAGTCTCGCTCTGTTGCCCAGGCTGGAGTGCAGGGGCATGATCTCAGCTCACTGCAAGCTCCGCCTCCCGGGTTCCAGCGATTCTCCTGCCTCAGCCTCCTGAGTAGCTGGGATTACAGGCGCCTGCCACCACGCCTGGCTAATTTTTGTATTTTCAGTACAGACAGAGTTTCGCCATGTTGGCCAGGCTGGTCTCAAACTCCTGACCTCAGGTGATCGACCCGCCTCCGCCTCCCAAAGTGCTGGGATTACAGGTGTGAGCCATCGTGCCCGGCCCCTCGCTGTCTGACAAAGTCACAGTGCCCACCTCATGGGGCCCCCAGGCCTGACCTGGAGCCCAGGGGGATGAGGGGAAGGCAGCGGGGCACACCTGCCATAGCTGACCTGGAGCCCAGGGGATGAGGGGAAGCCAGCCGCACGCACCTGTCATAGTCCTGGCAGATCTCGCCCACGGACACCAGCGCCTTCAGGTACTCATTGGGCTGGTAAGGGTTGATGTAATGCAGGGAGCAGCTGTTCCGCGGGTCTCCGTTGGAGGCGGTGAAGTCAATGGCCACCTGCAGTGGGCCGGGAGCCAGAAGCTGTGCTGGGCCGGGGCTCCCCGAACCCACTCCTGACAGGTAGAGAAACCGCACCCAGAGCGGCCAGGACTCAGGGTCAGGGGCCGCGTGTGTGGGTGGGGCTGGGGGGCTGCTGCTGGGGCTACCTCACCTGCTACACAGGCCAGGAGGGGTCTCCTCAAAACCTGCCAGCCCCTAAGCTCCCTGAATCCCCGGGAGGACGCGCCACCGGGACCACCCTGGCCTTGTGGGGTCCCCGTCCATCCTTCTTAGCGGCCACCCAACCCCTCTACCACCCTCCCTGGCAGGGCCTGAGAGGACCGAGCCTGGGTTGGGTCTCCTCCACGTTTCCCACTTGCTGGCTTCTCCCAAAGCCATTCTGGGGCTTGTTCAACAAAAACATGAACCAGCACATCTGCAAATGACACAAGGGTGGCACAGGGGGCCGTGTATCTGTGGGTGACACAGGGGTGACACGGGGGCAACATGGGGGTGACACGGGGGGCTGTGTATCTGTGGGTGACACGGGAGTGACATGGGGGTGACACAGGGGTGACACGGGTGAGACGGGGTCGTGCCGGGCTCTTTGGATGACACGTAGCGCCTGTGGCTGGTTCACCCAAACGCTCACTCCAGCTTCTCCTCCTCCACGTTTTGTCTGTTGTTAAATGTGTTTGTGGAAGGTAAGCCCTGGTGATGTCACCTCCCAAGGGGGATTGGGGCTGCTTCTTGAACCCCAAGCCTGTTTCCTCGCCTGCACAAAAGGGGGGACCCCCAGGAGCCGCACATGGAGACATCGGCTCACGAGAACCGCCAGTGACCTTTCACTCCCCAGGCTGGGGACCCTCAGGAGTTGGGGGACTCCAGATATCTGGCCTGGTTCCTTCTCAGGGTGGTCGGCGGGGGCAGGGACGGGGGTGGGGGTGGGGGTAGGGGCGGGGGTGGGGGTGGGGTAGGGGCGGGGGTGGGGGCAGGGACGGGGGACAGGCGGGGGACAGGCGGGGCCATGGACTCACGGTGAAGTGGATCTGGCAGCCGCCCATGATGTAGTCCAGGAAGGAGTACACCCTGTGGAACTTCCGACCAGCAGTGTCGGCGGCCACCCCGGCCAGGGACACCGAGGCCAGCGGTGTTGGCACCCACCCCCACCAAAGACGCCGAGGCCAGTGCCAGCTGGGATCCAGGCCTCCCTCCCCCACGCAGCCCAGTCCCTCTCCCTCCTCTCCTCTCCTGCATCCTCTCTCCCCACCCTGCCCCTCCCCAGACGTGCTGGGGCCCACCAGGCCTCTGGTTGAGGGTCCATCCAACAATCAGAGGGGGCAGTGGAAGCTCCTCCTGTGGGTTGGGAGGCTTCGGGCACGGCCGCCTCTCACCTTCAGGTCAGCCAGGACGACGGCCCCCGAGTTCTTGTAACTGCGTCTCTTCTGCTTGTATTTGGGATTCACACAGTCCCACTGGGCCTGGGGCAGGAACAAGCAGAGGCCCCCCCAGAGTGGTAGCTCTGAACACCCACCAGGGAGACCCCACCCAAGACTGTCCTCAGTAGCGATGGCGAACCCGTGTGGGGAAGAGCAGGGCTGCAGCAGGGCAGCCGGAAGGGGCAGCGTGGGTCAGACACGAATGAAGAGGGATGGGAGTTGGACCCCCCACCCGGCATGGCCCTGTCATTAAGCCCAAGGACGCTGAGGCCCAGGGAGGGGGGCAGGAAGCAGGGCCCGGGGTGGCCTCCCCACTGCACCCTCATCAGGCTGCTGTGGGCTGGGCAGGCAGACACAGGGGAGGGCACCCCTTGACCCCACCTCCCACCACCCCCGTGCCCAGCTCCGCCCCTAGACAGTTTCACAGACACAAGCCCCACGAGGGCCGGCCCAGCCCTGGATGGTGCCTGAAAATTTCCAGCTGAATGTGATGGCGGCCACCCCTGCTATGACCCCTCGGGAACCAGCACCAGAGTCCACCATCCCAGCCTTCTCTGGTTATAACAAGTCACTGTCGCCGCTCCCCACAACCCCGTCAGGACAGTGGGACCGGGTTTCACAGCCTCTGTGGTGGGGCCAACACAGGCGCAGTCCAGATGTACCCCCGCTCACCTGCCCCTCCCCAGAGGCCCCTCCCCTCCACCTGCCCCTCCCTGAAAACCCCCCTCACCTGTCCCTCCCTGAAAACTCCCCCTCACCTGCCCCTCCCTGAAGACCCCCCTCACCTGCCCCTCCCTGAAGACCCCCCTCACCTGTCCCTCCCTGAAGGCCTTCTGCATCTCCTCGAAGGTGGTAGTAAATTCTCCGATGAAGTCATGTTTTCCTCGAGAGTCGTAATCCCAGACCAGGCACTGGGGAGCCCAGTCCCCCTCAGCACTGCCCCTTGGGGGCCCCAGGACCCTCCCACCCCTGAGCCCGGGTGTCTCCATCCCCGGCCCACATCCAGGCCACCCACTCATTGCCCCCTTGGTCTGTCCTGTCCCCCACCTTCAGAGGCCTTGTCTCCTCACAGCTGCAGAGGGAGCTCAGCGAGACTTTGAAGGGCTCCCATACAGGGTTCAGGTTGTTCTTCACCACCTGTGGGCCGGGAGGGGCTGGCTCAGGGGGGGCCCAGGGCCCTGGGATCCTTGGGGCGGACAGAGACCTGGGTGGAAGAGTAGTGTGAGGCGGGCACCGCTGGCCCCGCCCCTGCGTCACCCCAGACAGCGCCGGGGCCCTGAGCTGGGGCTGGCAACCCCTCCCCGCATGAAGCTGTGTAGGGACCTGGGAGCCGCATTTCCGAGCCCCGTGCCTCCGCCTTCGTAACTTCTGCCACCTCTGAGCCACCTGCACTGCTCTCCTCCTTAAACAGATTCATTTCCACTCAAGTTAATTTCTCTCAAAACAAAGCGCTCTCTCACTGCAGTCGCTGAAATCCCATTTCACCTGCACAAGTGGAAGGGAGGCCTAAAAATAATCACAGCCACAACTACACAAGCCTGTTGGATTCTGGCTACAGCCACGGCCACCAAGGCCCTGTGCGGCGGCTCCCTGCTGGAGGCTGGAGCTCCTCCCGTGTGGCCAGAGATGTGGGAGGGCTGGGGACAGCCCCTTCCCCTCCCTGCGCTGCCATCCCCGGCCGCTCACCTCCGTCCTGTACACCAGCTGCAAGCCCTGGTCGTCGTTGACCCGGAAGAGCTCCAGGAAGGGGTCGGACTTGCTGAAGAGGTCCTGGGGAGAGGCACAAGGGCTGCTGGGCCAGGCACTGTGAGCTCGGGCTTTGGATGGGAGCTGGCGTTGTCATTTCCCAGAGCTCACTTCATGCCACCAGCTGCTAATTCCTCAGGCACCAAACGAGGCAGCAAGTCTGCGCGGACAGCATCTCCTCCCTGCCTCCCACCCCCGGGGATCTGACCACAGCGCGCGACTCCCCTCCAGGGAGACACCCTACACAGCAGGGTGGGACCCTGTTCTGAGCTGCTCCAGCTCCTCCCCTTTCAGGACGGTGGCCTGGGGGTGCTGGGCCTCTTTCCCCATCACTGAGCAGGGTCATGAGTGGTCGCCACAGTAGGGAGCTGCCCTGGTCCCAGCCCAGCTGCCAGGAGGGGCAGGAGAGCTAATGGCGGTGACAGTGACGATGGTGACCGTGACAGCAGCACGCCCAGCCCCACCCCACGTGGGCTCCGCACGCTGCACACACATCTCATACGGGGCACGGCCACACGAGGTCAGCGCTGGGCAGGGACTGGATTTTCGAACTGGTTCCCAGACCTCAGCCTGAGCCAGGCATGCGCGGCGCCCGCACTCACCTTGTCATCTAGCTTCCTGGCCCGGAAGGAGAGCTCCACGTAGCCGTTGTTCCCCGAGATGTCCTCGGCGATCACCTGGCAGGGGTACGCCAGGGCTCCAGGCTTGGCCAGGTGGGGCCTGACCCCACCGTGGGGGACTCGAGGCCCCAGGCCAGCCGACCCCACCCAGCCGGGCCTGAGAGGAGGCGTCTGGGTGCCCCCAGGGCTGTGCAGCTGCCGGCTCCTGCAGACCCTCCCTGGACCGCACGCTGCCCATCTTCCACTCGGAACACCCTGGGAGCCACAGCAGGGCCTGCAGGCTGCGGCGGGTGCACCCGGGCCTCACCGTGATGGTGGACTTGCCGGCGTTCCTGCCAAACTTGAGCAGCAGCGGGCGGGTCACTTTCTTCTGGGCCACAATCTGTAAGTCAGAAGCATCAGGCAGGGAGGGGCAGGCAGGGACGGCTCCTGACCCTGGGGACCCCACCGCGCCCTCACCCGGACTCTCAGGCTTGTGCTGTCTCCCCGCCCCCCACCATAGGCTTCCCTGCCCAGGGCCCGGTGCCCCCTTTGCTGCTGCTCTCAAGCACCTGCCATCCCTCTGTGTGGCCACCCCTGCACGGCCACCACCTCACGGGGCCAGCAGTCGCCTGGGGGAGGCAGAGGTCATCCCACCTATTTACCAGGTGAGAAAACAGGCCCAGGTGGAAGCCAGGTAGCAGCTCACAGCCCAGCCGGCGTGCACTTGCACAGGTGTGGTGGGAGCCCTCCACAGGTAAGCATGTCTGCCCTGACCCTCTCCAGGCCCAGGTGAGAACCCGCAGAGGCAGAGGCGGCGCAGGTCAAACGGCCCCGGACCCTCAGCCCAGCATGGCCATGTGGGCCCAGGTGGCAGAAAGGGTGTGAGTGAGGTGCCAGCCCGGGACCCCCCCGCCCACTCCTCTGAGAAGGTGCTGAGGAGCAGAGTCGATAGTCCGAGGTGGACTGGGGCTTAGATCCTGGGGCCTCCTCACGCAGCCAGGGTCTCCTCCTCCTCACCAGGCCCTGCTGGCCGTCCGCCCCACCGGCTCTGAGCCCCTAACTGGGGTGGGTGGCGGATGACAGGCCCAGGCCCCTGCAGCCACGTCACCTCCTCAGTGGGGAGCAGGGCGGAGGCACACGGCCCTCCCAGGCTCCGTGTCCTAAAGGAGGCAGTGATGACCCCGGCAAGCAGGCAGCGCCATCTCCTCATACGGAAGTGTTCTCACAACCACCGAGTCACCCACTGGGTAGCAGGTGTGCACTTCCCACCTGCCCCTCACACCTGCTACTGCCTGGCGGATGCTGGGGGTCCCAGTGAGGTGTGTGGAATACAAAGCAGACAGGGGCAGTCCCTCCACCCCCACCAGGGCTGGCCCGGCCAGCAGCTTCAGAGCACGCGGCACTTTCCACACAGAAGAGAAAACAGATCCCAGGTCAGGGCTGGGGAAGTCAAATCAGGCTAAGGGGTGGGAAGGCTCTCTTAGGGGTGCAAAGAAGGGGTCCTGGGTGCTGGGAGGGGGAGCCTCGGGCCAGGCCCCCCAAGATTCCCCGATTCAAAGGTTTCCTTCTGGGGTTCCAGAGCCAGGGCCTCTGCCTCACACCTGGGACTCGCCTGCCGGCCTGGTTTGCTTTCAGGGAGTGCGCAGAAAAGAAGGAGTGACCTCCCGTTTCCGACAGAGCAGGTCCTCAGAAGAGAAACGGGCTTAGGCTAACATAACAGACTCCCCTGCCAGGAAGAGTGAGATCGCTGGTTTGTGCTAACAGCGTTTAATAAGCGCCTCCCGTGCGCCTGGCTCTGGGCTGAGTTACTGTTTACTGCAATCACATGAGGAAACAGCTGAGGCAGAAGTCAGGCGTCAGAGGTCAGGTCAGGCTCAAGCCACAGCACAGGACTGGGTGCCAGGAGCTTCTCCCTTGACCATGGTGCCCTGCAGGCCAGCAGAAGCCCACCAGGGGCCTCCTCATTGCTTGAAGTTTGCACATATACACAGCACACGTGCTCATACACACATTCATGTCTGCACGCAGGTGTCCACACGGGCCCCGTGCGTGTGCTCATGTGGACACGCATAGGATGTCCTGTATGGATTATGATATACGAGTGCACCTGTGTGTACATAAAAAGGTGTCCAGGCCAGACACAGTGGCTCATGACTATAATCCCAACATTTTGGGAGCCCAGGGTGGGTGGATCAGTGAGCCCCAGAGTTCAAGACTAGCTGGGGCAACATGGTGAGACCCCTGTCTCTTTAAAAAATGCAAAACTTGGCCAGGTCTGGTGGCGTACACCTGTAGTCCTAGCTACTCAGGAGGCTGAGGTGAGAGGATTGCTTGAGCCCAGGATGTTGAGGCTGCAGTGAGCTATGATTGTGCCACTGCACTCCAGCCTGGGCGACACAGTGAGACCCCAACTCAAAAAAAAGCGTGTCCATATTTCTGTGTCCATGCCATCCTCTTTTGTCTGTGCCCTCCCTAACTCCCGGTTTCCTTATCTAAAAAACGGGGAGGACAACAGGATCGATGGCAGGCCAGCCCCGACCGAGGCTGCGGTGGGATGAGTCACGCAGACATTATGTTGGGTAAAAGAATCCCACAGCAGGGAGAACACGCACTGTGATTCATGGACGTGGAATTCCAGAACAGACGAACCAGGTGGGGAGCTGGCGGCAAAGGGGCGGAGGGAGCTGGGGGTGATGGAATGTTCTGTGTGACGGGTGACGGGATGTTCCGTGTGACGGGTGATAGAATGTTCCATGTGATGGGATGTTCCGTGTGAACAGGAGATAAGGATGTTCCATGTGACGGGTGACGGGATGTTCCACGTGATGGGATGTTCCACGTGATGGGATGTTCCGTGTGACAGGATGTTCTGTGTGATGGGATGTTCCGTGTGACGGGTGTTCCATGTGACGGGTGATGGGATGTTCCGTGTGACGGGTGATGGGATGTTCCGTGTGATGGGTGATGGGATGTTCCGTGTGATGGGATGTTCCGTGTGACAGGATGTTCTGTGTGATGGGATGTTCCGTGTGACAGGATGTTCTGTGTGATGGGATGTTCCGTGTGATGGGATGTTCCGTGTGACAGGATGTTCTGTGTGATGGGATGTTCCGTGTGATGGATGATGGGATGTTCCGTGTGACGGGTGATGGGATGTTCCGTGTGAGCAGGTGATAAGGATGTTCCGTGTGACGGGTGATGGGATGTTCCGTGTGATGGGATGTTCCGTGTGACGGGATGTTCTGTGTGATGGGATGTTCCGTGTGACGGGTGTTCCATGTGACGGGTGATGGGATGTTCCGTGTGACGAGTGATGGGATGTTCCGTGTGACGGGTGATGGGATGTTCCGTGTGAGCAGGTGATAAGGATGTTCCGTGTGACGGGTGATGGGATGTTCCATGTGAACGGATGTTCCGTGTGATGGGTGATGGGAGGTTCTGTGTAACCGGTAATGGGATGTTCCATGTGACAGATGACAGGATGTTGTGGGTGACGGGTGATGGGATTTCCATGTGAACAGGTGACAGGATGTTCCGTGTGATGGGTGATGGGATGTTCTGTGTGACAGGATGTTCCGTGTGATGTGTGATGGGTGTTTCGTGTGATGGGTGTTCCGTGTGACGGGTGATGGGATGTTCTGTGTGACAGGATGTTCCGTGTGATGTGTGATGGGTGTTCCGTGTGATGGGTGTTCCGTGTGATGGGTGATGGGATGTTCCGTGTGATGGGTGTTCCGTGTGATGTGTGATGGGTGTTCCGTGTGATGTGTGATGGGTGTTCCGTGTGATGGGTGATGGGGTGTTCCGTGTGATGGGTGTTCCGTGTGATGGGTGTTCCGTGTGATGGGTGATGGGGTGTTCCGTGTGATGGGTGTTCCGTGTGATGGGTGTTCCGTGTGATGGTTGATGGGGTGTTCCGTGTGATGGGTGTTCCGTGTGATGGATGTTCTGTGTGATGGGTGATGGGATGTTCCGTGTGACGGGATGTTCCCTGTGATGGGATGTTCTGTGTGACGGGATGTTCCGTGTGATGGGTGATGGGGTGTTCCGTGTGAGCAGGTGATAAGGATGTTCCATGTGACAGGTGATGGGATGTTCCGTGTGATGGGTGATGGGATGTTCCGTGTGATGGGATATTCCATGTGATGGGATATTCCGTGTGATGGGATGTTCCGTGTGATGGGTGATGGGATATTCTGTGTGACGGGATGTTCCATGTGATGGAATGTTCCATGTGATGTGTGACAGGATGTTCCGTGTGATGGGTGATGGGATGTTCCGTGTGATGGGGGATGGGATGTTCCGTGTGATGGGATATTCCGTGTGATGGGTGATGGGATGTCCCGTGTGATGGGATATTCCATGTGATGGGATATTCCGTGTGATGGGTGATGGGATATTCCGTGTGATGGGATATTCCGTGTGATGGGGGATGGGATGTTCCGTGTGATGGGATATTCCGTGTGATGGGTGATGGGATGTTCCATGTGATGAGATATTCCATGTGATGGGATATTCCGTGTGATGGGTGATGGGATATTCCGTGTGATGGGATATTCCGTGTGATGGGTGATGGGATGTTCCGTGTGATGGGATGTTCCGTGTGATGGGATGTTCCGTGTGATGGGATATTCCGTTGATGGGTGATGGGATGTTCTGTGACACGGGATGTTCCGTGTGACGGGATGTTCTGTGTGATGGAATGTTCCATGTGATGGGTGACAGGATGTTCCGTGTGAGCAGGTGATAAGGATATTCCGTGTGACGAGTGATGGTCAGGTGTGTACAGTCACCTAAACTTGTCAGTCTCAACCCTTAAGATTTATGCATTTTGTCGTAAAAATTTTTTTTTTTTTTTGAGACAAAGTCTCACACTGTTGCCTGGGCTGTTGTGCAGTGGTGCGATCTCGCTCCCTGCAACCTCTGCTTCCCGGGTTCAAGTGATTCTCCTGCCTCAACCTCCCAAGTAGCTGGGGCTACAGGCACGCACCACCACACCCGGCTAATTTCTTTTGTGTTTTTAGTAAAGATGGGGTTTCGCCATGTCGGCCAGGTTGGTCTTGAACTCCTAACCTCGTGATCCCCCTGCCTCGGCCTCCCAAAGTGCTGGGATTACAGGCGTGAGCCACACCAGTCTCATCAAGGTGTGAGGATTCAATGTGCAGCACGGGACGTGTTTAGCGCAGTATCCGGCAATGCCCTGCACATCAGCAGATACTCTGGTCCTGACTTGCAGAAGCCACTTTTGGGCTGGCTGTGGAGGCCGTAACCCAGAGGGCATCACCAAGGGCAGTGGCCACCATAGGACCTGCTGCTCACAAGGAGGCTTTTTTTTTCTTTTCTTTTCTTTTTTTTTTTTTTTTTTGAGACAGAGTCTCAATCTGTCACTCAGGCTGGAGTGCAGTGGTGAGATCTCCACTCACTGCAACCTCTGCCTCCCGGGTTCAACTGATTCTCCTGCCTCAGCCTCCAGAGTAGCTGGGATTACAGGTGTGCTCCACCACACCCGGCTAATTATTGTACTTTTTGTAGAGATGAGGTTTCAGCATGTTGGCCAGGCTGATCTCGAACTCCTGACCTCAGGTGATCCGCCTGCCTCGGTCTCCCACAGTGCTGGGATCACAGGTGTGAACCACCGTGGCCGGCCACCAGGAGACTTCGAGGTGCTGCTATGGAGCGACTGCTGCATGTCATGGAAGTGAAAACACAAGATGCAGAACAGGGAACATAATTTGTTTTTTTGAAAAAAGAGGAAAAGTGGGCCGGGCGCCGTGGCTCACGCCTGTAATCCCACCACTTTGGGAGGACAAGGTGGGCGGATCACGAGGTCAGGATTTCAAGACCAGCCTGACCAACACCGTGAAACCCCATCTCTACTAAAAACACAAAAATTAGCCAGGCGAGGTGGCGGGCGCCTGTAATTCCAGCTACTCGGGAGGCTGAGGCAGGGGAATTGCATGAACCCAGGAGGCGGAGCTTGCAGTGAGCCGAGATCGTGCCACTGCACTCCAGCCTGGGCAACACAGCTAGACTCCATCTCAAAACAAAAAAAAAGAAAAGGAAGAAAAAAGAGGAAAAGTGATAGGCTTGTTTGCTGCTGTGAGAATCTCTCTCTGGACAGTGTCCAGGGACCTGACAGCAGCTGGACGGGGCAGGAGGGAGGCACTCCACAGCCTTTTATACCTTCAGGCTTTGAAACATACGAATGCATTGCCCAGTTCAAAATTACATGTATATTTTAATCTAATAAGAACTGTTCAGGAGCTGTGGAGGGGCAGAGCCAGGCTGGCCACCCCAGCAGGGTCCCTGCGGTGCTGGTACATCAGCCTTGAATCGGCTGTGGCCCCCACACCAACCGCCCTCCTCCCTCCAAGGGGACGGGGCACCCACCTGCCCCAGGGTGCACTCCATGCCCCCCAGGAAGTCGTCCTCCTGACAGCTGAAGCCGCTGGGCCCATGCGTGTCGTATACCTCAAAGCGCAGCCTCTGCACCTCCTCGAAATAGTAGTCCACGGTGAAGACTTTGGAGAACACGGGATGCAGACTGCTCCGGACCACCTCGGTTCTGCCCACCTGCAGGTGCACCCTGTGAGCTGACCCCACTCGAGGGGCTTCCACCCCAGGCTCCAGCCCTGTCTCCCCTCTGCCGCTTACCCACACCCACACACCCCAGGAGGACTCACACCCTGGGAAGACCTCCTCCTGCCTGCTCTCTGTCCATGGAACTGTACTCCCGAGGGCCACCCTGGGGGTCACCCTTGGCCAGCTGTGGGCTGCAGTTTCTCAGCTCACACTCACCACTGTCTGCTCCACCCTCAGATCACAGATGGGGAAACTGAGGCTCAGAGAGGATGAGAATGACATGCTGAGTCGGGGGCGAGATCAGATTCACACCCTGGGCTGGGCAACCCTGAAGTGCAGAATGCTGCCCAGCACCAGCTGAGTGGGGAGGGGGCGTAGGGTACAGGGGAGCCCTCCCTCCTGGCTGGGGTACCATGGGCTCACCAGCCTCTCCCATCTGGCGCAGTTCCCTGGTCAAAATGCCCCCTAACGACAAGACCCAGCTGGGCCCGTGGGCTACTCATCTCAGAATCCCGAAAAATCCTGCACCTCAAACCAAGGGCAAGCATGGGCCACCCGTACAGCTCAGGCTCTGAGGGGCGGGCACGGGGCCTCCTGGGGGAGCCGGAGCCGCAGGGACAGGCGGTGGGGGCGGAGCAGGCCCTTCGCCGGGTGACAGCGACCCAGGACCTCGCGACGCGTCCCCTCCACCGCCCGAGCAGCCGCTGGGGTCCCCCTGCCCACGCCGCCCGGGCCCGCGCTCTGGAGTCCGGAGAGACCCCTGCGCCGGGGAAAAGCGCTGGCGCGCCGCGTGGACTGGGGTTCGAGCTCCAGCTCCTCCACCCGCCGCGGCTTCGCGCCCCGCGTTTCTCACCCTTTCGAGGTGAAGCCACGCGTTTCACGCGAGATGGTGACCGAGGAAGCGCCCATCTGGCGCCGGTACCGTGCCCCTTCCGACCCCAACCGCGGACACACCGGGGTCACCTGAGACCCACGTTGGAGCGGGAGCCCCGGAGGCCTGGAGGTCCGCCCCGCAGCGCGCGCTCCCTCGGGCCTGCTCCCGCCCCGTGGTGAGGACCCGACCCCAGCCCAGCCTCCCCCGCTCGTCGGCCGGCGCCCCTCACCCCTCAATCTCCTCTGCGCCTCTTGGTCCAGCCCCCTGCCCGCGCCTCACGCCTGGACGCTTCCCTCTGGCCCAGGGCCCCCTCCCCAAACCCTGGGCCGCACCCCTCGCTGCGGGGCACCCCCCTCTCTCCGAACCCCGCTCGCCGCCGCCTCCTCCAGCCCAACCCCTCCCCTCCGCTCTGGATACCCCCCCAGACCTAGCAACCCCCAACCCTGACCCCGATCTGAGCCCCAGCTCCGGGGGGCCCCCGCCTTGCGCCCCACTGGCCTCAGCGCGCCCGCTCCGGTCCCCGCATCCCCAGCTCAGCGCCCGCCCCGGCCCGGTGGCCTCTCGGCCTCCTGCGCCCCGGCCCTACCTGCACCCACTGGCCCTGCGCCTGCTGCAGCAACGCCACGCTGGGGTCGGACTTGGTGAGCGGGTCGCGGTCCAGCAGGTGCCGGCAGCTGAGCCGCAGTTCCACCTTCGAGGCGCAGGGCGCGGGCAACCCCCCGGGGGCCGCCGCCGCCCCGCGCTCCGAGCCCGCGCTCATGCTCCCGGCGTTCGGGGGCCAGGCTGGGCGCACGGAGGGGCCGCTGCCCGCGAGTCGGCGCCGCCGCGGCGCCCGGGAAATGGTGGCCGGCCCAGGCGTGGCCGCGCTTCCCTGAACGCCTGCCGGGCGCGGGCGCACGTGGCTCGGGCGGCCGCCGCGCGGGGACTGCAGGGGGTGGGGCGCGGCCGGGGGGCGGGGCCGGGGAGGGGCGCGGCGGGAAAGCGGGACAGGGGGCAGAGGCAGGGGTGCCCCTTGGAGATCCCCGGGAGGAGACAGCTTCTAATTCCCCGGGGACCCCCCCCCCCCACCAACTGACAGCTTTGGGGTCAGGTCGGGCGCGCCCTCCCCGGCTGTGCGCATCCCCGGCCCAGGGACCCGCTCCGGGCTGGAGGCTCCGAGCTGCGCGGGGCCTGAGCCCGGGTTCGGACCCAGGCAGACCCTGGGAGGCGAGGGGGGGACCCCGGCTTGGCACCAGATTCCCACACCATTCCCGGATCTCTCGGATCCCATCCCAGGTTCCGTTGGTTTCTGGTACTCGCCACCTCCATCAACAAGCATTTAGTGGGCGCCTATTGTGTACAGGCGCCGCGCTCATCTGGGGCTGGAAGGACCGTCCCGGGGGGCCGAGGGCTGAATCGGGGTCTGACTCGGAGGGGTCCGCGGGGCACGGTCCACAACAGTTCCCCGAGGCCGGGGCGGGGCAAGCCTGGGCTCCGTGGGGGGGCCCGCTCCGCCCTGAACTTCATTCCAACCCCACCTTCCCCATCGCCGGTCCCGGTGGAGGGAGCCGCAGAAGAGGAGGCGTTGGGGACAGAAACCACCTCCCAGCCCACTCTTTTTGCCAATTTCTGCCTAAAAATAGGGCACAGACCTCGCCAAAAGCCACGGGGGTGGGGGGCGAGGGTAGGGGAGACATTAAGACTGAAAGGTGAAGGGGCGGGAAGACCCGGCGCTCCGGCTCAGCCTCAGCAATCAGGACTCTAGAAGACGACCCTGGGGTCAGAGGGGGCCGCCGCCGACAGGGCGAGGAGGCTCCGGGCCTGGGAGGAGGAACGCGGTCGGATGGCGGGATTGCACCGGGCGCAACTGCAAGGCAGGGAGGCCCGCACGGGGCTGGCAGGGCCGGGAGAGGCCGTGGAGCCCAGCTCCTGCCTTCCTGGGAGGTCGGCTAAAGAGGCGAGGAACGGGTCAGGGCGCAGCGAGGCCTGCAGGGCCCCTGCTTCTGTCTCCCCGGCCTCTGGGCCTCCTCCCTAAAGCCGGGCAGTGGGCAGAGGCCAGTCCCGCTCTCTAGAGACCAGCCTGGGCCTTCCCGGACCTGTGTCCTCCTCAGCCCAGCCTCCCAGGCTGCCGCGAAGCCACATCTTCAGTCCCCAACCACTTCCGTGGGAAAAGGAGAAATTCAGGCAAAGGGTGTAGGCGCCCAGGCAGCTCCGGCAGGCACGTCCCCGCTGGGTTCCAGCAGCCCTGGGACAGCTTTCCCCAGACCAAGCTCAGCTTCCTGCTTTGACCTCACCTGAAAGCTCCTCACCACCGCCCTGAGGTTTGCTTGTCTGCAGTGTGGAGTGAGGCCTGAGGTCACCCAGGCTTTCTGGGGGGGGTACAGGGCTTAAACCTGGAACACCCCAGTTCAGCCCTTGGCCGTCACATAGCGGCACCCTGGCAAAATAACAGATAGCTTCCGAGCAAAGGACGCAGGGAGCCAAGAAAGATCACAGTTTGGGAATTTGAGTCTCTGAAGCCCAGGGAGATTTTAATCGACCCACTGGGGTCTCCAGCCACAGCCCTGGGCCAGCTTGGTGTCTCCTGGCTGACAGCTGACCACAGCCTGCTCTAATGGAGAGAAACCCCAGAAGAAAAAGCCAATTTCCCTGTAGCACTGGTGTCTGCACACTGCCTGCCCCTGCTCAGGGACCAGCCCGCAGTAGCCCGGGTACAATGGAAGACACCCCCGCCCCCGCACCCCTGCAGTGTGGAGCCGTCTTTCTG
The DNA here is from genome assembly GCF_047675955.1 of Chlorocebus sabaeus. NCBI lineage: Eukaryota > Metazoa > Chordata > Mammalia > Primates > Cercopithecidae > Chlorocebus > Chlorocebus sabaeus. The sequence goes on along the minus strand of NC_132908.1, from coordinate 86,216,794 downwards.
AGGCTCCCCCTCCCAGCTTTTCCTGCAGGGCCAGACGCAGGAAATGAGATCCCCCCATATACATTCAGGAATAATCACCGTGTTCCTTGTTGAAATATTAGACAATGCAGATAGGGAGTAAAAACAAGCTTCCAGACCCCACTGCAGCACCATCACCTCCCCTTATCTATCCCTCCAGCTTTTCTTTTTAATGTGCAAATTTCTCTTTATTGTCAAAAAAAAGGTGCATAACTCTCAGCGCCCTTCCCACACTTGAGAGGACTCTTCAGTGTCTGCACACCAGGCTCATCACGCGGGCCAGGCCCAGGACCCCACGCCAGGCTCGTCACGCGGGCCAGACCCAGGACCCCACGCCCGGGACCCCACGCCTGGGACCCCACACCCGGGACCCTGCCTGGCACGGTCGGGGCACCGTAGATGTTGGAGCAGGTGGTTTGTGTTCTGTAACCTGATTTTTTCTTTCGTATTGACAATATTGTATTCAATGGGTAGCCTGGATGCCCTCATCACGGAGTCACCCACGAAACCCTCTGATTGGCGCCGACCCCCACGGCTTACACATGGTCAAAGCAGCAATGACACATTCATGCCCAAGTGCTCTGCCCGGCTCACCTGGCATCTGGGACTCAGATACTTTGCTTTTCAGGCTCAAGTGCCTCCACCTCCTCCAGCCTCTCTCACCACCCGACTCCTACCTATCCTGCAACGCCCGGCCCAGTCTGAACCATCACCGGACTCCTACCTATCCTGCAACGCCCAGCTCAGTCTGAACCACCACCGGACTCCTACCTATCCTGCAAAGCCCGGCCCAGTCTGAACCACCACCCGACTCCTACCTATCCTGCAACGCCCGGCTCAGTCTGAACCACCACCCGACTCCTACCTATCCTGCAACGCCCGGCCCAGTCTGAACCACCACCCGACTCCTACCTATCCTGCAACGCCCGGCTCAGTCTGAACCACCACCGGACTCCTACCTATCCTGCAACGCCCGGCTCAGTCTGAACCACCACCCGACATCCCTCCCTGGGCTCCCGGCCCACACATCCACAACATCAGTTCCACTGTCCAGGGCTGTGCTGCCCATGACCTCATTCACCCTGGACCAGGAATCCACTGAGGCCTGAGTTAACACCAGGACAGGTCCCAACACAGAGTCTAAGACAACAAACTCCAGGTGGATCAGCGAATGAAACACAGCTCTGACGGCTGCTCCCTGGTCCTGGATCTGCCTCGAGGGTGTCATCTCCATCTGGTCAGAGTCCCCATCTCCCATTTCAGTCACACTGACCGCGAGGCCAACTGGGAGCAGGGAACCCTGTCCAGGGCCTTCAGAGGTTCCTGGCAGACCCCAGCCCCACGGCCACTGCCTTGAGGGGCATCCCCTGGAGCCAGTGCTCTCCTCCACACTCGGATAGCCCCTTGTCCCTGAGCCAGGTCCAGAGCCATGGCCTCCTCGCTGGCCGTCCTGAGCACACAGCTGGTGCAGCCCATGGCCACAGGCTGGGTCCGGGGGCTCGGTCCCCGCTCCTGAATGCAGGGTCCTCAAACCTGCCCTTCATATGGAGAGGTCGTCCTGGAAATTGCCTCAAAACGAGAAATTGCAGAGGGTGGGGGTTACTAACAGGATTGTTTAACAGGAAACAGCTCTCCACATGTCCGGATGGGTGCTGCTTTTTTTAACCTGGTTGCAAACCTACCCTCTTCTTTTCTTTCCTCCTAAAGAAAGGTTATTTTATCTTAGAACATCTGCAACCTGTCTGGATCAGACTGTCTTCCTGCAGGATCTGACGTTGATCTTATTTGAGAAATCGACTATGCCCAGAGGCGGCCACGCCGGCTGTTGGCTGAGACAACACACCTGGCTGGTCTCAGATCCCTGGTGACCTTGTTACAGCCTCAGAGACCTAGGGACTGATTAGGGGTCCTTCCTCCTCCACCACACTCAGCACATGCAGGCAGGCATGACTACACGCCACACACATGTGTGCCAAATACCGCAGACACGTGCACACACTCATGGAGAGACAGCCCACACGCAGACACACCAGGCACCCAAGACGCACAAGCGCAGGCACAGGCCACGTCCACTTCCTCCACTTCCTTCTCCCAACACCGTCTTCTGGGTGTGGACAAGACCCCCTTCTTCTCCATGCACGTTCTCACGTGCAGCCCCGGGCCGCCATCCCTCCTGCCCCTTGTCTGCACGAAGCCAGGAGCGGACCATCCCAGCCCCTGGCATCTCTGCCCAGCTGGAGACACCACTGCTGGCAGGAGACACGGCTTGGAGAGGGCATTCTGGTGCCTGAGGCCACACAGCAGGGGTGGAGCTGGAACCTAGAACCCAGCTCAGAACCCAGCGCTCACACCTTCCTCGGCCTGTCCAGGTCCTGGGGTGCCTCGATGGCTCTGCTGCCCCTGCCCAGAATGTTTCTAGAGACCCCGAGGAGAACTTTCTATGGAGAGGCCCAGTCCTCACAGCCCCTGTGCAGTGAGACCCAGGGGTCAGGGCCCCTGCCCAGGACTGCACGCTGGGGACACCGTCCGGGACTGGTTCTTCCTCACCCACGTGGGCCCTCCTGAGCCAGGACCCCTCTGTGCTCAGACCCAGGCACCAGCCATCCCAGAGTTCCCCAGGACTCGGGCTCCTGGTCCCACTGTCCTCACTCCTGGGTCCTCTCTTCTTCCCAACTACCAAGCCTGCTGACCAGCAGTGGCCCTGGCCCCCTGACCGCCTGTGCCTGCTCACCTCCCCCTGTGCCCACTCACCTCCCCCCGTGCCCACTCACGTCCCCCCGTGCCCGCTCACCTCCTCCCGTCCCCGCTCATCGCTCATCTTCCATCCCCGCTCACCTACTCCCGTCCCCACTCACCTCCCATGCCTTACTCACCTCCTTCCATCCCCTCTTACCTCCTCCTGTCCCCAGGGACCACCTCCCCAGCCTGTGGACCACCTGTGCCCACTTGCCTCCTCCATGCTGCCCTTTTGCAGACTTGCCCGGCCTCCCCAACCCTCTGGACCTCACTTCCTTCCCATGTCCTGTCGACTCCCCAGAACCAACCCCTATAATCCCGAGGTGCTGCTGGGAGGCCTTCTGACACTGGGCGGCTGCTGTCCACGAGGTCCGTGCACTCGGATGAGCAGCTCAAGCCCGAGCTGAGCAGGGCCTCAGAAACCACCGGGCCTGTGAGGGCCAGCTGCTCGTGACAAGCAGGCTCTGGCCCCGGAGAAGGCCTGGCCAATGGTGCCACTGCTGCCAGGGGCTCTGTACCCGGTCAATGGTGCCACTGCTGCTGGGGGCTCTGTACCCGGCCTGGGCCAGCCCCTCAGACAGCAGCTGTGGGGCTCTGTACCCGGCCAATGGTGCCACTTCTGCCGGGGGCTCTGTACCCGGCCAGTGGTGCCGCTGCTGCTGGGGGTTCTGTACCCGGCCTGGGCCAGCCCCTCAGACAGCAGCTGTGGGGCCGTGGCTGTGCTCCGAGGCTCTTCCGAGACCAGCACTCTCTACTCCAGGGCAGCCCCTCTCACAGCGCTGGTGCCTCTGTGGCCGCATGCCTTCCTGTTGCCCACCCGTCCCCTCGGCCAGCGTGCTCCAAGGTCAAAGGAGGCTTCCGGGAGAGCACAGTGTTGGGTCCGGCCCATGCTTGAGGGAGGGGCTTGCTTGAGGGTAAGCGTCAGAAGGTGGGCACCAGAGGGGTGGCTGCTGACCACGGGGCCAGGGCAGGAGCAGAGAGGCCCGGAGGAGACTCTGGTCCTGTGGGAGGTGATGGCAGGCAAGAGCCGCGTCCCCGGGGCTGGTGTCCTCAGCCCCATTCCAACTGACGGACGTCCTGGTTTTAGTCTTGCTTGAGTCATGGGAGGCTTTTGATGCTATTCTTGGTAAAAAGCCGGCCTGGAATGTGCTGCTTGGACGCTTCCCTCTGCTCTCCAGTCCCTTTCATCAATAGCCTAGTTCTTCCCCCGCCTCCCCAGGAGGCACCACCCTTTCTGGGGAGTTACTCAGAAGGGCAGTTACTGCCAGGGACTGTGCCACATCGGAATTGTCCCCCAGCACCACAGCCTTGGCGGTGCCGCTGCAGACCTGAAGCCTGAGGGTAAGACAATGGGGAGGCTGGACAATGACCGGGCCGGGTCTGATCCGCCCTCCACTGCCCTACCCCTCTCGTCTGTGCAGGAGGCCCCTGAGACTGACTGTGACGTCCAGCCCCCAGGAAGGGGGTCTGGAGAAGGCTGTGAAATGTTGGCCCCCTTTCTTCCTGGGCCACCTGCAGAGAAAGCCCCCAGGTCCTCCACCACCACAGCCCTCCCCCTGCCCACTCTGAGGCTGTGGGAAAGGGAGGAGCTCCTGGGGCCCCTTCTGGCACCAGGCTCTGCCAGTGTCTGGTCTTCCCCACGGATTCCCTAGCCGCAGCCCATGAGGCACCTCCCCAGGTACAGGTAAGGGAAGAGGCCAGACCGTGTTAGGAGTGAAAACTCGAAGGTCAACGGAAGAGATGCTTGATTATTTTTAGACAGAGTCTCGCTGTGTCACCCAGGCTGGAGTGTAATGGTGCAGTCTTGGCTCACTACAACCTCCACCTCCCAGGTTCAAGCGATTCTCCTGCCTCAGCCTCCTGAGTAGCTGGGACTACAGGTGCCTGCCACCACACCCGGCTAATTTTTGTATTTTTGTATTATTTTTATTTGTATTTTTTGGAGACAGTCTCCCTCCGTCGCCCAGCCTAGAGTGCAATGGTGCAATCTCAGCTCACTGCAACCTCCGCCTCCCGGTTCAAGCGATTCTCCTGTCTCAGCCTCCCAATTAGCTGGGGTTACAGGCGTGTGCCACCATGCCCAGCTAATTTTTGTATTTTTAGTAGAGACAGGTTTCACCGTATTGGCCAGGCTGGTTTCGATCTCTTGACCTTGTGATCCACCCGCCTTGGCTTCCCAAAGTGCTGGGATTACAGGCATGAGCCACCGCACCCAGCCAATTTTTAAAATTTTTGTAGACACAGGGTTTCACTATGTTGCCCAGGCTGGTCTTGAATTCCTGGGCTCAAGTGATCCACCCACCACGACCTCCCAAAGTCTGGGATTACAGGTGTGAGCCACCGTGCCCGGCTGGCTGAGATGAAGCTGAAAATGCACAGAGACGCACTAAGGGGCAGGGGAGTAGTTTGGCACACTGTGGTCCCAGCCTAGGGCTGTGCCTGGGAGGCAGCAGGTTCCCTTAACTCGTAAACTTGTGGGCAGCAAGTCACCCAGGTGCCGAGGCAAGAGACCGAGGGCACGAGCTGTTGCAGTATAATAAAATATATAAAATAAGAATAGTCATACTAGATATAAGATAATAGATATGATTATATATGAATATCATTAATCATTAGTTTGTAGCAATTACTCTTTACTCCAATATTATAATAGTCTCACTCTTGGGAGGCCCAGGCAGGCGGATCACAAGGTCAGGAGATCGAGACCATCCTGGCCAACATGGTGAAACCCCGTCTCTGCTAAAAATACAAAAAAAATTAGCCGGGCGCGGTGGCGGGCGCCTGTAGTCCCAGCTACTCGGGAGGCTGAGGCAGGGGAATGGCGTGAACCTGGGAGGCGGAGCTTGCAGTGAGCTGAGATCACACCACTGCACTCCAGCCCGGGCGACTGAGCGAGACTCTGTCTCAAAATAAATAAATAAATAAATAAATAATCCTCACTCTACAATCATAACCTAGGAGAAACCAGGCCATACAGAGTTAGGAGCTGAAGGGACATAGTGAAAAGTGACCAGAACACAGGAGTGTGAGTCTTCTGTTATGCCCGGGCAGGGCCACCGGAGGGCTCCTTGGTCTAGTGGTAACGCCAGCATCTGGGAAGATGCCCGTTGCCAAGTGGACCGTGGTCTAGCGGTAGCGTCAGTGTCAAGAAAAAGCACCTGCTACTTAGCAGACCGGGAAAGGGAGTCTCCCTCTCCCTGGGGGAGTTTAGAGAAGACTCCACTCCTCCACCGCTTGTGGAGGGCCTGACATCAGTTATCCGGAGCCTAACCTGACATCAGTTATCCGGAGCCTAACCGTCTCCCTGTGGTGCTGTGCTTCGGTGGTCAGGCTCCTAGTCCGCTTTCGTGTTCCACCCTGTACACCTGGCTCTGCCTTCTAGATAGCAGTAGCAAATTAGTGAAAGTACTAAAAGTCTCTGATATGCAGAAACAACGGCATAGACTGTCTCTCTCTCTCTCTCTCTCCTCTTTCTCTCTGCCTCAGCTGCCAGGCAGGGAAGGGCCCCCTGTCCAGTGGACACGTGATCCACGTGACTTTACCTATCATTGGAGATGGCTGTCACTCCCTGCCCCCTTCTTTTTTTTTTTTTTTTGAGATGGAGTCTCGGTTTGTCGTCCAGGCTGGAGTGCAGTGGTGCGATCTCGGCTCACTGCAAGCTCCGCCTCCCGGGTTCACACCATTCTCCTGCCTCAGCCTCCCGAGTAGCTGGGACTACAGGCGCCCGCCACCTCGCCCGGCTAATTTTTTGCATTTTCAGTAGAGACGGGGTTTCACCGTGTTGGCCAGGATGGTCTCCATCTCCTGACCTCGTGATCCGCCCGCCTCGGCCTCCCAAAGTGCTGGGATTACAGGCCTGAGCCACTGCACCCGGCACCCCTTTGTCTTGTATCCAATAAATATCGGCACAGCCTGGCATTCGGGGCCACTACCGGTCTCCACGTCTTGGTGGTAGTGGTCCCCGGGCCCAGCTGTCTTTTATCTCTTTGTCTTGTGTCTTTATTCCTACAATCTCTCGTCTCCGCACATGGGGAGAAAAATCCACTGACCCTGTGGGGCTGGACCCGACATAAACTGCTCTTAAGTTGTCCTCCCTTCATCTCCCTGCCTTTAGGTGGCTCCTCTGCCTCCCCTGCGGCTGCCTGTCTGCCCAGCACCTGCTCCACATCAGCCCCTGCCTCTTCCCTTGCAGCCCACGGCGCCTGGTGTGGTGGGCAGCATGATGCCTGCTGAGTGAGCCACACAGGGGCCCAGAGCCGGGGCTGGTCATGCCCTCAGCATCGGCAGGGGCTTCGAAGCAACTGAAAACTCTTCAGCCGACGGAGGAAGAGAAATGGCTACCAGGAAATTCCTCGAACTGCAGGGCGGTGCCCCGAAGCCCACGGTGAGGACAGTGAGGGCGCCCGCTCTGTCTGGACTCCGTGCCCACCCGGGACACGTGATGTGACCTTTCTGCTCACAGACTATGGCTTCACAGCCATCAACCAAGTGTGGGGCCGGCAGGGCCTGGGCTCAGCTCACCGCAAGGAGCCTGGGCAGTGCAGCAGCTTCTGCAGAGGGAGGGGGCTCTGCCTCCCATTCCCCAAAAGTGGGTTCTGATGTTGGAAAGTCAAAAAGAATGACCAACATCCACTATCAATGCCGAGTTTGCGGTCCGTCCCACCACCCCATCTCCTGAAAGAACGCCTCATTTGCTCTCTGAGTCAAAAGGAAAAGAGCAAGCAGGAAAGAAATGTTGTCAACAGGTGATAGAAGGCAAAAGCTCCTTAACACATAAAGACCAGCTGCAGTTCAAAAAAATGATGAACCTCGCAATGAAACACGAGAGGAAGCAGGTAACGGGGCCCCAGAGAGAGAAGAAGGTCCAGTAACTGGAGATGCCCAACTCTGTGAGCAAATGAAGACAGCAGCCCTCCCGTTCTCCTGCCTGTAGGACCGCACGGACACAACGCTGTCTGCCCTTCACAGGCACAGGGAGAAGCCAGGTCCGTCTAGGTGCCTGGCACAACACAGGGCACACAGTGTGGCATCAGCTGGTTTCATAAGAAACAGAAGCGGCCGGGCGTGGTGGCTCACGCCTGTAATCCCAGCACTTTGGGAGGCTGAGGCGGGTGGATCATGAGGTCAGGAGATTGAGACCATCCTGGTGAACACAGTGAAACCCCATCTCTACTAAAAATGCAAAAAATTAGCCGAGTGTGGCAGCGGGCGCCTGTGGTCCCAGCTACTCAGGAGGCTGAGGCAGGAGAATGAGGGGAACCCGGGAGGCGGAGCTTGCAGTGAGCGAGACTCGTCTCAAAAAAAAAAAAAAAAAAAGAAAAAAAAAGAAACAGAAGCCCAGATTCTTGCGCTGGAATATGCTCACGCACCGTCTCCGGACAGACCCGGGCGCAGCTGCTCCCAGGGTGTGGGACGTGAAGCGGCTGTTTGCTTCGCTCTCCTCACTCCTGTGTAGCTGGACTTTTTTTTTCGCCAATGGCATATATTTCCTCTATAACTTAAAAAAAAATTTAAGATACAGAAACCATAAAAAAATAAATGCGACTAATTATAAAGAAAAAACTAATACATGGAGATACAGGAACACAGAGAAGAGAATGCAGATACCCACTCTTCTCTGGCTTAAATGAAATGAAGAAAAAACCCAATAACCTAAAACGACTGTAATTTCCCTCTAAATTACAACAGTTTTTTTTTTTTTTTTTTTTTTTTTGAGATGGAGTCTTGCTCTGTAGCCCGGGCTGGAGTGCAGTGGCCGGATCTCAGCTCACTGCAAGCTCCGCCTCCCGGGTTTACGCCATTCTCCTGCCTCAGCCTCCCGAGTAGCTGGGACTACAGGCGCCCGCCACTGCGCCCGGCTAGTTTTTTGTATTTTTAGTAGAGACGGGGTTTCACCGTGTTAGCCAGGAGGGTCTCGATCTCCTGACCTCGTGATCCGCCCGTCTCGGCCTCCCAAAGTGCTGGGATTACAGGCTTGAGCCACCGCGCCCGGCCAATTACAACAGTTTTAATTAGTATTATTTCTTCTTCTTCTTCTTTTTTTTTTTTTGAGACAGGGTATCTCACTCTGTCACCCAAGATGGAGTGCAGTGGCACAGTCTTGGCTCACTGCAGTCTCGACCTCCCGGGCTCAAGAGATCCTCCCGCCTCAGCCTCCTGGGTAGCTGGGACTATAGGCACGTGCCACCATGCTGGCTAGTATTTTTATTTTTTTGGTAGACATGGGTCTTTGCCATGTTGCCTGGGCTGGTCTCAAACTCCTGGGTTCAAAAGATCTGCCTGCCCCGGCCTCCTGAAGTGCTGGGATTACAGGCAGAAGCCACTGTACCTGGCCTGTTTTTTGCTTTTCAAATGATTGCAATTACATATATTTTTAACTAAGCAACTACAGGATAACCAGATTCCAAATAAAACTATGCCTGGATGGGAGAGGAACACATGTTAAAATTCAAAGATGCACACTACTCTTCCAGGGTTGAAACTACTGCATAATATATATTTTTTTGAGACAGGGTCTCGCTCTGTCATCCAGGCTGGAGGGCAGTGGAGCGATCTCGGCTCACTGCAGCCTTAAACTCCTGGGGTCATGCCATCCTCCTACCTCAGCCTCCCAAAGTTTTCAGACTAGATAGGCGTGAGCGACCTCACCCAGCCCTGCATGATAATTTTAAAACAGAAAAGGAATCTTTTTGGCCGGGCGCGGTGGCTCAAGCCTGTAATCCCAGCACTTTGGGAGGCCGAGACGGGCGGATCACGAGGTCAGGAGATCGAGACCATCCTGGCTAACACGGTGAAACCCCGTCTCTACTAAAAATACAAAAAACTAGCCGGGCGAGGTGGCGGGCGCCTGTAGTCCCAGCTACTCGGGAGGCTGAGGCAGGAGAATGGCGTGAACCCGGAAGGCGGAGCTTGCAGTGAGCTGAGATCCGGCCACTGCACTCCAGCCTGGGCGACAAAGCAAGACTGTCACAAAAAAAAAAAAAAAAAAAAAAAGGAAAAATACAACCTGGGAAAACTGAAATTCCTAATGTCCAGCCAAAAGAAAAAGCAAAATAAACAACATATGGAGAAAAATTGTGTGCAGCTCCTGTCAGCACACGTCTTCCCCTTTAGCTGGGGCCAGAGCAGCCGGCGTGAGAAACGGCGCATCACCAGGGCATTACCAGGGCACGCGATTAGCCCCTCCCGAGACTATCCCTGAGCAGTTCTGCAGGAGCTGGAGCGCACCTGGCCCCATGATCCCCATGGGCATTGCTGGCAAAGCCCCGCCCACCGTGGGAGATGCACCTGCCATAAAACCAACGCTTCTACAAGGCCAAGGGCGCCACAGAGCCAGTCCGTGCTCCCCGGGGGCGACAGGCTGAATGAGAAGTGCCCGCACACCGATGGAATCCTGCAAAACGGAATGAGGAACCTGGGTGCACTTCCTCCCCGGGGCAGCAGACCACAAGCTCGTGGCACACGGGTCCGTTTCTGAGTCTTCACGGCTTGGCTGCACTCCCTGGGAGGGCTCACATGGCTGAAATCAAGGTGTTCCCCAAAGCCGTTTTGCCTGAGGCTGGGTTGGGGCCCTTCCTCTCAGCTCCCAGTGACTCATGCCACGGCAGCTGCCCCTCAGGGCCGGCGGCACCTGTCTGCGGCCCGGGCACAGAGCGCTGGTTCCAGCCCAGGTTCCACAGCGCCCCCTAGGTCAGGCCCACACATCACAACTGAGAGGCCACTTCGTCGGCACGCCCACACTCAGGCACGTGTCCCCACCAGCGGGGCAACCTGGGCCGCCAGGTGCTGAATCGGGCAGTGCCCAGGGACTAAGTTAAAACAAAGGGCCCCTTTGCATGTGGTGGCAGAGTCTGTCTTGGAGCAGACAGGCCTGTACCCGGATCAGGAGAGATCTTGCTCCAGCTACAAGGTCTGGGTGTCAGCAGGAAGGTGGCTCACCCACCTGCCCACTCCCCAGCTATCCTGCAGGGAGCCTTCCGCAGTCCCAGGAAGGGCACAGCCGCACCTGCTGCATCTCAGGTAGTGGAGCAGCAGGCAGTAGGCAGACCGGCCCAACCCACAGCCACGTCCGGCACCACTCATTGTCCCAACGTAACCTAGAAAAATGACCTATTGCTAACGGCGCTGGCCAACAGCAGGTCTGAGACACCACAGAGAAAACCCAACCTCTCCTGTTAGGGGTCTTAATGGATTAAGCAAATGGAGAGAACATAAGGTCAGGAACATGGCCCTGGGGACTTTTCGTTCAGTGAAATGGGGAGGACGCTCTGGCAGGTTCAGTGCAGGCTACCCTGCCCCAGGTGCACGAACCCCCCGATTTCCCCGTGAAGTCGGCTGGTAGGAGAGCCCCCGGAACAAGCAGATCACAGTGCTTTATAAAAACAGCAAGGGGTGTGACGGGGTGCAGACCTCTACTACACTTATCACATCACACTGCACACCTACTCCAGGTGCTCCCTGCAGACAGCAGGAAAGGCCCGTCCGTTAGTGTGGTGTGCCAGGGAGGAAGCAGGCTGGAGTGCCCAGTGCCAGTGACCCCCCAACACCCTGCGACCAGCCTTCAGCCAGGTTGGAGTCCACCAGAGACCTTCATGCCCTTTCATGTGAGAGGGATTTGAGCCTAGGTTTAAGCTTCCAACCATCCACCTTGCACCTTTTTCTTTCTTTTGAGACAGTCTCGCTCTGTCACCCAGGCTGTTTGCAGTGGCACATCTCGGCTCACTGCAATCTCTGACTTGAGAGTAGCTGGGATTACAGGTGTGTGCCACCACTCAGCTAATTATTGTAGTTTTAGTAGAGATGAGGTTTCAGCATATTGGCCGGGCTGGTCTCGGTGATCCACCCACCTTGGCCTCCCAAAGTGTTAGGATTACAGGCATGAGCCGCTGCGCCTGGACAACATTCCCAAACATACAAACTAATCAAACTCAGCACGTACACCGTAGACATGAAACGGTAGCCAACAGCCTCCAAATCATCTACTAGATGGCTTAGGATCTGTTTCCAAACAAGCAAGGTGTCATCACGTGCCAAGTGTGACTGAGTGCAGCAGCAGAGGTACCGGCATCACCCATTTCCACACCAGTAACAGCCCACTGGGTGCCTCAATGCCTGCACCTGGCAAAGGCATGCAGAGAAAACAGAATCTGACTCGGTCCCTGAAGCTGCTTCTCTGGGGCTGTCATGGCCATAGCTGCCAAGGAGAGCAGGTGCTGTGTGAGCTGGTAGGACCAGGGCAGGCTGTGTCTGGGCACTGCACAAGGAACCGTGCTGCCCTCGGACACAGAAGACGCGGGGATGCCCAGCTCAGACCAGGGCACCACGGCACGCTCTCTGGCTGCCTCTCGTCCATGAAGCAAGAACAATGGCTTCAGAATGTTTAACAGGAGAGGCCGATACTTGGCAGGGCCATCTAATACCTTGGTGTCGGGGTGAAGACGTCCAGTGAAGGGAAGGGTCAGGACCATGGTCACCAGGCACAACAGGCTCAAGAACGATGCCCCAAAGTCCAAGACGCTACATTAACTAGAAACTACTTTGCTTAAAAAAGGCAACTCTAGGTTGGGTGCAGGGTCTCGTGCCTCTAAACCCCTCTACTAGGAAAGCTGAGGGAGGACTGCTTGAGGACATGAGTTCAAGGCTGCAGTGAGCCATGATTGTGGCACTGTACTCCAGCCCTGTGTGCCAAAGACCTTGTCTATTTTTTTACACAGTCTCACTGTTGCCCAGGCTAGAATGCAGTGGTATGATCTTGGTTTGCTGCACCCTCTGCCTCCTGGGTTCAAGTGATCCACGTACCTCAGCCTCCCAGTAGCTGCAACTACGAGTGCATGGCACCACGCACAGCTGATTTTTTTAAATAGAGACGGGATTTTGCCATGTTGGCCAGGCTGGTGTTGAACTCCTGAGCCAATCCCAAAGTGCTGGGATGACAGTGTGAGCACCAGCCCAACCTTCTCTCTTTAAGAAGAAAAAAAAAGTCCACTCTACTGAAGTCAGCCTCTGTAACCTCCCCACAAGAAAACCATTTTACATCAGTCACTAACCAAACCACCCAGTGCTTTAACACAGAAAGGAAGGCATAATCCAGGGCTTGGACTGTCTTTCAAGAAAGCCCCAAATCCCCTGTAAGGAAGTCACAGCAGCGAAACCTCATCCCAGGCCCAGCGGCTCCCACGAAATACACCACGTGGAGACCCAGCACGACTGCTGACTGATTACAAGTCCCCAGGAGGGCTTTATTTTTTCTTTTCAACATCCTGTTCTGCGGCTTCCTTGGCTCTTTTTGCCCGTATGCCGAAGAGTCGGGCATTGGCACGGGCCATGCGGAGACTAGCGAAGGCTTTGAAATTCTTCTCCTCCTCAGTAATGACTCGAGCTTTCTCCTTCTTATAGACCTAGAAAAGAAAGACGAGTTGTTGAACCCAGTGTGTCAATGGGGCAAGGGCACAACCAGGCATCAGCAGAACCCAGAGGACTGCGGGGGGCGGAAGGGCAGGCGTGCTGGCCAAACACTGCTGAAAAGCGACCCTTGAGTCAGTCACCTTCCCTGGGATTAAAAAAAAAAAACCCCCTCTCTGCTTGAGCTCAACAGGGCAGCTCAGGTCTGTAAACCCCGAAATTCAAAACCAGTGTAAGCAACGTAGAGAAATTCTCTTTCCAAAAAAACCAAAAACACTTCCCAATTTATGGCTTCGTGGTTGCAAGAAGTAAAAACTAAGAAATGTTCTTTTCCACAAACCTCCACACGCACCACAACTGCCACTGTTAACTTTCTTAGGCCTGATCCATATCTCAGATATCCACGTGTTCACCCACTGATCTCATCTACAGCCTGGATTTGAGCAAGTGTTAACTTACATTCCGGATGGGCATGACCGGTCCCGTCAGCTGGGTGGCCAGTTTCAGTTCTTCAGCCTGTTGATGAATGAGAAGTTAAGTGCCTTTAGCGGCACTGCCCCAAGGACTCCACCCCCGCCTGGCCCCAAACTTCCCCCTGGGGATCCCGAGTTCAGCACCAGTGTCTGAGCCTTTCCTCCAACATACTTTGTGTCCCCAGTGTCGAGAACAGTCATTACTAGTTAGGTGGCTATCTTACTGAGTTGACAGAACACGCATGAGACAGTTATATCTACCTGTGAACCAGGGACGGGGCAGAGAAAATCGTTCCCTAATTCAACTACCCGGACACGTATACAATGGACTCTTATCAACCTTATCCTACAAGGTTTTTCTGGAATATTCTGGAATACGAAGCATTTTAGGGAGACAATGATTTCAATGGAAAAAGCTGGCTCCAAGTCACACAGCCTTTGCCATGACCGTTAAGGTCATCCCTGCTGAAAACCACAGGTGAACCTTAGTAGTCCCGACTAGCTCATCATCCACTCCTGCAAGACAAGCAGATCCTGCGGATCGGAACGGCCACGATGTTTTGGTTCTTCTCACCCCAGCAGGGCCCAGGCACGGGTGTCACCGATAAAGGAACCAGGCCTCACTTTCCCCGCGCGCCAGGACGGCCAGGGAGCCCTGTACTCACAGAACTGTCTCCCTTCTTGGGGGCCGAGGGCTTCCTGGGGAAGAGGATGAGTTTGGAGCGGTACTCCTTCAGCCGCTGCACGTTGGCCTGCAGGGACTCCGTGGACTTGTTCCGCCTCCTCGGATCCACAGAAATGCCGATGGTCCGCGCCACCTTCTTGTGAATGCCGGCCACCTGCCCCAGAACCGGAGAGAGATGGCGGCGGGCCCGGGCTTTCTCCGCCCCGAGGCCCGGATGGAACGGCTCAGCGATCAGACGGAAAAGGGTTCAAACGGGCTTTCATCAAGGCCGTCCAGCGATTCCGGAGAATGTCATCACGCGACCGAGGCCAGCACAGGGGACTCGGGGCCCTCCGGACACCGCGGCGCTGCCACTACTCACCCTGAGCTCCTCCAGGCTGAAGCCGCGGCCAGCGCGCACCTTCGTGTGGTACCGAACCGTGGGGCAGCGCACGATGGGCCGGATGGGCCCCGACGCGGGGCGCGGGGCGATGCGGCGCGCCTTGGCTTGCCGGGCCTTGCGTCTGGTGGAGAGAAGCCCAGCGGCGGTCACCCTCGCCTAAGGCCGCCAGGCAAGTGCTCCGCGACGGCCGCAGACAGCGCCCCGCGCCCTGGCACCGGCCACCCCAAACCAAGGCGCAGCCGCGGGCGCGAGCCCCAGGAGCACCCCGAGCGCAGGGCTCACCTGCGGATCTTCCGGGCCGGCTGGTTGAACCACGTGGCCACGCGCCGCTGCCAGTCCTTGTGGAAGTGGGGCTTCAAGATCATGCCATTCCGGCTGGGCGCCATGGCTGCCTCTGGCCCTGCGGCTGCGAACGCGAGGGAGCGAGTGAGAGGCCGCGCCCCGGGCGCGCGCACCCCCCGGGCCTCCGCCCTGAACCCTCCAGCCTGGGCCGTCCGGCCGCGCCTAGAGCCCGGGCCCCGGCCCGACGCTGTCTGCGAAAAAGAAGGGGCCCATCCATGCCCGCGCTGGCAGCAACGCCAGGCCGATGGCGCTGGATGAAGCCCAAAGGCCGGGACCGAGTCTCGCTCACCTCCTGCGCAGGAAGACAACGGAGCGGAAAGGAAAGGGCGCCGCAATGCACCCTGGGATGATAGCAGGGCCGGCCAACCAGAAGCGCCGGGCGCTCTGACCAATCAGAGCCCGGAAAGGAGGAACTGACGTCGCTGCGCTCTCTTACGGCCGCCCTCGCAGACATGGCGTCGCTCAGAGTGCGGCGGCGCGGCCGTGATGCCCGGGCCCTGCGGACCCCGCGGCCGGACTTGCTTGACGTCCGCCGTTACCGACCCGGCGCTTCAGCCGCTGCGCGGGCCGCGGTGGGCTCAGGCCGAGTCCCGCTTTGCGGGCTAACGCGCGCGGGGCCAGCATCTGGGCGGACGGCGAAAGGGCGACGCCCCGGCAATTCTAAGTTTGTTCGCGTTTGTGGGACACGTTTGTAGCGCAAAGGCAGGAAAACTGCAATGAGATCCGAGTTTGCGCAACCTAAGGCCGTCGTCCTCCTTTTTCCAGCGTTTATTCTCCTCCCATCCATTTAGAACTTTTTTTTTTTTTTTGAGACAAGAGCCTCACTCCGTCGCCCAGGCTGGAGTGCAATGGCGTGATCTCGGCTCACTGCAACCTCTGCCTCCCGGGTTCAAGCAATTCTGCCTTGGCCTCCCGAGTAGCTGGGATTACAGGCGCCCGCCACCACACCAGGTTAATTTTTTGTATTTTAGTTTAGTAGTAGAGACGGGGTTTCACCGTGTTGCCCAAGCTGGTTTCCAACTCCTGAGCTCAGGCAATCCGCCCGCCTCGGCCTCCGAAAGTGTTGGGATTACAGGCGTGAGCCACCGCGCCCGGCCTATGCTGGTTTTTTAAAAGATAAAATTAACATTTATTGAGTGTTTTTGTAAGCAGGGAGTTCAGTTCCGGATGTGCATTTTCACATCGAATCCACACAACTCCGTAAGGAGCAGTTACTGTTGGCCTCTGTCCCCACTTTCCCTTCGCCCAGGATTAGGTGACTTCTCTAAGGTCAGGGGTACCCGACTGAAAATGTCACATTCTGACCTGCTGTGCCTACTGCCTTCCTTCACAAAGAAAAGCATCAACAAAAAGCCAGCCCTTACTCTCTAGTGCAAGTCTGAAGGTACCATCCATCTTACTGCTACCTGGAAACCTTTAAACCCTAATAACCCTCTTTCTTCCCTACCCTCACCCAATCACCACCCTTCCTCCTGGTAAAATTTAATCCACATTTTAAGAATTTCACAGTCCCGGCCGGGCGCGGTGGCTCACGCCTGTAATCCCAGCACTTTGGCAGGCCGAGGGGGGCAGATCACGAGGTCAGGAGATCGAGACCATCCTGGCTAACACGGTGAAACCTCGTCTCTACTAAAAATACAAAAAATGAGCTGGGCGTGGTGGCGGCGCCTGTAGTCCCAGCTACTTGGGAGGCTGAGGCAGGAGAATGGTGTGAACCGGGGGGGCAGAGCTTGCAGTGAGCCGAAATGGTGCCACTGTACTCCAGCCTGGGAAACAGAGCAAGACTCTGTCCAAAAAAAAAAAAAAAAAAATTCACAGGCCGGGCATGGTGGCTCACGCCTGTAATTGCAGCACTTTGGGAGGCTGAGAGGAGTGGATCACCTGAGATCAGGAGTTGGAGACCAGCCTAGCTAACATGGCGAAATCCTGTCTCTACTAAAAATACAAAAATTAGCTGTGCGTAGTAGTGTACGCGTGTAATCCTAGCAACTCCAGAGACTGAGACGGGAGAATCATTTGAACCCAGGAGGCAGAGGTTACAGAGTCAAGACTGTGCCACTGCACTCCAGCCTGGGTGACAAGAGTTAAGCCTCCATCTCAAAAACAAAAAATTTAGGGCTGGGCGTGGTGGCTCACACCTGTAATCCCAGCACTTTGGGAAGCCGAAGCAGGCAGATCACGAGGTCAGGAGATGAGGACCATCTCTACTAAAAATAAAAAAAATTAGCCGGGCATGGTGGCACGCACCTGTGGCCCCAGCTACTTGGGAGGCTGAGGCAGGAGAATCGCTTGAACCCGGGAGGTGGAGGTTGCAGAGAGGCAAGATAGCGCCACTGCACTCCAGCCTGGGCTACAGAGCATGATTCCATCTCCCAAAAAAAAAAAAAATTTAAAAATAGTAAAATAAGCCGGGCGCGGTGGCTCAAGCCTGTAATCCCAGCACTTTGGGAGGCTGAGACGGGCGGATCACGAGGTCAGGAGATCAAGACCATCCTGGCTAACACGGTGAAACCCCGTCTCTACTAAAAAATACAAAAAAACTAGCCGGGCGAGGTGGCGGGCGCCTGTAGTCCCAGCTACTCGGGAGGCTGAGGCAGGAGAATGGCAGGAATCCGGGAGGTGGAGCTTGCAGTGAGCTGAGATCCGGCCACTGCACTCCAGACTGGGCGACAGAGCGAGACTCCCTCTCAAAAAAAAAAAAAAAAAAAAGTAAAATAATTTCACAAAAGGCTCAGTACAATGGCTCACACCTGTAATCCCAACACATTGGGAGGGCAAGGCAGGAGGATCACTTGAACTCAGAAATTCCAGTCTAGCCGTCTCTACAAAAAATACAAAAATTAGGCATAGTGGTGCATGCCTGTGGTCCCAGCTACTTGGGAGGCTGAGTCAGGAGGATTGCTTGAACCCAGGAGATCGAGGCTGCAGTGAGCTGAGATGGCGCCACTGCACTCTAGCCTGGGCGACAAAGCAAGACTGTCAAAAACCAACACAACAGGCAAAAAATGATTACCGAGGACACGACCCTTGGCTACACCAGCTAAAACCTTCCCAACTACGTGCTGCTCTTTGGATTTGGAGAACTTGGGCAAAGGTCAAGGCGTCTCTCAGAGATGCCCCCACTTGGGTGTGTGACCGCACCTGTGGCTGCCTCCTTACTGCTCTGCCGGCGTTTTTCAGGGCACTCAGTGTTGCAGCAACAACAGGACAATGCACTCACGTCACTGCACCACAGGGAGGGCAGATTCAAGGAGGCCGGAGTGGGAGCCGCATGCCCCGGAACACAGGGCCAGGGCGTCCTGGGTCATCCTCTATCCCTACAGGGTCCAGGCCCCAGATTCCTACAGAAGGAGTTTTCCACTTAGTCCCTGCATTACTCAAATTACAAACTGAAACCACAAGACCCTGTGATCCAAGGTAAGCCTGCCAGCTCCCCCGCAGTAGAGCTGGCCAGACAATGCAAATGCAGATTTTCCAACCACAGAGTTTATTAGTAAAGTGTCTCAACAGTTCTCAGGGCAGAAAAAACCAAGGCATCCCCCAACACTGCATGTGTGACTAGACCAGCAAGAAGTCCGCAACTTGCACCGTCCACATGGCAGCAGGGGGCAGTGTTGAGTCCCCTGGAGCCCAGTGCCTGGGCCGGGCTGTGTGGCCCCATTGACGAGTGAGCTGGAGGACGGGGCTGCTGGCTCAGAGGGTCCTTTCATGTCCGATCCCGTTAGCATTCTGAGGGAGCCACAGGAACTGGGCGGCCGTGCAAGCGTCGGCATGAACAGGGGTCTGTTTGGAGTCTGAATGCTCTGCTGCCTCTGGGTGGCCTCAGCCACGCTGGGAACGACTGTCTAGAACCCTGGGAACTCAGGTGTTCCGTGCTCACTCGGGAACGCACTGAGAACCTTCCCCACAGGGGAGACGACGCACACACACAAGGCTCGGCCAGTTGTTTCTGCAGAGAAACTTACAATCATGAAAAGGGTAATCAATAAACAGATCTCAGAAGTCGCTGCACAGGGACTACTGAGGGCCGCAAGAGGAAGTGCAAACCTCAGTTGAAAAGCAACGCAGGGTGGCTGAGAGAGTCCTCAGTTCTCGGGTCACCCGCACGTGTGGCCAACACGTCCCAGCTACTTGGGCCAAGTCGGCTCTTCGCCTCCAAGTGGGGGCTGCTGGGTCTCTTCGGCCTCCTCCTCTCCCGAGTCCTGTTTCTCCCTCTGGGCGTCGACCCACCTCTGCGGTGCGATCATTTTCTTCGGCCCATGGGGCGGTGGGCCAATGAGAGCCTCAATGTCCTCATAGTTTATCACTTCCTTTTCCAGAAGGGCGTTTGCCAGCTAGAAAGAACAGGCATAGTAGTGTGTGAGTCCCCAGGACAGACAGAGCATCTCTATGTCCCAGGGAGGTGACGAGAGGCATGAGGGCCTGTCTGTGTGCAGGACACCCGGGACAGGCCACTTTCCCAGGGAAGCGGAGGCACGGAGGCAGCTCCCAAAGAAGAATCACCCCCATCTCAACCTCATAAATGATTTTCCGGTGGCCAGCCTCATTAATTTTTCTACTTCTCTTCAAAATCTTGGCTTATTTTTGGCAACTGCAATTTCTTTCACCAAACAAGATGTGCGTGTCTACAGGGAAGGAGACGGGTAAAACGCTGCACCCTCCTGACTGAGACAACACCGGGAGAAGGAATCTGAGGAGAAGTTGTGTGAGCTGGGACCTCTCAATTTGGGGAAGGGAAGTTCAGCCACTCTAGGTGGGATCTTGGAAAATACTCGAGATGCCGACTGTCCTGTGCTGGTGGCCCTGCCTCTGGGGTGGCCTGGCCCGACCACAGAAAACACTGCCACAGCCACATTTCACTGGTTTCCGTGAAGAACTCTTCCAGATTTTCTTTTCTTTTTTTTTTTTTTTGTTAACTACCTGCTCCTTTCCTCACTCCTCCAGATTTTCTAAAGAAAATAGTAACCCCTGAAGCTAGGGTGATTTACCTGTGGCTTTATTGCAAGAGACAAATATTTCCTCTCTAGGGCTGGTCTGAGATTTTACTAAGTTCTGCAACCCACTGAGTGTGTGAGGGGCTGACAGTTCACACACAAGACAGACATGCCACTCCATAGCCAGTGAGAAGCCTCGCCTGCAGCTTTGCCCCTGCCCGCTCTGGCTCCCACTGTGGTGAGCCCAAGCTCTGCAGAGCTGCTTTGTCAACCGTGATGAGCACATGTCCATAGGCAGGTGCTGCCTCAGGCGGGGATGGCACTACCCACGCCTGCCCCGAGACTGCTGCTGCTGCTGGTTGGGGACGACACTCTAAGGGCCCTAAACACTATCCCCATGTGACACACAGTGCTCGCCTGAAAGACATGAGGGGAGGCCGAAGAAACAACTACCCATCCACTGTCTACCCATCTGTTTACAACATGGACATAGAGCCCTTCGCCTCTCCTGAGTTCTAAGCAGCAGCTACCAGAACCCAGGGACACGAAAGTTAACTCCAGCTCTGCCCACTGTGAGAAACACATCAGACAATCCCTACTGAGGAATGTCCTACAAAACACGAGGCCAGTCCTCGAAGCTGCCAAAGGAGGTCTGAGGAACTGTCACCCCAGAGGGGCCTAAGGAGACGGGCGATCAAACGCCACGTGGACTCCCAGAGCGGAAAGGACACCGGGAGATGAAGCACATCTGCATCACGTGTGCGCCCATCACTGCGGGTCGGCGGGGGCTCCTCAGGTGGGAGGACTGCCCCGGGGGGGCCTCCACGGGGAGCGAGGCAGCGGGGCAGGGAGCTCTCTGCACTGCGCCTGCAACTTTTCTGCATCGAACACTACGGTAGGCCCGGAGCTGTGGCTCACGCCTGTAATCCCAACACTTTGGGAGGCCAAGGCAGGCAGATCACCTGAGATCAGGAGTTCAAGACCAGCTTGGCCAATATGGTGAACGACTGTCTCTACTAAAAATACAAAAATTAGCCAGGCGTGGTGGCGGGCACCTGTAGTCCCAGCTACTCGGGAGGCTGAGGCAGGAGGATCACTGGAACCCGGGAAGCGGAGGTTGCAGCAAGCCAAAATGGCGCCACTGCACTCCAGCCAGGGCAACAGAGCAAGACTTCGTCTCAAAAAAAAAAAAAAAAAAAAAAAAAAAAATCAAAATCCTCTCTAAAATTGAAACTTTATTTTAATAAAAAATTCAAGAAGAAAGTTTAAGAGTTGGAAAAAGATTAAACAAAGCCGACAAAACACAGGTAACTGCTAACGGCAGGAACAGGCACAGGAGACTCTGTGGCAGCTTCTTTCTACCTTGGGGGAACACACTGGATGAATTCATGATGAAAAGTGTGGGACATGTAAGTTTCAGGTGAGGTGGAATTCACATTGGCCAGAGTGTTCTCTGTACTGTGTGCCTTGGAAATACTTCACGAGAGGGGTGGGGACTGTGGGTGCTGCGTGGGTGCTGTGTGGGTGCTGCAGTCTCCTCGCCTGGCCAGGGCCTCACCGCCTGCAGCTTGTCCAGGTTGTCCTGCAGCACCTTCTCGGTGTGTCTGTAGGCCTTGGCCACCAGCAGTCTTGCTTCCTGCGAATGGAGGGAACTGTGTCAGGGGCAAGGCTGGCCGCCTGGCTCTGGCACCAAAGCACAGAAAAGAAATGCCAGGCTGGGAACATGGCCTTTCCCCTCCCAGGAGGAACAGGACTCCTCAGCCGGCAGGCGGTCTCCTGCCCGTGACCACTGCTGGGAGAGCAGAGCTCCACATGCCGCCCGCCCACCCACAGCTGCCTCACAGGCCTTTCCTGGCCCAGTCTGAAGACTATGTGGGCCCTGCGTCTATTGCTCAGTGTATTTATTTGATATTCTTCCCAGAGTCACATCTATAATTTCATTAGGAGCATCTATGTCCTCATCTGAGAAAAAAATACTCCACGGGTAGGAACTACAGCAGAGCCCAGAAGGAGAAAGCCCGCATGGGGCCTGCAGCTGAGCTCAGCTGGGGTGGCCGTGGTCGGCCCTTGTGTGGCAGACCCAGGGACTCCCTTCCCTGGGAGCACGGAGTGCAGCGGTGCGGCCAGAGCCGACTCACATGGTCCATTATCTGCTGCAGGCCTTGGCTGAAGGGGCGCCGCCCGATGCCCACGAGTCCCTCCTGTGCCTCAGGGAAGGAGATGGGACCGATGCCAGGTGCCATCCCAAACTGCTTCACCATGGAGTAGGCAATGCGGCTGACCTTCCTCAGGTCATCCTGTGCCCCTGGAGGGTGGGGTCAAGACAGAAGGATCCTCAGCACTGCAGGTGCACAGCAGGTGTCCCGGTCAGCGTCCTGGGGCAGCACCGTGCCTCCCCATCCCCTTCCTCCCGAGGAGTCCCACCATGAAGCTGGACAGTGAGGACGTTGGCACCTCGCCACTGTTCCTTAAGAGAGTCTTAAAACTTTCAGAGGCCGGGCGCGGTGGCTCAAGCCTGTAATCCCAGCACTTTGGGAGGCCGAGACGGGCGGATCACGAGGTCAGGAGATCGAGACCATCCTGGCTAACACGGTGAAACCCCGTCTGTACTAAAAAATACAAAAAAATAGCCGGGCGAAGTGGCGGGCGCCTGTAGTCCCAGCTACACGGGAGGCTGAGGCAGGAGAATAGCGTGAACCCGGGAGGCAGAGCTTGCAGTGAGCCGAGATCCGGCCACTGCACTCCCGCCCGGGCGACAGAGCGAGACTCCATCTCAAAAAAAAAAAAAAAAAAAAAAAAAAACAAAAACAACTTTCAGAAATGCTCTTTTATTTGCAAATCTAGAACCTGGGGGGCGTACAGGAGCTCACTGCACAGCAGTTCTCAAGCACAAGCCCAGGCCTATGCGAGGCACACCCATGGACCTGGAGCCCTGGGACCCTCCTCCTTCAGTCTCTGGATATCCCAGTGAAGTGATAGCTTCAGAACAGTGAAGCTGCTTCCATTTCATTCCGTTTCCTGTAGCCATTACCAATAATTAACCAATTAAATGCGTTTAGAGTTGGCATATAGGTTAAGTTTTTTGTCCAGTTAAATTATCTAAAAAGTCTTGCTTAGCTCCAAATCTCCTATGACCACAACTTATCTTTTAAAAAACACTTAATAAACTCAAAACTACATCTACACCAGATTTACCCCGTGGCATTCACTGGAACAGAAGGAATAATGCACGGAAAAGCGCACTGAAACCTCTGGGGCCCACATAGCCGCTCCTCACCGGAAGTGACCTTGTTGAAGGACAGTGCCTCCGAGGCCCGGCCCCCCAGGGCCATGCACATCCGCTCAAACAGCTGCTCCTTGGTGAAGAGGTGCTGGTCTCTGGGAAGCATCTGAGCAAAGCCCAGGGCGGCGTTCGTCCGAGGGGCTATGGAGACCTGCACAGGGTCAAGATGGCCCACATCAGTAGGCAGGAAGTGGGCTTTGAGGAGGAAGGTGTGGGACTAAGAGGTCTCCGTCATTAAAGCGTCTCAAAGCAGGAAAGCAAATCAGCATCTTTTACAAGAGAGGACCCTAACACCATAGACGGCCAGCCCAGAGACAGCAGGGTTCCCACCACAGACGGACGGCCAGCCCACACAGCAGGGTTCCCACCACAGACGGACGGCCAGCCCACACAGCAGGGTTCCCACCACAGATGGACGGCCAGCCCAGACAGCAGGGTTCCCACCACTGGTGCCTGTTCATACACTGTTGGGGAGTGTCTTCTCATACATGACTAGGGAGTCAAGAAGACAAGGTCCGTAGAAGACAGCTGAGAGGCGAAGGACAAGTTACACCCCCAGTGGCCGCTGAGTTGACCCCTGGCACCAGCGACTGCCACCGAGGGTTCAGAGCAATGGGAACCCCAGGATGCTGAGGGAACATGGACTGCCCTCACCTCTGCCGCTCCCCCACACCGCCACATCAGGTGTGCAAGGAGGGGGCACAGGGCAACATGCTAACCCAACGACATGGAACCGCTGAGTGGGAGACGGAGGGAGACAGGGCAGGGGCAGATCCTTTGCTGGCCCAGCTGCTGTTTCTGAGAACTGTGGCAGCAAGATGGCCACAACCAGGTGCTCTGAGAATCCTGAGAGGACGCTGAATTTTGAACCTAAAACTAGGCCAGGCGCGGTGGCTCCCATCTGTGATCTCAGCACTTTGGGGGTTAAAGGCGGGCAGATTGCTTGAGCCCAGGAGTTCGAGCCTAGCCTGGGCAACATAACAAGACCCCTTCTCTACAAAAAATACAAAAATTACCCGAGCTGGTGGTGGTGTACGCCTGTAGTCTCAGCTACACAGGAGGCTGAGGTAGGAGGATCTTGTGAGCCTGGAAGGTCAAGGCTGCAGTGCACTGTGACTGCACCACTGGACTCCGGTCTGGGCGACAGAGAGACAGACCCTGTCTCAAAACCAAAAAACAGGCTCTAAATAACAGCTGCAGTGATGATTGCATTAATGACCAAAACCACAACAGTCAATTCACAACCTTTCCCTGGCGGACACTGAGCCTTGGGAAGGAGACTTACTTTTTCATTGTGACTATCTGACCTTTCCCTATCAAATAAAGTAAACATTCTTTTTTTTCTCTTTGAGAGAGAGTCTTGCTCTGTCACCCAGGCTGGAGTGCAATGGCACAGTCTTGGCTCACTGCAGACTCTGCCTCCTGGGTTCAAGGGATTCTTCTGCATCTGCCTCTCAAGTAGCTGGGATTACAGGTATGCACCACCACGCCCAGGTAATTTTTTTGTATTTTTGGAAGAGACGGGGTTTCCCCATGTTGGCCAGGCTGGCCTCGAACTCCTGACCTCAGGTGATCCACCGCGCCCGGCCTACAGTAGAGTTTTTAAAATGTACGTTCAGCTCACTTCTTCCCAATGCTAGGAGTCATTTGTATGCTCAGCTCACTTCTTCCCAATGCTAGGAGCCATTTGTACGCTCAGCTCACTTCTTCCCAATGTTAGGAGTCATTTGGGGTGGACAGGCTGAGAACAGGCACAGGCAGTGAAACCCCACTGCATGGTGTGACCTTCCAGGAGTCACCCCAGTAGCAGCACCCGGCTCCGATGTGACACAGTCACTCCTGCCTCCCATGCCCAAGCTTCTGCCCATCATCCTGGGACAGTCGCCTCCCACCTTACTCCCTGGATCATGACATTGGCAGGCTTTCCTCTCACATGACCTACAGACACAGGTGGGGCCCCCCGGTCAGCTACAGACACAGGCGGGGCCCCCCGGTCAGCTACAGACACAGGCGGGACTCCCCGGTCAGCTACAGACACAGGCGGGACTCCCCGGTCAGCTACAGACACAGGTGGGACTCCCCGGTCAGCTACAGACACAGGCGGGGCCCCCGGTCAGCTCTGGCCAAGGCCTGTGGACCCACCTTCATCACAGCCTCCGTGTGCTCCAGCATCCAGCCCACCAAGGCATGGCCCGACTCGTGAAACGCAACCACTTTCTGTTCTTCCTTGGACAGGATCTTGCTCTTTTTGGCAGTCCCTGAAAGAATGCCAGGGTGTGAGCCGGGCTCGGTGCTCATGCCTATAATCCCAGCAGTTTGGGGGGCTGAGGCGGGCGGGTCACCTGAGGTCTGGAGTTTGAGACCAGCCTGACCAATATGGTGAAACCCCATCTCTACTAAAAATACAAAAATTAGCCAGGCACGGTGGCAGGTGCCTGTAATCCCAGCTACTCGGGAGGCTGAGGCAGGAGAATCACTTGAATCTGGGAGGCAGAGGTTACAGTGAGCCGAGATCGCACCAACTGCACTCCAGCTGGGTGACGCAGCGAGACTCCGCTCAAAACACCAACCAACTGGCCGGGTGCGGTGGCTCAAGCCTGTAACTCCAGAACTTTGGGAGGCTGAGACGGGCAGATCACAAAGTCAGAGATCGAGACCATCCTGGCTAACACGGTGAAACCCCATCTCTACTAAAAAAATACAAAAAATTAGCCAGGCTTGGTGGCGGCGCCTGTAGTCCCAGCTACTTGGGAGGCTGAGGCAGGAGAATGGCATGAACCCGGGAGGCGGAGCTTGCAGTGAGCCGAGATCGCACCACTGCACATAAGCCTGGGGCGACAGGGCAAGACTCCGTCTCAAAAAAAAAAAAAACAAAAAACTAAAAACAACAACAAAAAAGAATGCCACGGGGTGTGAGCTAGGCCCCAGGCTCTCCCTGGCTGGGCTCTGCTCCTGCCCCCTGTAGTCAAAGCAAGGCTCTCTCTGCACATCTGCCTCTAGCAGCTCTGTAGCCATGGCTCCGGACAGCCAACTGAAAACACTCTTCAGGTCAACGAGCTGTTGAAGGAGGTCGTGATTTCTTCTTTTATAAATGTTGCAAATATCAAAATAGCTCCTGCTGCTTTTAGGAACAAGTGCAACCCTCTGAGGAGTCTCTCCTCCTGCCCCAGGGTTGGGCGAGGTCCACAGGGTCGGGGCAGGGGTCACAGAACAGCAGCTTCTGACTTTCTGGCAGGATGGGCAGAGGTCTCCTCTGAGTATGGGCCTCCTGCTTACTCTCCCTCTCCCCTCAGACCTGGTGGGGCAGCTCCCATCCCCACCACTTTCTGGATCCTCGTGGCTTCCACTCATCCCTTCAGAGGCCTTTTGCCTCAGGGACAAGGCTTTTTCGGTAAGAGACAGGGTCTCACTCTGTCGCCCAGGCTGGAGGGCAGTGGTGCAATCATGGCTCACTGTTGCTTCAACCTCCCGGGTTCTAGCAATCCTCCTACCCCAACCGCCTGAGTAGCTGGGACCAGAGGTGTGCTCTACCACCATGCCTGGCTAATACTCTTTTCTTTCTTTCTTTTTAAAATTTTTTTGTTTTAAAAGAGATGGGGTCTTGCCGTGTTGCCCAGGCTGGTCTCAAACTCCTGGCCTCAAGCAATCCTCCTGCCTCAGCCCCCAAAGTGCTGGTATTACAGGCATGAGCTACAGCGCCCAGCCAGGGACAAATGTTTGCATTCAATTTCCCCTGTTCAGCTTACTAGTGAGGCTTCATTTCCTGTCTCACATTTTCCACACATCTGTAAGTCTCCATTTTGTACGACCTGAATCAGCTCGTGGTCCTGAGCACTCAAGTGTATCGTGCTACTGGAACCTTCCACCCCCACTTTACAGCAAGGCTTTAAGTCCTAAGACACACTGGCTGTGGCCGATGAATTACTCCAACCAGAGCCGGCTACAGGACTATGTACAAAGGCACGAGACCACAAGGCGTACAAGACAGGCTTACCTGAAAACAAACGAGTGTGTTTCTAGTACGGACAAGCGCAGGCAGGCTGTTGGCTGTCGACACCAGAAGGAGCGACAAGCTCAGTTCAACAGGGATGGCACGGCCAAGCCTGCAGCCTGGGCACCAGGAGGACACCACACTCAACCACCCATGCCAGTGGCCAGAGATGGGCACTTAGGGGCATCTCTCCCACCCAGGAGCCTGAGCTCCCTGTACTCCCTGCACTTCCTTTAATCAGACCATTCAGGCATTTGACCGTGAACTGTACGGACCACTCCCCATTCCCTGTGCGTACGGCTGGTTGCCATACGCTCTCTCTTCTTTCTGCCTGACCCTTCACTTCTGCCTCATGGGATCTGGGGGTGGAGGATGGCCCTCCCCACTCCCAGCGCCCTCCCTGCCCAGGGTCTGTGAGTAGTAAGTCTTTGAATGTGTTTCCTATCATGGTGGGGACTGAATTTGCACCTTCCACAAGGAAGAACCAGGGGCTGCCCAGGCTGGGTTTTCTCAGGCACGTGGGGGACAAAGGACAGGCCCCCGCACCAGAGTGACGGTCAGGCAGGCATAACCTGGACGTGAATCAGACAGGAGCCACGGGACGTCTGCCAGTGTAAGCAAGTTTCCGGGAGGGACTCCCGGACTTCGGATGGACATTAAGCTGTCCACTGGGTCAAAGATGCATCCCTTGAAGGGTGCAGGATAACCTTCATCTCCCCTGAGTACAGCACTGCCGGCCGCCAGGCACTGGACCCGTTTAGCTGGGGGCTCTCGACTCAGGCTGTCCACACTAAAGGTGAACACAGAGGACCCACTCTGCATCACACACGAGAAATGGAGTCCTGTTAGTATTTTCTTGTCTTCTCCTGGAGTCGGGGGTCTCGCTCCGTTGTCCAGGCTGAACTGCAGTGGTGTGATCACAGCTCACTGTAGCCTCAACCTCCTGGGCTTAAGCCATCCTCCCGCCTTGGTCTCCTGGAGAGCTGGGCTTACAGGCATGAGCCCCCACACCTTGCCCTGGCTGTATTTTCTTTCAAGTGGCCTGTAGTTCCCACTCAGTCCTTCCTGCTTTGCTACTATTATCAAAAGCTTATCAATTTCCACATAAAAGTAAATGGTTACCAAAAATACATTTTGGTAAGACACAGGCAGCGCCAGTCCTCTGGACCCGCGGGGCGGTCGGGGGGAAGCCAGGCGTGTTTTGCAGGGTCTGGCACAGCGGCTGGCCCCACTCCTCTGCAGGGATCCACCGCCTTCCCACGCTGAAGCCCCGGGGACCTGCCAGAGGCATGTTCGCTAGGAATTCACTCAGATTGAGGGTGAGGGAACTCGGTTCTCGCAGGGACAGCTCGCAAGGGAGGCTCGTGCTCCTCAAACACCTGGGGCAAGAACCACTTCCCTTTTCAAACGTTCTCAGACTGACACTGTGGGTCTGAACTCCATTCCATGAGATGACTGTCAAGTCTGGTTGTTGCTATCATAGCTACGGAAACCTCCAGCAGCTCTGATTCCCGGTTTAGTCCTGCTCTCCTCACAGATGTCGCAGACCCCACACAGAGCAGCCACAGAATGGCAGTCAGAGGCGGCCAGCCCACCCGTCACCAAAACTCATCTCCTGTTCCTACTGAGAGTCGGAGCCACGGGTTTCGCCAGAGGTCGTGCAGCAGATCCACACCTGACCGCAGAGCCCCTTCTGCGCTGAAGGCACAGCTGTCCCTCCATGCCCGCGGGCGGCAGCAGCCCTCCGGCCCACAGTCAGCGGTTGGAGCTCGGCCACCGTGGGGCCGGGGCTAGGCTGAGCCCACCACACCCAGGCCAGTAAGGCATTCTTAGTTTTTATTTCATTATTTTTATTTTTGGGGGGGAATTTTTTTCATTTTCTTTGGCAAGGCGTTTTTATTATATTTCTGTTGGACGAGTGTCTACTCTTAGGTCTGAGTCTGTGATACTTTAAGGAAAAGTACATGGCATCATAAAGACATGAGTTACACAGAACTGAAATGCAACGTGTGTTCCTTCCCGTGTGATGGCTCCCGGCCACTAAATCACAGGACACCCAGGCCTGGATCTAGCTCCATCCACCTCATCTCTAAATACCTGCCTGGGTATTTCTGGGGTTCAAGCCCTGCTAAGAACGGCCTTCATCAGGGCGCGCCCCCTGTACCTGCAAGGACGCGCTCCACGGCGTACTCAAAGTTGAGCGTGTGCACCGAAGTGTGTCCCTCCCGCGCTGCGTGCAGGGCAGCCTCGTTGCAGATGTTGGCGATGTCAGCCCCTGCCAACACAAATGACAGCCAGGGCACGGTGGGGTGGGCTTCTGCTATCAGGGCTTAAGAGGAGGAAGGGGCCCTCAAGGAAGAACAAAGATGGCTGGGCACGGTGGCTCACACCTGTAATACCAGCACTTTGGGAGGCTGAGGCAGGCGATCACCTGAGGTCAGGAGTTGGAGACCAGCCTGGCCAACACGGTGAAACCCCACCTCTACTAAAAATACAAAAATTAGCCAGGTGTGGTGTCGGCGCCTATAATCCCAGCTACTCCGGAGGTTGAGGCAGGAGAACTGGTTGAACCCAGGAGGCAGAGGCTGCAGTGAGCCAAGATCACGCCACTGCACTCCAGTCTGGGCGACAGAGCAGGACTGTCTCAAAATAAATAAATAGTTAATTAAAAGGAAGAACAAAGAGGGAAAAGAGACCAAGAACCAAGAGTGCTGGTGAGCGTGTGGGAGAGAGGCAAGGGGAGCTGGCACCAGCAGTAGAGGTGGGGAGTGGCAGGCACTGTGACCATGTTCCACTGAGGCATTTCACAGACAAGACACAGAACCGCCAAGCTCCGTCCGCCCTCACACCCGTCTCTCTCCTCCCAAGGGCAGTTCCACACCCCATCTTGTGACATTCCACCTAACAGCTCGTGGGCATTGATGGCAAAGAAATTAAAGGCTCTCAGTATCCACAAAATTCTAGTGAAAGATCTTAACAAACAATCAAAGGGGAAGTTGATCTCAATAAAAGGGAGTTTTGTTTACATTGTTTTAAAATGTGAGCCACACAGAAAAAAGCGTCTTAATGTATGATTTCTATTTCTACAGCTTGACAGAGACTGTGAGGGTCAGAGGGAGGTGGCTTTGCTGGCACTGCATCGTCTGACCCCGGGTCTGATGGGAAACGCCGCGATGACTGGTCACTGTGTGGAAGCAAAGGTACCGCCACTATCTCTGGAGTCAAGCACTGTCTGCTTTTCCACCCCTGGGGCAGAGGAAGGAGTGCGGGTGCCGTCTTGACCTCCTACCATCCCACATGCACATCAGCTCCCACCCAGGCCTGTACGAAGCAAGGGCCCCCAGAGAAGGCAGCGCCCACCCTACACAGGAGGCCTCGATGTTGTGTGCACAGGTGAGACCACCGGCCCTCAGGACGTGATGCTGCCCAGGCTGCGGGTTGAGAACATACCACTGAATCCTGGTGTCAGCTCTGCCAGACGTTGGGAGTAAAAGGTGCTGGACTGGGTCAGCTTCAGGCTCTTCAGGTGCTGCTCAAAAATCTCCCGCCTCTCCTGCCAGAACCAGGGGGGAGGAGAGACCGCTGCGTTCACGCCCAGTTACTGCCGCAGGCGCTGCATGTTTGTCTGTGGCGGGAGAGGGGGGTCCCCGACACGCCTGCCCTGAGGACAAGCCTCAGCTTCCCAAGGAGCTGGGATTACAGGTGCGCCATCACGCCTGACTGAGTTTTGTATTTTTAGTAGAGACGGGGTTTTGCAAACTTGCCCAGGCTGGTCTGGAACTCCTGGCTTCAAGTGATCCACCCGCCTCAGCCTCCCAATGTGCTGGGATTACAGGCGTGAGCCACCACGCCTGGCCATGAGCAGCATTTTAAACATGAACAGAACACTCTTGGATGGCCGGGTCCGGTGGCTCACACCTGTAATCCTAGCACGTTAGGAGGCTGAAGCAGGCAGCCTGGCCAACACGGTGAAATCCCGTCCCTACTAAAATACAAAATTAGCCAGGTGTGGTGGTGCACACCTGTAATCCCAGCTACTCGGGAGGCTGAGGCTGGAGAATCACTTAAAGCTAGGACAGAGGTGGCAGTGAGCCGAGACTGCGCCGCTGCACTCCAGCCTGGGGGATAGAGTGAGACTCTGTCTAAAAAAAAAAAAAAAAAAAAAAGTTCTTGGAAGCCAAGGTGGGTGGGGATCACTTGAGGCCAGGGGTTTGACACCAGACTTGGCAACACAGTGAGACCCCGTTAAAAATTAGCCACCACGGTGGTGCCCGCCCGTCGCAGTCCCAGCTCCTCAGCTTGAGCTCTGAAGGTTGAGGCTGCAGTGAGCGGTGATCGCAGCACTGCACTCCAGCCCGGGTGACAGCGCAACACCCTTTCTCTAAAAATTAAAAGAAAAAATCAAAAAGAAAAAACAGAGCCGCCCTCCCCTGGGGAAGCAGCCGCAGGAAGGGCTTCTGCTCTGCCCTTCACTCTCCATCTCAACAGAGGCCGAGCACCGGCTGAAGCATCAGGGCAGCTGCCTGTGTGAGCCCAGCCCTGCTCCCCAGGCTGCACTGACACACCATGAACCTACCAGCAAACCCCGAGGCCCTCTCTCCAAACCCTCCCCTCCATGAGCTGAACTCCTGCTCCCTCAGGGCGGCAACCAAGGCCCTTTGGCCAGGAGGTGTAATGTCCAACCAGAGCCCTGTGACAGAGGAGGGAATCAGGCAAGAGGCCTCAGAACTTCTACTCCCACCCCAATTTCAGGGCAGCTGCACAGTCTACGTCTCCAGAACCCACGCTCTGGATGGAAGGAAATGATGCCGCACAAGAATAAAGTTTCCACGGTTTTTCCTCCTGGATTTTGTTTCAAAGGATTTGCTATAAAAACCAGACTGATACACAGGATAAAAGGAAAACCAATAGCGGGTGAAAAGAACTGCAAAGCCCCGAGCAGTGAGTGCAGCAGGTGAGCAGGTCTGCTGGGGGCATGCGGCCCACGTGGGGGCCGCGCTGGACAGTGCCAGCACCTGCGGGGCAGCGACAGGCTTCACACCAACAAGTGTCTTAGAGGAGAGGCCAGACCACCCAGAACGAGTGAGGGCGGCCCAGGTGGAGTCAGAGAGGCGGGTCCTGGCTCTGACCTGCAGTGTGGGCAGATCAATGAAGACGTGCCGGTCCAGTCGGCCTGGCCTCATCAGAGCACCGTCCAAAATGTCAGCTCGGTTCGTGGACGCCAGGACAATGACATGGTCTGTGGTGCCCATTCCTGAGGGGACAGACAGTGGCCCTGAGGGTGGGGGTCCTGACACAACAGATTTCCCCTGCAGGTTCCCCTTCAGGATACAGGAGGGAGAGGGACCCTCCCCGCCCCAAGGCCCAGAGAGAAAGGAACACCTGGTCCTTCTGTACTAGGAGCTGTGATCCTTCCCCCATCGCTCCCAGCCAACATCACCAGGAGGAACAGGTATTTCCCTATTTTGACAAGTGATAACAGCACACCATCCCTGGGGCTGGCTACTGAGGCAGAACTGTCCAAGGCTCTCCTGGAGCTCCCACGGCATCCTGGCACGTCTCCCTGTCTCATGGTGCCACCTGGGAGCCAGTCCTCACAGCCGCCCCCCAACCCCATCATTATTAGTGACTTTGTTACATTTTAGCTAACACTTGGCTTTAAGCTGTGTCTTTGAAACATTTTATCTTCAACGCCTGGCCTTAAGCCCTGGGTTTCAGGCTTGACGTTTGTCATCGGAGAATTTAAAAGTGAGCCCAGAAACGATCACTCATTCCCGGAGTCTGTGAACCTTGACTGGCCCCTGATGTGAATAAATCAACTGCGAGATGATTTATGAAGCTGCTGGGAACACCTGACTGGATGCTTGTAAGAACGTTCAGGTGTTATGATGCTGTGATATTTCTCTGAATTTAAACAAATGTACTCAGAGCATGTAAGATTCAAAACTTTGGGTCTGCTTTCAAAGAATCCACTTGCCTGGGCGCGGTGGCTGATACCTGTAATCCCAGCAGTTTGGGAGGCTGAGGCGGGTGGATCACAAGGCCAGGAGTCCGAGACCAGCCTGGCCAAGATGGTGAAACCCTATCTCTACTAAAGATACAAAAAATTAGCCGGCCGTGGTGGTGGGCGCCTGTAATCCCAGCTACTCGGGAGGCTAAGGCAGGAGAATCACCTAAACCTGGAAGGCGGAGGTTGCCGTGAGCTGAGATGGCACCATTGCAATTACACTCCAGCCTGGGCTAGAGGGCAAGACTCCGCCTAAAAAATAAAAAGGAATCCACTGGTGGCCGGGCACGCACAGTGGCTCACGCCTGTAATCCCAGCACTTTGGGAGGTTTACGCGGGTGGATCACCTGAGGTCAGGAGTTTCGAGACCATCCTGTCCAATATGGTGAAACCTCGTCTCTGCTAAAAATACAAAAATTAGCTGGGTGTGGCACGCGCCTGTAATCCCAGCTACTCGGGAGTTTGAGGCAGGAGAATCACTTGAACCAGGAGGCAGAGGTTACAGTGAACCGAGACTGCGTCACTGCACTCCAGCCCCGGCGACAGGGCAACACTCAAAAAAAAAAAAAAAAAAAAAAAAAAGGAAAAGGTCTACAATAAACAGTGTTGAAAGTAAAGATTCGACGAGACCTCCTGTGACTAATGTAAGAAACCCTAAATAGGCCGGGCGCGGTGGCTCAAGCCTGTAATCCCAGCACTTTGGGAGGCCGAGACGGGCAGATCACGAGGTCAGGAGATCGAGAGCATCCTGGCTAACACGTTGAAACCCCGTCTCTACTAAAAAATACAAAAAACTAGCCGGGCAAGGTGGTGGGCGCCTGTAGTCCCAGCTACTCGGGAGACTGAGGCAGCAGAATGGTGTAAACCCGGGAGGCGGAGCTTGCAGTGAGCTGAGATCTGGCCACTGCACTCCAGCCCGGGCGACAGAGCGAGACTCTGTCTCAAAAAAAAAAAAAAAAAAAAAAAGAAACCCTAAATATCCCAGCACAGTGGGAGGCCAAGGTGGGAGGACTGTGAACCCAGGAGGTGGAGGCTGCAGTGAGCTATGATCATGCCCCTGAACTCCAGTCTGGGCAATGGAGTGAGACACTGTCTCCAGCAACCCTGTGTTCTTAGGACAGGACCCTGAACGCTCTGAGGGGGCTGAGGGGAGGGGCCTGACCAGCTTCTCCAGGGCCACTGTCCTGAGTTTCACTAAGCAGTAGCTGCCAGGACAGCACAGCGGCTCAGTCCAAGCCACACCCCACTCCCAAGCAAATCAAATCACTCCCGAATTTCAAAGGAACTCTGAAAGACAAAACCATTCTCCCTGGTTCCCCAAGTCAGAATGTGATAAGCTGGGACGCTGGGTCCCAGTTCCATTTCTAGAAGGGAGATGACAGAAGAGAACCACCTCGCCAAGGCAAAGGCAGTGCCTTAAAAAGACGATGACTCGGCCGGGCGCGGTGGCTCACGCCTGTAATCCCAGCACTTTGGGAGGGCGAGGCGGCCGATCATGGGGTCAGGAGATCGAGACCAAAACCCCGTCTCTACTAAAAAATACAAAAAATTAGCCGGGCGTGCTGGCAGGCGTCTGTAGTCCCAGCTACTCGGGAAGCTGAGGCAGAACAATGGCGTGAACCCGGAAGGCGGAGCTTGCAGTGAGCCGAGATCGGGCCACTGCACTCCAGCCTAGGCCACAGAGCCAGACTCCCGTCTCAAAAGAAAAAAAAAAAAAAAAAAAAAAGACCATGACTTTTTTTTTTTTGGAGACAGAGTCTCACTCTGTCGCCCAGGCTGGAGTGCAGTGATCTCAGCTCACTGCAACCTCTGACTCTCGGGTTCAAGGGATTTTCCTGCCTCAGCCTCTTGAACAGCTGGAATTACAGGCGCCCGCCACCGCGCCTGGCTAATTTTTGTATTTTTAGTAGACACGGGGTTTCACCATGTTGGCCAGGCTGGTCTCGAATGCCTGACCTTGTAATCCGCCCGCCTCAGCCTCCCAAAGTGTTGGGAGTACAGGCTTGAGCCACCACGCTCGGCCAAGACAATGACTTTTAAAATAAACTCAGAAACAAAACAGGCAGCAGAGAGCACAAGTGCTTTGTCTCACTATGACACTGGGAACAAGAGGCTGGGGAGGGCGGGGACTGGGACCCCAGCTGGCCCCTCCAGAGCTGACAGGAAGGCCTGCTTTACTGCTCAGTGTTGTGGAGTGCCTTCCTTGCAGAGGCCAGGGCTGTGGATACAGAATTCTGAGATTGTATAAACTGAAAAAAATGAGAAAAGTAATAGGAACACTGGTCTCAAAGAAAAACAGCAGCCAGGGATGGGTACGGTGGCTCAGGCCTGTGATCCCAGCACTTTGGGAGGCCAAGGCAGGCAGATCATGAGGTCAGGAGATCGAGACTATCCTGGCTAACACGGTGAAACCCCGTCTCTACTAAAAATATAAAAAATTTGCCGGGCGTGGTGGCGGCGCCTGCAGTCCCAGCTACTTGGGAGGCTGAGGCAGGAGAATGGCAGGAACCTGGGAGGCGGAACTTGCAGTGAGCCGAGATCGCACCACTGCACTGCAACCTGGGTGACAGAGCGAGACCCTGTCTCTGCAGAAAATACAGTCGAAGCATAAAATGTTTACAGTAGCCTTTCCCGTGTGTGGCTGCATGTGAAGGGTCGTCACCTCGGCTTCCACCAGGGGATGACTATGTTGAAGGGAGGCCTGTGTGAACTGCTAGGCGTCCGCGGCTCCCGTGTGTGGTCAGTGCTGACGCTCCCATCACTGCTTTCTAGCACAGGAGCCGGGACCTGGACGTCCACAGCCGGTGGAGACTCCAGTGCTCTCTGACTTACGCCCTTCCCGGGGGGGTCTGGGGTCCACAGGACACCGCCATGGACCGGCTGACACAACCAACAAGGCTGGGGCTTTTCTCTTCCCCAGCGAGATTTTCCCACGACCGGCTCAGCATCCGCCCCATCCTGCGCACTGCCACGAACAGAAGCAACAAAGCCTGGCCGGGGGCCTTGGGGGGGGCTGAGGCACAGCTGTAGCTCTGCATAGAGGGACTTGTTCAGAGCTGGCACAACTCAACAAGAGGCCTTCAGTCAGCGGATTCCCCGGCCCCAGCAAATCCGGGGCGGAAGCAGCTCTTCTCATGACAGTACAAGACGTTGTGTGGAAAAGGTCGTTTGATAAATGCTTGCCTCTGGGCTCAAGTCACTCAAAAAGGTATCTCTGTCTTCAGTGCGAAAGGCAACCCCAGCGGAGCGGGCGGTGTTGCCCTCGGCCCTGCGGGCTCCGTGAGGCAGGAGCGGACGACATTGCCCTCGGTGGCCCTGCGGGCCCCGTGAGGCAGGAGCGGGCGACATTGCCCTCGGCCCTGCAGGCTCCATGAGGCAGGAGCGGGCGGGGGTCTCTCCTCTGAGCCTCCTCATGGTCCCCTGGGAGGGCACCTGGTCAACACGGAGAAGGCCGCAGACTCACAGGACGAAGACCTCGGTGATCACGCCGCGCCCACAAGGCACAGCCACCCGCCTCACCCAAACTGTAGAGTCCTAAGACTCTGTGGCCAGAACCCAAGGTGTCCTGCAGATTTCTTCAAAACCCAAACCACCCACCCATCCTTGAGCAGCCCCCCAGAAGCAACGGTCAGAGCCACATCAAAGGCCACACAGCACCAAAGAGGCCACATAAAGATGCTCCACAGAGAAGCAGTGCGGCGAGCCTGGAGGCTCCAGAGGCCTCTAAAATGCATGGTGATCTCCACTTGAGGTGCAGGGCCAGCTGCCCCAGCAGAGGCGGTGGGGTCACTGGACCTCCCAAGGACCCATCTCTGAGGTGTCTCTCCTTAGTGACACTTCAGACATCGCAGAATCTGAACTGCTCACCCCACATCTCTGAAGACATCCTGTTCTCTGAAAACTCGACTCCCATGACCACTTGCTGTGTGTGCAGAAGGCAGCTGTTCAGGTCTTGGTTGCTCACGCATTAGTTCCTGAACAAGCATGCTGAGAGACGACTGCAGACACGGGGCACAAGCAGCAGGAGAGGGTGAAGCATTCTCCGCAAATGCCGCAGCAACGCCGCTGAGTCCTGGACACTGTTGGGAATCTCACTTTCATCCTCTACCCTCGAAGCTTTCAGAGCCTACACAGCACTTCTGTGGGCATCAGTCCATCTGACTTCACAGCAGCCCAGAGGCAGACGGGAACGTGGGGCACCCAGGAGAGACGGGCGCCAGCCCAGGGCACTCGGGGCACCCAGAAGAAATGGGCGCCAGTAAGGGGAATGCGGGCACCCAGGAGAAACACGTGCCAGCATGGGGAACACAGGGCACCCAGGAGAGATGGGCACCAGCACAGGGCACGCGGGGCACCCAGAAGAGATAGGTGCCAGCGTACGGAACGTGGAGCACCCAGAAGAGATGCACCCCAGCCCAGGGCCAGTGCCCTCACCATAGTCCACCGCCAGCGACAGGTGCAGTGACACTGTAAACCGCAAGGCACACAGCACTGCTGCACTGATCCGGCCAAATGCACTGCTCGACCTGACCCTGAGGACATGTCACAGCTCCAGAGACTGACATTCCTGAACGTCACTGGCCTGTACAGTGTGTCACAGTCACCAAAGACAAACACCAAGAAACAGTGGAGTCCGCCTGTAATCCCAGCTACTCGGGAGGCTGAGGCAGGAGGATCACTTGAGTCAAGGAGTTCAAGACCAACCTGGGCAACACAGCAAGACCCTGCCTCAAAAAACAAGACCAAGAAATGACACAGGACGGCAAGAGACCGAGGAGACCGAACATCCACGTCGGGGAGCGGAAGCACCTGTGGATGGATCTGGGGGGCAGTCACAGACGCCGTGGCCTGGTCCAAACCTGCAGACCACGTACGTCATGGTCAGCCTTCGGGGTGCTCGCAGGAAGGCATCAAAGAACACTCTGACCACAGAGGCAACACTTCTGTAAGTCTAAAGGGATTTCGCAATGAGAGGTGAAGCAAGTTCCCCCTTAGCTGAGTGGTCAGAACTGGGCTGTGCAGGCGCTAAGACACACGACTCCAAGTAGCCACAGGCAACAAAGAAAACAGCAAATCAACAGTTCTCTTGGAGCCAGATCACTTGGGGAAAAAAAGTCTCCCTCATCTACGATACCTAAAATGTAACTAGAATTCTGATTAAAAATAAATCTTACAAAGCAGAGACTTCAAAAAGATGCTTGTACTTATGTAAACGCAGCCCAATTCACAACAGCCCACGTGTCCACCGACGGGCGAATAAACAAGAGGCAGCTTCTACACACCAGGCAGCCATTGTTCAGCCTCAAGGAGGAAGGAAATCCTGACACGTGCCCAGCACTGACAGCCCCTGGAGATGTTATGTGCGTGAAAGAAGGCGGAGAGCAAAGGACAGACACCACAGGACTCCAGTTCTACGAGGTCCCTACGACAGTCACTCAGAGACAGATAGCGGGACACAGGCTGCAAGGGGCTGAGGATGGAGAATGGGGAGGGCTCAATGGGGCCAGGTTTTCGGTTTGAAGAGAAAGTTCTGGAGACACACAGTGGTGGCGGTTGCTCAACAGGCGAATGTACTTAATGCCGACGAACTTCAGAATGATTAAAATGGTAAATTTATGTGAATGTATTTTTTAAATTGTTTTGTAGAGACAGGGTCTCGCTGTGTTATCCAGGCTGCAATGCAGAGGCTGTTCACAGGCAAGACCATCGCACAGTACACCACCGAGCTTGGGCTCCAGCACTCCTTCTGCCTCCGCCTCCCAAACAGCCGGGAACAAAAGTGCCTCCCAAAGGCACGCATCGCCAAGCTTGGCTATCTGTATATTTTACCACAACAATATCCACATTAAAAAAAGATAATAATAATCTTGCAAAAGTAGCTCAGGAGAAAAATAATTCCAGGTCACCTTTACTGGGTCAGCTCCATTAAAAAAAAAAAATTGTCAAAGCCAGACCAGAAGTCATCTTCAAGGGGTCACAACATGTGGGGTGCCTCCCTCGCCGCAGTGCAGCGCGCTGATGCTCTGCTCGGCCCTCTAACCAGTCTCACCTTCTCCGGGGGCACAGGGAGGTGTGGCGGCACAATCAGACAGTCTCATTACAGACCTAAGAACAGGAGCGGCACAGTCAGACCGACTCATTACAGACCTAAAGACAGGAGCAGCACAGCTCCTCCAGAACCTGTCTAGCAGTCTTTCTGGGTTTTGCTGGAAAGCCCCTAAAAAACAGTAATAATGCAAAAAAAGGGCTGGGTGCTGAGGCTCATGCCTGTAATCTCAGCACTTTGGGAAGCTGCGGCAGGCCGACTGCCTCAGGTCAAGAGTTGAAGACCAGCCTGGCCAACATGGTGAAACCTCGTCTCCACTAAAAATACAAAAATTAGCCGGGTGTGGTGGCACATGCCTGTAATCCCAGCTACTTGGGAGACTGAGGCAGGAGAATCACTTGAACTTGGGAGGCAGAGCTTGCGGTGAGCCGAGATCGTGCCACCTGGGCAACTAGAGTGAGATTCCATCTCAAAAAAATAAAAAGATTACATCTGACATACCACTTCTGTTCCTACTTATCTTTTTTACTATTGCCTTGACGTTTTTTAAATTAAAAGTTGTGCAAGTTGTGCTCCTTTTTTTTTTTTTTTTTTTGAGATAGAGTCTCCCTCTCTCACCCAGGCTGGAGTGCAATGGTGAGATCTTGGCTCACTGCAACCTCCACCTTCCGGGTTCAAGCGATGCTCCAGAGCAGCGGGGATTACAGGCATCCGCCATCATGCCCGGTTGATTTTTGTATTTTTGTAGAAATGGGGTTTCAGCATGTTGGCCAGGCTGTTCATAAAATCCGGACCTCCGTGATCCACCTGTCTTGGCTTCCCAAAGTGCTGGGATTACAGGCGTGAGCCACTGCGCTGGGTCTAAAAGCTGTATTTCTTTTTTTTTTTTCTTGAGACGGAGTCTCACTGTGTCACCTAGGCCGGAGTGCAGTGGTGCAATCTTGGCTCGCCACAACCTGTTCTGAAAGACATCGGAAAACCTTCTCTGATGGTGCGGGGGTGTGGGGTGCACGAGCACTGACCGTCCATTTCTACCAGAAGCTGGTTGAGCGTCTGCTCCTCCTCTGTGTTGGAGAAGCCGGACATGGTGGTGGAGCGCTTCTTGCCCACCGCGTCAATCTCATCGATGTAGACGATGCAGGGGGCCCGGGCTCGGGCTTCCTTGAAGAGGCTTCGCACGCGGGCAGCGCCGAGGCCTGAGGGGACACAGAGATAACCAGGAAATGGGCAGATAATAAAAAACAAAAGTCTCCTCCCGTACCCGGGCCAGACAAAGTTCTACACAAAGGACAACTAAAACTACCCGCCCCGTCCCCTGCAAATAGACACACGGCAGCTGCTCGCGGGGGCCCCTGGCCACCCCTCAGGGTTCACACGCACCGTGCTGGCCCCCCAGGCCACAAGCGACAGCGGCTTTGAAGCAAACACCACATGCTCCGCAGACAAAACACCTCCTCTAACCCAGACCTCGCTTTCCTTCCCTACTCCCCGGCCCACCTATTTCCCTTTCAGACCAGCCACCAGAGGAAGGACCTGTGAAAGGAGCCAAGCGGTCAGCCAGGTCCACCCACAGCCCCCAACCCCAGCACCTACCTCCAATGACCTCCACGAACTCCGGGCCGGCCATCGCCAGGAAGGGCACCTGAGCCTCCGTGGCCACGGCCTTGGCCAACAGCGTCTTCCCACAGCCGGGGGGACCGAGCAGCAGTGCGCCCTTTGGGACCTTGGCGCCAAGCTGGAGGAAGCGCTCTGGGCTCTGGACGGCAGCAGATGATGTGACACTAACCATGTGGGGTTTCAGAGGTTTTTTTTTTTTTTTTTTTTTTTTTTTTTTTTTTTTGGAGGTAAGGTCTCTCTGGGTCACGCAGGCTGGAATGCAGTGGGTGCCATGAGAGCTCACTGCAGCCCTGCAGCCTCAACGTCGTAGGTTCAAGCCATCCTCTCACCTCAGCCTCTCAAGCAGCTGGGACTACACAGGCATGTGGCACCACGCCCAGCTACTTTTAAAGATTTTTTGCAGGCCGGGCGCAGCGGCTCACACCTGTAATCCCAGCATTTTGGGAGGCCGAGGCGGGCAGATAGCCTGAGATCAGGAGTTCGAGACCAGGCTG
The DNA here is from genome assembly GCF_047675955.1 of Chlorocebus sabaeus. NCBI lineage: Eukaryota > Metazoa > Chordata > Mammalia > Primates > Cercopithecidae > Chlorocebus > Chlorocebus sabaeus. The sequence continues at coordinate 86,175,385 of NC_132908.1, read as the reverse complement.
GCCAAAACGGAGAAACCCCGTCTCTACTAAAAATACAAAAATTAGCCGTGCATGGTGGTGGGTGCCTGTGATCCCAGCTCCTCGGGAGCCTGAGGCAGGAGAATCACTTGAACTGGGGGAGTTGGAGGTTGCAGTGAGCCAAGATTGTGCCACTGCACTCCAGCTTGAGTGACAAAGTGAGACTCTGTCTCAAAAAAAAAAAAAAAAAATTAGGCCGGGCGCGGTGGCTCAAGCCTGTAATTCCAGCACTTTGGGAGGCCGAGACGGGCAGATCACGAGGTCAGGAGATCGAGACCATCCTGGCTAACACAGTGAAACCCCGTCTCTACTAAAAACACAAAAAACTAGCCGGGCGAGGTGGCGGGCGCCTGTAGTCCCCGCTACTCGGGAGGCTGAGGCAGGAGAATGGCGTAAACCCGGGAGGCGGAGCTTGCAGTGAGCTGAGATCCGGCCACTGCACTCCAGCCCGGGCAACAGAGCAAGACTCCGTCTCAAAAAAAAAAAAAAAAAAAAAATTAAATAAAAAAATTTTTTGCAGAGACAGGGTCTCACTATTGCCCATGCTCATCTCCTACTCCTGGGGTCAAGCACTTCCGCCTCAGCCCCGCAAAGCGCTAGGACTACGGGTGTGACCCACCGCGCCAGGCCTGCTAGGACTACGGGTGTGACCCACCGCGCCAGGCCTGCTAGGACTACGGGTGTGACCCACCGCGCCAGGCCTGCTAGGACTACGGGTGTGACCCACCGCGCCAGGCCTGCAGAGGGAACGTTTAACGCACATGAAAGGCAGCTCATGCGCCGCCACCAACTGGCTACGGGGTTTATGGGGTTCTGGAAAAAGCGCAGACCTCTGCAAGGGATGAAGGGCCCAGGATGGCTAATGGCACAGTAGGCATGGGCCTTGGCAGTCTCCGCTTGGCTGAACCATGTGCAAGGGGCTTGTGCTGCTGGTTGAAGAGGCACCAGCACCTGCCTGGCGTCCCCATGGGACACGTAGAGGTCACCACCAACCCATGACACATAATCAATGGAATTCCAGGTCCCACAGGAGCCCTTCTGGGAGAGAAGGTAGGTTGGTGTCTGCCCACTCCCCCCTCCTGGTCTGTGCTGCTCTCACCTTCAGATAATCCACAAACTCGCGGACCTCCTGTTTGGCTTCATGCATTCCTGCCACATCTTTGAAGCTGACTCCTTTCCCCATCTTCCCATCCACAATCGTGAAACGAGCCATTTTAAGCTGATTCTGTGCAGAAAAAACAAAGCACAAGGAGCTGTGCAAAGTGAGGAAATCAACAGCACAAGGCAGGAGCTTAGCCCACACACCTCAGCCACACCAGCCCCACGTCTCCATCCTAGGATCCCAAGGACACAAGTGGTGCTCCACTTGTGTCAGACTGACAAGGCTCACAGGTCCGTTTTCAGGCACAGAAGGAAAATGTTTCATGTCATTAATTAGTAAGAAAATTGTCTAGCAAGTTGCCTTAAAAAAATTATTCCCAGCCCGGCGTGGTGGTTCACACCTGTGATCCCAGCACTTTGGGAGGCCGAGACGGGCGGACCACGAGGTCAGAAGATTGAGACCATCCTGGTTAACATGGTGAAAACCCGTCTCCACTAAAAATACAAAAAAAATTAGCCAGGCCTGGTGGCGGACGCCTGTAGTCCCAGCTACTCGGGAGGCTGAGGCAGGACAATGGTGTGAACCCGGGAGGTGGAGTTTGCAGTGAGCTGAGATCGCACCACTGCACTCCAGCCTGGGCGACTGAGCTAGACTCCGTCTCAAAAAAAAAAAAAAAAATTATTCCTCGTCAGGTGCGGTGACTCACACCTGTAATCCCAGCACTTTGGGAGGCCGAGGCAGGTGGATCACCTGACGTCAGGAGTTGGAGACCATCCTGGCCAACATGGTGAAACCTTGTCTCTACTAAAAATATAAAAATTAGCTGGGTGCAGTGGTGGGAGCCTGTAATCCCAGCTACTAGGGAGGTTGATGCAGGAGAATCGCTTGAACCCACAAGGCAGAGGTTACAGTGAGCTGAGATTACGCCACTGCACTCCAGCCCGGGGGACAAAAGCAAAATTCCATCTCAAAAGATAGAAAAACAAATTATCCCCAAATTAGCCGGGTGTAGGGGTGCGCGCCTGTAATCCCAGCTACTCAGGAATCTGAAGTAGGAGAATCACCTGAGCCTGGAAAGTTGACCCTCAAGTAAGCCAAGATCACACCACTGCACTCCAGCCTGGTGACAGTGAGACCATCTCAAAAAAACAAAAAACAAACCAACAAACAAAAACAACCTTCCACACAAACTAATTTAACATCTTTTGCATAAACTGCCTTTTTTTTTTTTCTTTTTGAGATAACGTCTCACTCTGTCACCCAAACTGGAGCACTGTGGCAGGATCTCAGCTCACTGCAACCTCGACCTCCTGGATTCAAACGATCCTCCCTCCTCAGCCTCCTGAGTGCCTGGGACCACAGGTGCCACCACCAGGCCTAAGTGGAAACAAGGTGGGACAGTGTGGGCCCTGCCTCCTCCCTGCTGGTAACTCCCCAGGCCTAAAGCTGAAGGGAGGGGGCGCCACACAAGGAGCGTGCACTCCATGATAAACGCCTCAAGATAAGGTTTCTCAAGTGTATTAAGGTTGTGTTTTTGTTTTTTACTTTTTGAGACAGAGGCTTGCTCTGTCTCCTAGGCTGGAGGGCAGTGGCATGATCTCGGCTCACTGCAAGCTCCGCCTCCCAGGTTCACGCCATTCTCCTGCCTCAACCTCCCCAGCAGGTGGGACTACAGGCGCCCACCACCACTCCCGGCTAATTTTTTGTATTTTTAGTAGAGATGGGGTTTCACCATGTTAGCCAGGATGGTCTCGATCTCCTGACCTCGTGATCCGCCCGTCTAGGCCTCCCAAAGTGCTGGGATTACAGGAGTGAGCCACTACACCCGGTCTTTTTTTTTTTTCCCCTTTTTGAGATGGAGTCTCGCTCTGTTGCCCAAGCTGAAGTGCAGTGGTGCGATTTTGGCTCACTGCAACTTCCACCTCTCGGTCTCAAGCAATTCTCCTGTCTCCGCCTCCGGAGTAGCTGGAATTACAGGCACACACCACCATGCCCGGCTAATTTTTGCATTTTTAGTAGAGACGGGGTTTCACGATGTTGGCCAGGCTGGTGTCGAACTCCCAACCTCAGGTGATCCACCCGCTTTGGCCTCCCAAAGTGTTGGGATTACAGGCGTGAGCCACCCGTGCCCAGCATTCTTTTTTTTTTTTTTTGAGATGGAGTCTCGCTGTTGCCCCGGCTGGAGTGTAGTGGCATGATCTCGGCTCACTGCAGCCTCCACTTCCCAGGTTCAAGAGATTCTCCTGCCTCAGCTTCCTGAGTAGCTGGGATTACAGGAGCCTGCCACCACACCCGGCTAATTTTTTTTTTTTTAAAGGAGAGACAGGGTTTCTTCATGTTGGTCAGGCTGGTCTCGAACACCCGACCTCAGGTGATCCACCCACCTTTGCCTCCCAAAGTGCTGAGATTTCAGGTGTGACCCACTGTACCTGGCCTAAGGTTGTTCTTTTAAAGACAACCTGGCCAGGCGAGGTGGCCCATGCCTATAATCCCAGCACTTTGGGAGGCCAAGGCAGGCAGATCATGAGGCCAGGAGATCAAGACCATCCTGGCTACGGTGAAATCCTGTCTCTACTAAAAATACAAAAAATTAGCCGGGTGTGATGGTGGGTGCCTGTAGTCCCAGCTACTCGGGAGGCTGAGGCGGGAGAACAGCGAGAACCTGGGAGGTGGAGCTTGCAGTGAGCCGAGATTGCGCCACTATACTCCAGCCTGAAAGATAGAGCAAGATTGTCTCAAAATAAATAAATAAATTGGCCAGGTGTGATGGCTCACGCCTGTAATCCCAGCACTCTGGGAGGCCGAGGCAGGCAGATCACTAGGTCAGGAGATCGAGACCATCCTGGCTAACATGGTGAAACCCCGTCTCTACTAAAAATACAAAAAATTAACCAGCCATGGTGGCGGCGCCTGTAGTCCCAGCTACTTGGGAGGCCGAGGCAGGAGAATGGAATGAACCTGGGAGGCGGAGCTTGCAGTGAGCCAAGATCGTGCCACTGCACTCCAGCCTGGGCGACAGAGCGAGACTCAGTCTCAGGGAAAAAAAATAAATAAATAAATAAGTAAAAAATAAAGACAACCTTTAAAATTCCTCAGATTCTTCGCTAGTTGGAAATAAAGGGGAAAACAGTCTTTGGTGATCATAACAAAAATGCAGATTTGGCTGGGTTGGTGGCTCCAGTATGTTGGGAGGCCGAGGCAGGCGGATCACCCAAGCTCAGTAGTTCAAGACCGGCCTGGCCAACATACATGCATACATGGTGAAACCCTATCTCTACAAAAATACAAAAATTAGCCAGGCATGGTGGCCCACACCTGCAGTCCCAGCTACTCAGGAGGCTGAGTTAGGAGGATTGCATGAACCCAGGGGGTGGAGGTTTCAGTGAGCAGAGATCGTGCCACTGCACTCCAGCCTAAGCAACAGAGCGAGACTCTGTCTCAAAAAAAAAAAAAAAAAAAAAAAGAAAAGAAAAGAAAAGAAAAGAAAGGCCAGGTGCAGTGGCTCACACCTATAAACCCAGCACTTTGGGAGGCCAAGGTGGATCACCTGAGGTCGGGAGTTCGAGACCAGCCTGACCAACATGCAGAAACTCCATCTCTACTAAAAATACAAAATTAGCCCGGCGTGGTGGCACATGCCTGTAATCCCAGCTACTCGGGAGGCTGAGGCAGGAGAATTGTTTGAACCCGGGAGGTGAAGGTTGTGGTGAGCTGAGATCACGCCAATGCACTCCAGCCTGGGCAACAAGGGCGAAGCTCCATCTCAAAAGAAAAAAGAAAAGAAAAATGCAGATTCAATTGCCCTGTCATCTCACATGGCTCAGGCACCTCAGAGTTAGGGTGAGAGGCCCTCAGGCAACAGTGGTCACTACATGCCTTATAGCCAGCCTGTGGGAAGGGAAGGGGAGCTGCTGCCTCGCTGTGACTTCAGGCTGCGCTCTGCCACGGGTGTTCCCTGCGTGTTTATCGTGTAGCTCACAGGAAACGCATTCAGCAAACACGAAGCAGAAAAAGAGTTCAGAGGGCTCTGACTGACAGAACTTACAAAAGCACTGAATCCACCTTCCCTGCCAGTCATTCCGGCCAGACGGAAAACACACCACAGGATGGCCAGGCCCACTGCTGTCATCCCCACGGAGTACAGGGCGCTGCCGGAAGAAAGAGAGGCAGGCACAGGCTCAGAGAGTGTCACGTGACAGACACACGTTTCCAAGTCAGAACCACCACTGGCAACGTTTCCAGGATGAGACGAGGAGTCCCTACCTGTGGGACCCATGCACAGATTAAAACGGTTGTGGAAATGGGTTCTCTCGTCTCGTTCTCGCTGACTGTGCTCTGACATGAAAGTTTCCCAAATGGTCCCATTGAGTGTGCAAATGCTGGAGATACCCAGTGATCTAGCCAGCCCTGTGACAACAACAACATTCTGGTTTTTCTATTTTCGGTATATTTCGTTTTCAAAAGTAAGTGATCAGTTTCAATCAGGCAGGCAAGATCAGCCTAGCAGTAAAAAGCAAATCTCAGGTCAGGCACGGTGGCTCACGCCTGTAATCCCAGCACTTTGGGAGGCTGCGGCGGGTGGATGACAAGGTCAGAAATTCGAGACCAGTCTGGCCAACATGGTGAAACCCCATCTCTACTAAAAAAATACAAAAATAAGCCGGGCGTGGTGGCGTGCGCCTGTAATCCCAGCTATTCGGATGGCGAAGGCAGGAGAATTGCTTGAACCCAGGAGGTAGAGGTTGCACTGAGTCAAGATCGTGCCACTGCACTCCAGCCTGGGCTACAGAGCAAGACTCCATCTCAAAAAGAAAAAAATAACAAACAAACACTGTCTCTACTAAAAATACAAAAAACTTAGCTGGATGTGGTGGCGTGCATCTGTGGTCCCAGCTACTCAGGAGGCTGAGGGGAGAGAATCACCTGACTGTGGGAGGTCCAGGCTGCAACGAGCTGAGACTGTGCCACTGCACTCCAGCCTCGGCGACAGAGATCCTGTCTCAAAAGAAAAAAAAAAAAAAAAAAAAAGCAAATCCCAGGACTTTCGCCCTCATACTGAAGGAGGGGCTGCCCCGGGCCTGCCCCAACCCTCCATCTTCTGTACATCATCAGCCTACGAAGATGTGAGAAGCACAGCCTCAGAGCAGTGATCTTCCAGGAGTTGCTGAGTTACAGAATTAGAGGTGCATCTTTTTTTTTTCCCTGTAGAGATGGGGTTCTCCATGCTGCCCAGGCTGGTCTTGAACTCGTGGGCTCAAGAGATCCTCCCTGCCTCAGCCTTCCAAAGTGCTGGGATTATAGGCAGAGCCACCGCACCCGGCTAAAGGTGCATTTTGATCAAGGGAGTACTTGCCAGTCACTGGCATTCTACATCTTCAGAGATTACAAGTCAACAATAAACCTCTGGTTTCGGCACCCGTTGGCCCCTCATTTGCTCCTATTACGGAACCTGTCAGGGTCCATGGTCCTTAACTGCCCATAGCTCCCACCTGGTCTGTTTCCCTCTCAACACTGAAATGAGAGTTTCACATTCCCGTGTCTACACCTTTCCCATTCCATTTTCCTATATGGAGAAGACAGTGACCCCAAGACATTATCAAGGTACTCCTTGACTCTCTTTTTTATTGTTAGGCTGATCTTGCCTTGCTAACTGAAACTGATCGCTTACTTCTGAAAACAAAATATACCGAAAACAGAAAAACCTGAGCACTGCTATTGTCACGAGGCTGGCTTGTCACCAGGCATCTCCGGCACCTGCACACTCCATCTGACCACTTGGGAAGCCTCCATCAAAGAGCACAGTCAGTGAACATTAAACAAGAATGTGAATTCAGAAGCGCCAGACAACTAAAGAAAGTGACTAAACAAACTCCAACAGACTTGCACACAGTTGGCCTCCATAGCCACGGGTTCCACCTCTACAGGTAAGCACAGAATGAAAATGCATCTGTACTGAACATGTACAGACACATTTTTGTCATCATTGCCTGAACAATAAAGTATAACAATGATTGAAATAGTATTTACAGGGCATTGGGTATTATTAGCAACCTACAGATGATTTGAAGCCCATCAGAGGATGTTCTCAGGTTACACGCAAGGACTCCAGCGTTTCACGTCAGGGGCTTAGGCATCCTGGGGTGTTGGTATCCTTGGGAGGTCCTAGAACCAGCCCCCATGGATACCCAGGGACGACTACATTTCCAAATTTCCTGGCAGTGCATCATTCACTTCTATATTTATTTAACCCTCCCACAAAAAAAATCTAGTTAACTGTAGGCAAAGACGGTTGAGATTTTTGTTTGCAATCTGTTTCTGACACTACAAAGCCAAGTGAGGTTTAGTTCAAGCGTCAACAAACACGTCCCACATACTTTCCAAAGAATCCTGTTCGCCTGTAGGAAACCGGGATCCTGTCCTTGGCCTCGATATTCAGCTCATCTTCAGCTGCTCGAAGCTTCTCTTCAAACTTGTCAATATTTGCAACCTGCATTCGGTACATCAAGGCTAGTCGCTGGGGGTAGAAAAGAGATCGGACCATGAGAGACCCGCAGGGACAGAAGGGCAGCAACCCCACAGTTCACAGAGAGCCTGCCTGGAACTCACGCTAACGACAGGCAACCCCACGGCTCACAGAGAGCCTGCCTGGAACTCACGCTACTGACAGGCAACCCCACGGTTCACAGAGAGCCTGCCTGGAACTCACGCTAACGACAGGCAACCCCACGGTTCACAGAGAGCCTGCCTGGAACTCACGCTAACGACAGCCTCAGCATTGTGAAGAGGACGCCATTCAGAAACTACAGGTGATTCCTAACGTACGACGGTTCCACTTACGGTCTTTCGACTTCACGACGACGTGAAAGCAACATGCAGACTAAGCTCCTTGACCTACGATGGGGCTACCTCCCAGTGAGCCCCTGGGAAGCTGAAAATATCCTAATTCAAGGAGCATCTGTACTTCCAAGTCTGAAAAATTTTAGTTTCTTCAACCACAATTTGAGAAATAAAATTTCAACAGACAGACTTTCTATTTTCCACTCATAGGAAAACTGAGAAATGGAGGGGTGTCTGCATGTTAGCTCACAACCCCACGTCTGATGTGTGCCTCGGACTCAGCTATGCCTGTAGACACGACAGGAGCCTCCCCCAGAGGCCGGCGAGGCTGCAGCACAGGACTGAGGATGGCACAATCAAGATTGTGGCCAAAAACAGATGTTTTAGTAAACCGCGGCCACAGAGGGTTCGTGTTTAACCACAAGACCTGAGACTGTTCATCCCTCACACCAGGATACCAACAGGTCTGTCTCCCCAGCACATGATTCTCCAAATGCGGTGTTTTCCTAAGTAAACTCCGCATGTTTAGCTCAGATTTCAGCACGACTGGATGGCAGCAGCCCAAAGGGAGGACACAGACGGCCGTGCAGGACTCTCCTTGAGGTTAACTGGGGACTCCAGCAGAGGACAGGGATCAGGGTGGAGGTGGCACCTGTTGCTCCCTCACTCACACCTCAAACTGCTAAGACAGAATTCTGAGCATTTTCTCTTGAAGGCAGCTGTTTTATCAGGTGACTCGTCCAGAACCGAGCATAGTGTTGTAGATTAAAATAACCTCCCAGGCTGAAATAATCAGGCCTCCATCAAAGGATTTACCTGAATGTGCACCCCCTCTGCACTTAGCCATGGTGTGTTTACAAACAGGGTTTCCTGTTCTTAAAACTAGCAAGATAGGGCCGGGCGTGGTGGCTGACGCCTGTCATCAGGCACTTTGGAAGGTCAAGGTGTGAGGATCACTTGAGGCCAGGAGTTCAAGACCAGCCTGGGCAATATAGGAAGACCTCATCTCTCCAAAAAAAACCAAAAACTTTAAAAATTAGCCAGGTGTGGTGGTGCACGCCTGCAATCCCAGCTACAGGGTAGGCGGAGGTGGGAGGATCAGCCAAGCCCAGGAGGTCAGGGCTGCAGTGAGCCAACATCACACACCACTGCATCTCAGCCTGGGCAACAGAGGGAGACTGTCTCAAAAGAAAAAAAAAAAAAAAAAGAAAAGAAAAGAGAAGGAAAAAGTGTCCCGAATCCTGCGTAACCCAGCAAAGGGGCAGAAGCTTTGGTGGAGGCCACACCAACCCCAGACCACTTTCCTTATCACTGGTCCACACACTGTCCAGGGTTAAAATGCTCCAAGCACAGGTTCTAACGCACTCTTGGAATCTAAAGTTACCAGATCTGGCTGGGCATGAAGGCTCACGACTGTAATCCCAGCACTTTGGGAGGTCAAGGTAGGCAGATCACCTGAGGTCAGGAGTTCGAGACCAGCCTGGCCCTACATGGAGAAACCCCATCTCTACTAAAAATACAAAAATTAGCCAGGTGTGGTGGTGCACACCTGTAATCCCAGCTACCCGAGAGGCTGAGGCAGGGGAATCGCTTGAACTCGGGAGGCAGATGTTGCAGTGAGTGGAGATCACATCATTGCACTTCAGCCTGGGCAACAGAGTGAGATTGTCCCAAACAAACAAACAAACAAAAAAACTAAAACGAAAAGAAAACAAAGACAACCAAATAAATGCAAATCAGTGGGCTGAGGGCCCAGCATGAGAAAGAAGCATGCCCTCAACTGCAGGTATCCAAAAGGATGGCAACGGCCCATGCCCACACCCTCACTCAAAGGCGCCCACATCCTCACTCACAGGCTGCCAGTCTGCACCCACACCCTCACTCACAGGCACCCACACCCTCACTCACAGGCGCCCACACCCTCACTCACAGGCGCCCACACCCTCACTCGCAGGCGCCCACACCCTCACTCGCAGGCGCCCACATCCTCACAGGCACCCACATCCTCACTCACAGGCGCCTACACCCTCACTCACAGGCACCTACACCCTCACTCACAGGTGCCTACACTCTCACTCACAGGCCGCTCACACCCTCACAGGCGCCTACACCCTCACTCACAGGCCGCCCACACCCTCACAGGTGCCCACACCCTCATTCAGAGGCGCCTACACCCTCACTCACAGGCACCCACACCCTCACTCACAGGCGCCCACACCCTCACTCACAGGTGCCCACACCCTCACTCACAGGCTGCCAGCCTGCACCCACACCCTCACTCACAGGCGCCCACACCCTCACTCACAGGTGCCCACACCCTCACTCACAGGCTGCCAGCCTGCACCCACACCCTCACTCACAGGCGCCTACACCCTCACTCACAGGCCGCCCACACCCTCACAGGTGCCCACACCCTCATTCAGAGGCGCCTACACTCTCACTCACAGGCACCCACACCCTCACTCACAGGTGCCCACACCCTCACTCACAGGCTGCCAGCCTGCACCCACACACTCACTCACAGGCGCCCACACCCTCACTCACAGGTGCCCACACCCTCACTCACAGGCTGCCAGCCTGCACCCACACCCTCACTCACAGGCGCCCACACCCTCACTCACAGGCGCCCACACCCTCACTCACAGGTGCCCACACCCTCACAGGCGCCCACATCCTCACTCACAGGCGCCTACACCGTCACTCACAGGCACTCACACCGTCACTCACAGGCACCTACACCCTCACTCACAGGTGCCTACACTCTCACTCACAGGCCGCCCACACCCTCACAGGCGCCCACATCCTCACTCACAGGCGCCTACACCCTCACTCACAGGCACCTACACCCTTACAGGCGCCCACATCCTCACTCACAGGCTGCCAGCCTGCACCCACACCCTCACTCACAGGCCGCCCAAACACCACGGCTCCAGGGTGCAGGTAGACTTCCACCATGTCGCTCTCAGGCACCACCTGGACACGCTGCACCTCACCCTTGGCCAGCATCTCGTGGACAAAGTCGTTCCAGGAAATGCTGCCTCCACCGGTGCTGAGAGCATTCAGGAGGCTCATGACAACTGCAATGACCAGCAAGGTGCGCAGCCGCTCTCGGTACATCTGGTCGTCCCGCTCACGACGTCTCCTATCCTCTGAGCCGGCAGAGAGGCAAAGGGGAGAAACACACATGTGAGCGTCAGACAGGGGCGACATCCAGAGCTTCTTCGGGAAAGCTCAACTGGACTGGGAGGGGCAGCATCCTGCATGAAAGATCCTGCATTTTCACCAATTTTTCCCTGAAGTTATCAGAGACAAAGACTAATGGTGTGCTGTTCGAGGTCACCAACACTTCATTCGCTGAGGTCACTTCAGCGACGAGCCGGAGTGGTTCCCGCCTGAGACAAGAGGAAACCATTTCTAAATCCAAACACTCAGAGCCGGGTCCAACGGTGCACGCCTGTGGTCCCAGCTACTCGGGAGGCTGAGGCGGGAGGTCAAAGTTGCAGTGAGCCATGATTGCGCCACCGCACTCCAGCCTGGGTGACAGAGCAAGACCCTGTCTCAAAACACAAACGACTGTGCCAGGCCATCTGAGCCACAGACGCAGCGAACTCTCCCACTGCAAAGTGCACGTTCACAATGGCCATGAATCCAGTCGCTTGGAGTCTGACCAAATACTAAATATGAAAACATATACATAAATTATTAAAAACAATTAAAACAAGTATCTTTTACCACAACCTGCCTCAAGAAATAATATTTTCCCAATCCCACTGAAGACCCTTGGAAAGGATCTTGGGAGACTCCCTACCAACAACCATTCTGAACTTTTCACTCATCAGAATGAGTGACATTTAACAGAAAGCTGTAGGTTATTTATCACAACATCTGAAAACAGAACTTTGTTTTTGTTTGTTTGTGTTTTGAGACAGACTTTCACTCTCGTCACACATTCTCCTGCCTCAGCCTCCCGAGTAGCTGGGATGACAGGCACCCGCCACTATGCCTGGCTAATTTCTGTATTTTTAGTAGAGACGGGGTTTCATCATGTTGGCCAGGCTGGTCTCAAACTCCTGACCTCAGACGATCCGCCCACCTCGGCCTCCCAAAGAGCTGGGACTACAGGTGTGAGCCACCACACCCAGACTGAAAATAGAACTTAAAAATATCATCAGATACACTGTTCAGGCTAAAGGCATATACTCCAGACCACTTGGCTCTAGAATTTTCCCAGAGACCAACTCTTTATAAGAAGTATCAGATAAATTCTTCCACATCACCCTCCTCAGTTATTAACACCCTACTGAAGACAAGGCGGCAGCACGCTCAGCTCTCAGAGGATAGAAAAGACACTCGGTCCCTGTTTTCGAGACACTGGGATACCTTGAGGGGAGGTGGACAGGTGCACCCCGCAGGCAGAAGACCGACTCAAGTCCAGCCTGGGGCCAGCGCAGAGGAGATCTGGAGCAGCGGGCGCTCACTCACCCTTCATGGGGGCCTGCAAGGAGGCGTGGCAAACAGTGCCAGGCAGGGAAGCCAGGGAGATGCCTCTGAGGAGGGCATGGTGGGGAAAAGGACAGCCAGGATGGCCACTGGGCAACGTGCCTGCAGGGGTCACTTCCCGCAGCCCAGGGCCCAGGTGAGAAGCAGTCCCGCAGCCAGGCGGACTCCCAACAGTGACCACCCCAGGCCAAGCCAGTCTTCCTTCAACCCCCCAGGCAGGTAAGTCTCTCCTCCAGCTCTGGGGAGGGTGTGGGTGACGTGCTTTGTCTACGGTGCTTTCCTGCAGGATCTCACTCACCCACGGACCCAGGTCTCTACAGCCTGCAGCACCTCTGCTTTACACCAGGAGCAGGAGAGCTGCCTGGCGAGGCGAGCGACAGACCTGTGCCCTCACCCGTGCACAGCCAGTGTCTACAGCAAACCTCTCCATGGGGAGCTCCCCCCAAGACGGGTCCAAATCTCTCAAACCAAAGCTTCAACTGGCTACCAGTACTCCTAGCTGTCTGTGCACAAGGAACTCGACCTCATTACACGCACCTGCTCAGAGCAAGAGCCGAGACCCAGACACAGGCAGGGCTGGAACAAGGACACAAAGGCGAGTCTGAGGGCCAAACCCTCAGATGGGAAGCCCACTCGGTCTCACCATCTCCAGAACACCTGCACCTGTGGACCCAGCGCCACGGACCCAGCAGTGGGGACAAGAGGTTCACGTGTGCTTGAGATTCACAGTTCTGTTCCTCCCGCACTGTCTGGGGACTCCATGCTGGCATCAAAGCCAGGCCTGGGCATGTCCCATGTACCACGTTTCTTTTCAACCATCACTGTAGATGAATTCAAACAATTTTTCAATCAGCTTAAAAACACAAAATGCAACCTACTGAAAAGGTTTGGCAAAATAATTGCTTTGAAAATATGAAGGTATATTTTAGGTATCACTGTGTCTTGTTACAATCGATTCTAATTGTGCATCTAATACCTCAAGCTCCTACTCACAAAGGCAATTACACAAAGCCCACTACTTATTTCAGAGAGCAAATTTTGTATTTTATTACTATATATATATATTTTTTTGAGACAGTCTCTCTCTGTAGCCCAGGCTGGACTGCAGTGGCACGATCCTGACCTCGGCTCACTGCAAGCTCCGCCTCCCAGGTTCACGCCATTCTCCTGCCTTAGCCTCCTGAGTAGCTGGGACTACAGGTGCCCGCCACCTTGCCCAGCTAATTTTTGTATTTTTAGTAGAGATGGGGTTTCACCGTGGTCTTGATCTCCTGACATCGTGATACGCCCGCCTCGGCCTCCCAAAGTGCTGGGATTACAAGCGTGATGGGAAAGTATCCTAGTATGTTGGAAAATTTAAATATTTGTGATGGGTTGTTTATTTTTAGTGTGTTAGCTATAAGGGCAAGGTCTAGGGCTATTAGGAAACCAAGGGTAGTTGCGCATAGGGCTGAGAGTTTTAAGTAGTGGGGCATTGTTGGTTGGGGGAGTGAGGTTGGGGGAATGTTGTTAATGATAAGGAATCCAGTAATAATACTGCCTATCGTGAGGCGTTTAATTGGGTTTAGTAGGGTGGGGTTGTTTTCGTTAATGTTTACTAGGGCTGGAAAGCGGGGTGGTCCTGTCATGGTGAGGAGAATAGTTCGAGTACTGTAGGCACTTGTTAGGGAGGTGGCGATGAGAGTAATAGATAGGGCTCAGGCGTTGGTATATGACGTATTTGTGGCTTCGATGATGAGATCTTTGGAGTAGAAGCCTGTGAGGAATGGCATTCCTGTGAGTGCCAGATTGCCAATGAATAGGGAAGCTGAGGTGAGAGGTATTGTTTTAAATAGGCCTCCTATCTTTCGGATGTCTTGTTCGTTGTTTAGGTTATGAATGATGGATCCGGAGCATATGAAAAGTATGGCTTTAAAGAAGGCGTGGGTGCAAATATGTAGGAATGCTAAATATGGTTGATTGATGCCGATGGTGACTATCATTAGGCCCAGTTGGCTTGAGGTGGAGAAGGCTACAATTTTTTTGATATCGTTCTGTGTAAGAGCGCAGATGGCTATGAACATGGTAGTGATAGCTCCTAGACATAGTGTAAAGTTTTGGAGCAGTGCATTATTTTCTATTGGGGGTGGAAGCAGATGAGTAAGTATACTCCAGCAACAACTATGGTGCTAGAGTGGAGTAGGGCTGAGACTGGAGTTAGACCTTCTATGGCGGCGGGTAGTCAAGGGTGGAGGCCAGGTTGAGCTGATTTTCCTATTGCTGCTAGGAGAAGGCCTATTAGTGGGAGGAGGTTTGAGTTGGAGTTTAGAGTTAGTATTTGTTGTATGTCTCATGAGTTGTAGTGTAGGAGGAACCATGCTATAGCTAGGATGAAACCAATATCGCCAATGCGATTGTATAGGACCGCTTGGATGGCTGCTGTGTTGGCGTCTGTTCGAGAGTATCACCAACTGATTAGCAAGAAAGATATAATTCCTACACCCTCTCAGCCAACGAGGAGTTGAAAAAGGTTGTTAGCGGTGGTTAAGATTAGTATTGCGATAAGGAAAATAAGGAGGTACTTGAAGAATTGGTTGATGTTTGGGTCTGAGCTTATGTACCATAGTGAGAATTCTATAACGGACCAGGTGATGAATAGCGCGATTGGGGTGAATATTACGGAGAAGTAGTCTAGTTTAAAGCTTAGTGTTAGATCTAGTGTTTGAGTTAATGGACCAGGTGGTGAATAGCGCGATTGGGGTGAATATTACGGAGAAGTAGTCTAGTTTAAAGCTTAGTGTTAGATCTAGTGTTTGAGTTAATGGACCAGGTGATGAATAGCGCGATTGGGGTGAATATTACGGAGAAGTAGTCTAGTTTAAAGCTTAGTGTTAGATCTAGTGTTTGAGTTAATGGACCAGGTGATGAATAGCGCGATTGGGGTGAATATTACGGAGAAGTAGTCTAAAGCTTAGTGTTAGATCTAGTGTTTGAGTTAATGGACCAGGTGATGAATAGCGCGATTGGGGTGAATATTACGGAGAAGTAGTCTAGTTTAAAGCTTAGTGTTAGATCTAGTGTTTGAGTTAATGGACCAGGTGATGAATAGCGCGATTGGGGTGAATATTACGGAAAAGTAGTCTAGTTTAAAGCTTAGTGTTAGATCTAGTGTTTGAGTTAATGGACCAGGTGATGAATAGCGCGATTGGGGTGAATATTACGGAGAAGTAGTCTAGTTTAAAGCTTAGTGTCAGATCTAGTGTTTGAGTTAATGGACCAGGTGATGAATAGCGCGATTGGGGTGAATATTACGGAGAAGTAGTCTAGTTTAAAGCTTAGTGTTAGATCTAGTGTTTGAGTTAATGGACCAGGTGATGAATAGCGCGATTGGGGTGAATATTACGGAGTAGTCTAGTTTAAAGCTTAGTGTTAGATCTAGTGTTTGAGTTAATGGACCAGGTGATAAATAGCGCGATTGGGGTGAATATTACGGAGAAGTAGTCTAGTTTAAAGCTTAGTGTTAGATCTAGTGTTTGAGTTAATGGACCAGGTGATGAATAGCGCGATTGGGGTGAATATTACGGAGAAGTAGTCTAGTTTAAAGCTTAGTGTTAGATCTAGTGTTTGAGTTAATGGACCAGGTGGTGAATAGTGCGATTGGGGTGAATATTACGGAGAAGTAGTCTAGTTTAAAGCTTAGTGTTAGATCTAGTGTTTGAGTTGTCATTCAATGTCAGCTTCAAATAGTTGTTTCTTGGTTTAGGGAGATATATAGGGTTGTTGGAAGAAGGCTGATAATAAAGGCATATATTATAGTTGTTTTTACACAGTTTGGATATGATTGTTTTTTATTGGGGTTAATAAGGGTGGCAACGATTGGAAGGATCAGGGAGGCTAGGGTTGCTATTATAATGGAGGTGTACATAGTTATTACTTTTATTTGGAGTTGCACCAATATTTTTGGCTCCTAAGGCCAATGGATAGCTGTTATCCTTTAAAAGTTGAGAAAGCCATAGTCTTAAGTATGGGGGCATGGGTTAGCAATCCTTGCGAGTTTTCTCGGTAAATAAGGAGCAATGAGCTTCTATAGTCAGATTCACAATCTAGTGTTTTGGTTAAACTATATTTACAGGAGGTAAATCCTAGGATGATGTTAGGGTTAAGGGATAGGAGAATTACTGGAGTGAGGTGTATGAATATTAGTGTATTTTCTCGTGTGAAAGGGGGTTTTATGTTGATTGTGTGGTGTGTGAGTTTTCCTCGTTGTACCGTGATGAATATGTGGAGGGAATAAAGAGCTGCGATTAGTATGTTAAGCCCTGTTAGTATGATGGTGATATGAGATCAGGAAAATGAGGCTGTAATCACAAAGAGTTCTTCTACTAGATTAATGGTGGGGGGTAAGGCTAGGTTGGTAAGGTTTGCTGCGAACCATCAGAAGGCTATTAGTGGAAGTAGGGTTTGAAGTCCTCGGGAGAGTATTATAATACGGCTGTGGGTGCGTTCATAGTTTGAGTTAGCTAGGCAGAATAGTATAGAGGAGGTAAGCCCGTGGGCAATTATGAGGGCGATTGCGCCGGAGAAGCTTCAGGGGGTTTGAATGAGAGAGGCTATAATTACTAGGGATATGTGGCTTACGGAAGAGTATGCAATGAGTGATTTTAGGTCTGTTTGTCAAAGACAGATTGAGCTTGTTATGATTATGCTTCATAGGGATAGTATGAGGAAGGGGTAGGCTATGTGTTCTGTCAGAGGATTGAGAATAGAGGTAAGTCGTATTATGCCATAGCCACCTAGTTTTAGGAGTACTGCGGCAAGGACTATTGAGCCTGCGATGGGGGCTTCAACATGGGCTTTAGGGAGTCACAGGTGTAGGCCATATAAGGGTATTTTTGTTATGAAAGCCATTATACATGCTAGTCAGACGAGGTTATGTGATCAAGTAGTTGTTAGTTTTTGGTCTGTGAGTGTTAGTAGTGTGATGTTTGATGAGCCTACGTTGTTGTAGGTATAGATTAATATGATGAGTAGGGGTAGAGAACCAGTTAGTGTGTAGAATAGAAAGTATGTGCTTGCGTTGAGGCGTTCTGCTTGGTTACCTCATTTGGTAATAATAATTAGAGTAGGAATAAGAGTAGTTTCAAATAAGATATAGAATAGGATCAACTCTGTGGCCATGAATGTTAGAATTAGAGTAATTTGAAGGAAAACTATTATAGAAAGGCAGAGCTTTTTTTGTGAGGGGGGTTCATTGCATAGGTGGTATTGGCTAGCTATGGTTATGAGAGGTAGAAGTCAGGCGGTTAGTGTTAGAAGAGGTGTTGTTAGTGGATCAGAGGATAGGTAGGTTGAGTGATTGAGGAGGTTGCTATTGGCTTGGTTAAAAAACAACAAAGGAATAAGGCTAATGATTAGGCTGTGTGTAGTTAAGTTAATTCAGATTATATTATTTTTAGAAAGTCATGTTATTGGTAGTAGTATGATTGTTGGAATAATTATTTTTAACATTGAAGTAGGTTTAGGTTGTGAATGTGATCTAGACCATATGTATTGGAGATTGAGATTAGTAGGGCAAGGCCTACTGCTGTTTCACAAGCAGCAAATACCAGCAGGATGATTGGTATAATATTGGTTAAGGAGGAGTGTGTGTTTGAGGCTATAAGGGTGGCTATGATGAAGAGTGATATTATTATCCCCTCTAGGCAGAGGAGGGAGGCTATTAGGTGTGAGCGATAAACTAGCATACCTAGGAGTGAGATGGTGAATGCTCGTATAATGTTTATGAAGATAGGTGGCACTTGGTTAGTATGATAATCATAATTTAATGAGTCGAAATCATTTGTTTTGTTTAAACTACTTACCAATTCGGCTCAATCTAGTCCTTTTTGGGTTCATTCATAGGCTAAGCTGAGGGTTAGGATGATGATAAGTGTAATAGATGATTTAATTATTATTGGGAGGTTTGTTGTTTGGAGAGCCCATGGCAGGGACAATAGCAGGGCAATTTCTAAGTCGAATAGTAGAAAAGTAATGGCGACTAGGAAAAATTTTATTGAAAATGGAATGCGAGCGGGGTTTAGTGGATCAAAGCCGCATTCATAGGGGTTTGTTTTTTCTACATAGGAGTTAAGTTGAGGTAATCAGAATATGATGATGATTAGTAGTGAGGTTAAAAGGGTGTTGATCGTTAGGGCTAGTACTAGATTGATTACTCCTTTTTGAATATTGTCAAAGCTGATTGATTGGAAGTCAATTGTACTGATTATACTAAAAGAGTAGGACCCTCATCAATAAATAGAGATATAGAGGAGTAATCAGACAACATCTACGAAGTGTCAGTATCAAGCGGCGGCTTCAAAGCCAAAGTGGTGGCTTGATGTGAAGTGGTACAATAGTTGGCGGATGAGACAGACAAGGAGGAAAGTGGATCCAGTGATGACGTGAAGTCCGTGGAAGCCCGTAGCGATGAAGAATGTTGAACCATAAATACCATCGGAAATGGTGAAGGGTGCTTCAAAGTACTCTGAAATTTGTAATAGGGTGAAGTAGGTGCCTAGTAGGATTGTAATGAGTAGGGCCTGGATTGTTTGTTTTCGGTTGTTGTTTATAAGGCTGTGGTGAGCTCAAGTAATTGTGACTCCTGATGCCAATAATACAGAGGTATTTAGAAGGGGTACTTCTAGAGGATTTAAGGGGATAATACCTGTTGGTGGTCAGTGACCTCCTAAATAAGGGGTTGGGGCGAGGCTTGAGTGGTAAAATGCCCAGAAGAAGCCGGTGAAGAAGATCTCTGAGATAATGAATAAGACTATTCCATATCGAAGGTTTTTTTGAACGGATAGCGTGTGATGTCCCTGATAGGTACTTTCTCGTACAATGTCACGTCATCATTGGTGTAGGGTTAGTGTTGTGGTTAGTAGGCCTAGTATTAATAGAGTGGTAGAGTAGAAGTGAAACCATATGGTTAAGCCAGATGTTATTAGGAGGGCTGATAGAGCTCCTGCTAGTGGTCAGGGGCTGGGTTTGACTATGTGATAAGCATGGGATTGGTGAGTCATTAGCTGTTGTTATGCAAGTAGAGGCTAACTAGAAGCGTGAAAACATAGGCTTGAATTAAAGCAACTGCGATCTCTAGGATGGTAAGTAGTATTAGGAGCATGGAGACCAGCAAGGCAGCGGGGGGGCTGATAGTTAGTAGTGTTAGTACGGCGCTTCCAATCAGGTGCATTAGTAGGTGACCAGCTGTAATGTTGGCAGTTAGGCGTACAGCCAGGGCTACTGGTTGAATGAGCAAGGTAATGGTTTTGATCATTACTAGTATGGGGATAAGTAGACTACAAGGCGTGAGCCACCGCGCCTGGCCTGTATTTTATTACTATTATTATTATTATTTTTGAGACAGAGTCTTGCTCTGTTGCCCAGGCTGGAGTGCAGTGGTGTGATTTCAGCTCACTGCAAGCTCCGCCTCCCGGGTTCACGCCATTCTCCTGCCTCAGCCTCCCAAGTAGCTGGGACTACAGGCGCCCGCCACCACGCCTGGTTAATTTTTTTTGTATTATTTTAGTAGAGACGGGGTTTCACCGTGTTAGCCAGGATGGTCTTGAACTCCTGACCTCGTGATCCACTCGCCTCGTCCTTCCAAAGTGCTGGGATTACAGGCATGAGCCACCATGCCCGGCCTATTATTATTATTATTTTTGAGACGGAGTCTCACTCTCGCCCAGGCTGGAGTGCGGTGGTGTGATTTCAGCTCACTGCAAGCTCCGCCTCCCGGGTTCATGTCATTCTCCTGCCTCAGCCTCCCCAGTAGTTGGGACTACAGGCGCCCACCACCATGCCTGGCTAATTTTTTGTACTTTTAGTAGAGACGGGATTTCACTGTGTTAGCCAGGATGGTCCCAATCTCCTGACCTCGTGATTCACCTGCCTCGGCCTCCCAAAGTGCTGCGATTACAGGCATGAGCCCCCGCGCCCGGCCTCAGAGAGCAAATTTATGTTCTCAGAGTGTCTAATTATTAGAAACTATCTACTTCCAATACTTAATTACCAACTGTGTTTTCTACTAGAAACACGGGGCGCCCTGGGAAACTGTGAGAAACACTTCCCAGCAGCTCCTCTAGCTGCCCCGGAAGGATGATCCGGAATCACGACCAGCGCTGCTCCTTCAGAAGCTCTGTGATCATATCAACAGTGTTCCATTTTCTTCTCTTTTTTATTTTTGTTGAGATGGGGTCTCACTGTCACCCAGGCTGGACAGTGGTGGTGCACTGCAGGAGAAACCCACAGTGCTCCATGAGCCTACCTGGGCTCACTGCAGCCTCGACCTCCTGGGCTCAAGTGATCCTCCGACCTCAGCCTCCCGAGTAGCTGGGACTACAGGTGCACGCCACTGCGCCTGGCTAATTTTTAAAATTTTAGTAGAAGATGAGGTCTCACACTGTTGCCCAAGCCAGTCTCAAACGACTGAGCTCAGGTGATCCTCCCACCTCGGCCTCCCAAAATGCTGGGATTATAGGTGTAAGCCACCGCACCCGGCCAGAGAATTTCCAGTAAAAGTAAAATGACAGCTTGGATTTGGTCGACAGTAAACACTTCTGCTTTCATCACAAACATGTAGCCCTTCTCCAGCGAGGGTCAGCCAGGCGTGTTAATCCACAGGTGTGTGACACAGGCTGGCTCTTAGTCCCACTGCAGCAGGGAGCAGGATCTGCTCAACAAGACTCTGAGGCCACACAGCCCTCAGGAGAGCCTAGCCCCATCATGACACCTTTTTCTGAAGCTCCTTAGGTTCCAATCGTTTCGCTGTTCAGCGAGTCCTCTCTGGCCTCCGTGGCCTCCTCAGTGGCAGGAAGGAGGCCAAGCCAGCACCCAGGACACAGGAGCACAGAGAACCCTCTTCCAGCCACAAGCGAAGGCAACGCAGGGAAAATCCACATGCTCCATGAGCACACACAGGCGATGCCTCGAGAGCCAGGCCAAAGAAGGTCTACACACAGGCCTTGCTCACGTTCTGGGGTGGTGTAAACCAGCACAACCCTGTCTGGTAACTGCCTGGCAGGATGTACCAAGTGCCGTACATAGTATTTCGTTTCTTTAATTCAGAAATCCTACTTCTGAAACTTTAAGGAAATGAACCTTAAGAAATTTGGGCCAGGCGCGGTGGCTCATGCCTGTCATCCCAGCACTGTGGGAGTCGAGACAGGTGGATCACTTGAGTCCAGGAGTTAGAAACCAGCAGGGCAACATGGCGAAAACCCATCTCTACAGGGAAACAAACAAACAAACAAACAAAAGAAAACAACTTAGCTGGGGCTGTCATCCCAGTACTTTGGGAGGCTGAGGTGGGTGGATCACCTGAGGTCAGGAGTTCAACACCAGCCTGGCCAACATGGTGAAACCCCATCTCTACTAAAACTACAAAAATTAGCCAGGCGTGGTGGCACACGACCGCAAGCCCAGCTACTAGGGAGGCTGAGGCAGGAGAATCGCTTAAACCTGGCGGGCGGAGGTTGCAGTGAGCTGAGATTGTGCCACTTCACTCCAGCCTGGGCAACAAAGAGTGAAACTCCATCTCAAAACAAACAAACAAACAAAAGCACACTAGGCATAAAGGCACTTCCTCTGCCTGGAAGACTCCTTCCCATGAAGTCCTCAACTTCTGTTCAGCCCAAACCTCCAGCACGTCCCTTCCACTGAGCTGCCTGACGCACCTCTTGCTGCCACGCTTCCAATGTTGTGGCCATTTGTGCCTGTGCAGTCAGCACTGCAGGCACCTTCCTCCTGCGTGCTTCAGGGACGGTTATTCAGGACGCTTAGATGAGCTGCCAGCTCACAGAGAACGGGGCGGTGTGACCTCAGCACCTGCTGCCTGTGTTTCTGAGGCAGTGCCGCCGCCAAGGCGCTCAAGAAACGCACATGCCTCCTGAGCCTCATGCACACCTCCTGGACGGCGGCCTTCACGACGACTGGCAAGTTTTGTTGCCAAAATCCCTCTTTGAGGAAAAAAAAGTCAATTGTTGACAATTAGATATTATGATCACAGGACTCATCTCAGTCATCTAAAAACAAACAGCTGACAGCCGGGCGCGGTGGCTCACACCTGTAATCCCAGCACTTTGGGAGGCTGAGACGGGCAGAGCATGAGGTCAGGAGATCGAGACCATCCTAGCTAACACGGTGAAACCCTGTCTCTACTAAAAATACAAAAAAAATTAGCCGGGCGTGGTGGCGGGCATCTGTAGTCCCAGCTACTCGGGAGGCTGAGGCAGGAGAATGGCGTAAACCCGAGAGGCAGAGCTTGCAGTGAGCCGAGATCACGCCACTGCACTCCAGCCTGGGCGACAGAGCAAGACTCTACATCCAAAAAAAAAAAAAAAAAAAAAAAAGGTTGATACTACTGAGTCCCAAGGAAGCAGCCACAGGGGCCACACCAGGCTTATCCCACTCCGAAACCGACCCTGAAGGCAGCAGCCCCAAGCGCCACACCTGACCCTGATAGACGAGAGGCCTCTGGGACAGGGGCTCCACCTTGAGGCATTCACACTTCACAGGAAAGGGGGCGTTTTCCACAAGCAGCTCTGTGAAAATGTTAGGAACTGCTGCCAGCATGGTGCCTCACGCCTGTAATCCCAGCACTTTGGGAGGGCCAAGGCGGGCAGATCACAAGGTCAGGAGTTCGAGAGCAGCCTGGCCAACATGGTGAAACCCCATCTCTACTAAAAGCAAACAAAATTAGCTGAGTGTGGTGGTGCGTGCCTGTAATCCCAGCTCTTCAGGAGGCTGAGGCAGAAGAATTGCTTGAACCCAGGAGGTGGAGGTTGCAGTGAGCAGAGATTGAGCCACTGCACTCCAGCCTAGGTGACAGGGAGACCCCGTCTCAAAAAAAAAAAAAGAAAGAAAGAAAGAAATAAGAAAGAAATGACACAGAGCAGTACCTTGTCCACCTGCTCCCAGTGGTTCCATCTTGCAAAACTATGAGGAGCATCACAGCTGGGCTCTCCCACCACGACAGCCCGCCAAGCTCCCTGGGGTCGTCCCGGGACACATGTGCGGTGTGCATGCTTATGTGCTCAGCACAGCCCAGGCAGGCAACAGTCCAGCCACAGGCTCCCCTGGGCTGTCTCCCTCCCCATCCTTAGCTGCTAGCAACCACGAATCTGTGTTCCATCTCTTTAATTTTTGTCTTTAGAGAACGCTCTATAAAAAACTGAAAACCATACGGAATGTGATCTTTGGGGTCTGCCTTTTTTCACTCAGCATAATTCCGTCCAGATTCACCCGCATTATCAGTGAGTGGTATTCCAAGCAACTACTTCTCTACTTTTTGGGTAACCACTACTTACAATCATCCTGCACAGCTGGCAAAGCTGTTGCTAAGCCACATTCAGTACGGTTCTTTCATTTAAGGAGGTGGCAAAAGAATCTTCACGTGAACAGACCCGATGCAGTTCAGCATCCCACCATGATGAAGGCCTGTCCAAGGGCCGGAACTGTGCGTGTCTGATGTAGTCAACAGTCCTGAAAACCCACACAAACCAACTCCCCCTGCAACCACAGCAGAAGGCCCAGGGGAACCCAGAATAGGTTCTCACAAGAAACATTATTTGGCTCGGTAAACAATTATCCTCTAATGCAAATTTAATAGACATTATTTTCTCAAAGCAAACCACAGTTCAACCCAAAATAGAATAAACGTAAGACAATCACTTGGCCAGGCAAGGTGGCTCACACCCGTCATCCCAGCACTTTGGGAGGCCGAGGCAGGCAGATCACGAGGTCAGGAGATTGAGACCATCCTGGCTAACACGGTGAAACCCTGTCTCTACTAAAAATACAAAAAATTAGCCGGGTGTGGTTGCGGGCGCCTGTAGTCCCAGTTACTTGGGAGGCTGAGGCAGGAGAATGGCTTGAACCCGGGAGGCAGAGGCTGCATTCAGCCAAGATCGTACCATTGCACTCTAGCCTGGGCAACAGAGTGAGACTCTGGCCAAAAAAAAAAAAAAAAAAGTCAAAGGACACACTTTATTGAAATGCTGAAGAATACAGGGGAAGAGCTCTGAAATCAATTCAAAACAATTTCGTATGAAGATGCAGAAGTCTTTTAAAAGATAGTTCTGAGTGGCTGTAGGCACTGACACTGTAAAACCAATAGTATGCTGAAGATGAGCCTAAAGCCAGAAACACCTAAACTGAATCCACCTGAGAACACTGGTGTCCCTTCCCGCAGTTATGACCTCCCCTCGAGAGACCAGCAGGGAGTCAGAGCTCCTCTCGCACAGAGTAAAGCTGTCCCTGGCCTTGGCAAATGCAGCGTCTCACCCCAAATCAACTAACCAGGACGTCACTCCTGAAACAAACTCCTGCTAAACTCAAATTCACAATAATCATCCCATCACCCAGTAGCCGAACCATCATTTCCACATCCTGAAAGCTTTCCTGAAAATCAACACGGGAAAATAAAAGTCCGTAGGACAGTTCCTCACTCTCCTTCAAAGGTCAGGTGTCTTTCTAGAAAGATGAGCTCTGCTGCGCAGGGCGTCCATCTGCCAACGCTGATTTCCAGCGAGACGCCTCAAGGATCCAAAAGCAAAGCATTCCTGAAGCTGACTTCCACCCTGATGCCCCTTGGTGCTGTGAATCTGAAGCTGAGCCTCCAACTCCTGGGCTCAAGCGATCCTCCTACCTCCTGAGTAGCTACGACTACAAGTGCACACACCACCATGCCTCGTCAATTATTTTTTTTTCCTTTTTGTGTAAATAGGGTCTTTTTAAATTTAAATTTTCTTTCTTTTTTTTTTTTTTGAAACAGAGTTTTGCTCTTGTTGCTCAGGCTGGAGTGCAGTGGTGTGATCTCGGCTCATAGCAACCTCTACCTCCTGGGTTCAAGCAATTCTCCTGCCTCAGCTTCCCAAGTAGCTGGGATTACAGGCGTGCGCTATCATGCCTGGCTAATTTTGTATTTTTAGTAGAAATGGGGTTTCGCCATGTTGGCCAGGCTAAAGGTGATCCGCCCGCCTCAGCCTCCCAAAGTGCTGGGATTACAGGTATGAGTCACCGCACTCGACCTTTTATTTTAATTTTTAGTGAGACAGGGTCTCGCTATGTGGCATAGGACTCAAGTGATCCTTCCACCTGGGCCTCCCAAAGCGTTTCGATTACAGGTGTGAGCCGCTGCACCCGGCCCATCTCCCCACTTTCCAGACTGGTTTCACCTTGCTCAGAGGAGAACAGACGTGAAGACAGCCAGAGGGAGTCACCGACTGAAGAATATTAGATGAATGTACCTTCGTCCTCTTCAGGAGCCTTCCCCTTCGACTTATCCTTCTCCTTATTCTTCTGCTTCATCCTTGAGGTGTTAAAATAGAAAGTACCACCTATAAGAAACAGAGAAAGGATTAAACAATTGAGGTTTGCAACCACAGGGGAGGCATACAGAAGAACAGTGTACTCCTAAATAAACAAAGCAAAACAGAAACCATCTGAAAAACCTACTTATATCCATAAGATTTATAAATTTGAAATAAAGTATTCCCCATATCACTTAGTCCAGTATTTCCTAATTACAGAATAATAAACTATTTTAACTTAAGAAGTTGACTATCTTTGCTATTTAAATTGCTAATGGGAGGGAACAAAAAGTAGTTATAAACACAAATTTGGGAAAATATCACGAATCCCTTTAATAGATGAAGTTGCTTTAAAATAACTTAAAACAGGTCAGGCGCAGGACCTCATGCCTGTCATCCCAGCACTTTGGGAGGCTGAGGCAGGTGGATCATGAGGTCAGGAGTTCAAGACCAGCCTTGCCAAGAGGGTGAAACCCTGTCTCTACTAAAAATAGAAAAATTAGCCGGACGTGCTGGCAGGCGCCTGTAGTCCCAGCTATTCAGGAGGCTGAGGCAGAATTGCTTGAACCTGGGAGGTGGAGGTTGCAGTGAGCTGAGATCGCACCACTGCACTCCAGCCTGGGTTACAGAGCAAGACTCTGACTCACAAGTGGCTTCCAGAGAAGTGGCAACAGCAACAGCCCAGCCACCACCAAGAGGGGTTGGTATGACACTCCTGGCCCAAAATCTGAACAATCAGCGTTTACAAATGGAGGAGGCCAGGAGCAGTGGCTCACGCCTGTAATCCCAGCACTTTGGGAGGCCAATGGAGGAGGATGGCTTGAGCCCAGGAATTCAAAACCAGCCAGGGCAACATGGGCAAAATATCATCTCTTAAAAAACAACAGGGCCGGGCGCGGTGGCTCACGCCTGTAATCCCAGCACTTTGGGAGGCCGAGGCGGGCGAATCACGAGGTCAGGAGATCGAGACCATCCTGGCTAACACGATGAAACCCCGTCTCTACTAAAAGTACAAAAAATTAGCTGGGCGCGGTGGAGGGCGCCTGTAGTCCCAGCTACTCGGGAGGCTGAGGCCGGAGAATGATGTGAACCCGGGAGGCGGAGCTTGCAGTGAGCAGAGATCGCGCCACTGCACTCAGCCTGGGCGACAGAGCGAGACTCCGTCTCAAAAACAAAAAAACAAAAAAACAAAAAAACAAACAACAACAACAACAACAACAATAACAAATGTAGCTGTACATAGTGACATATGCCTGACCTCCCAGCTACTCAGGAGGTTGAGGTGGGAGGAGCACCTTCGCCCAGGAGGTTGAGGCTGCAGTGAGCAGAGACTGTGCCTGGGCAACAGGGCAAGACCCTGTCTCAAAGAATAATAAAAACAGGGAGAGTTTCACAACCATGACCTGAAATGTAACTTTCTTCACAAAGACATGAACAGGTTCACCAATGAAATGACCCTGGTTGCCACTTGCACGTAACCTCAGGTGTTGAGAAGGCTGAAGCGTGTGCTTCCTGTTTACAGCCACGGGCATCCATGGGCTGACATTAAACACTGACAGCAGATGGGCAGGTTGCTGACGCACAGCCAGTCAATGGGCACAGCACTCTCCCTACCCATGTGTTGGCACAAGGCTGTTTAATGTCAGGAGTAGAAATATTTTACTTTTTCCCTGCTCCAACCCCATTAAGGGGAGCGATAAATAAAGGTGAGAGGTGTCGATCCTTCAGGTTCTTTAACCTAAAGTCAAGGGAGACCAAAGAATGTCACGAGGTTTCATTAAAGATTTATTGAAGAGCAAATTATTTGCAGGGTATTTTTAGTGATTGTGTGGATATAAAACATCTGAAGCCACTTTGTAAATCCTTAGTAAACATTCTTGTGGCTGACTAGATAATATGAAAAACCTTTTCCAAGCAGCCCAGTTACTGGAATACAGCAGAATTTTTTTTAAACAAGGACAACTTGGCCAGGTGCGGTGGCTCACGCCTGTAATCGCAACACTTTGGGAGGCCAAGGAAGGCTGACCGCTTGAGTCCAAGAGTTCAAGACCAGCCTGGGAAACGTGGCAAACTCCCATCTCTACAAAAAAATATACCCCCCCAAAATTAGCTAGGCGCTGTGGTTTGTGCCTGGAGTCCTGGCTCTAGGGAAGGCTGAGGTGGGAGGATCACTCGAGTCCTAGAGGTCAAGGCTCTACAACTGCGGGTTAAGGGAGTACAGAGGTCCCTTTGGGCCTGGACAACAAAGTGAAACCTCATTTCTACAAAAGATAATTAGCCGAGTGTGACGGTACACGCCTGTAGTGCTAGCTACTGCAGAAGCAAAGTGGGGAAGATCATTCGAGCCCAGGAGTTCTAGGCTGTAGTGAGCTCTGATCACACCACTGCACTCCAACCTGTGCAACAAGGTGAGATTCCGTCTCTAAAATAAAATAATTAAAAAAAAAAAAAACAATCTCTGCCCTGTCGCTTCTGTATTTTTTTGTTTAGAAACAGAGTCTCACTCCGTCACCCAGGCTGGAGTGCAGCGGCAGCCTCAGCCTTGAACTCCTAGGCTCAAGCGACACTCTGGCCTCAGCCTCCCAAGCAGCTGAGGCTATAGGCGTGCACTGTCATGCTCAGCTGCTTCTTTCAACAGATACATACCTAAAAGTTGCCAGAGTCTGACTGGATTCTGAACTAAATGTTGTTTCAACAACAATCCGTTGATCCCTTCAAAGGTAGAGGTGAGCAGTCTCAACTGTAAGCTCTGAAAAAAACCCAACACTGGACGTCACACTAACATTAGAGATTACCAAAGCAATGCAGACTAAACATCGGTTTTAAAAGTTTAAATAGATATTTGTAGTATCTACATTGCCCTGAAATATGAAATAATACTCTGAGCAATATTTCAAAGCTTTAGGTAACATCAAAATGTCAAAAGCAAGTAAAGAGGTTAAAACACAGTAATTGGCCAGGCATGGTGGCTCACGTCTGTAATCCCAGCACTGTGGGAGACCAAGGTAGGTGGATCACCTGAGGTCAGGAGTTCGAGACCAGCCTGGCCAACATGGTGAACCCCCATCTCTAGTAAACACACAAAAATTAGCCGGGCATGGTGGTGCACGCCTGTAATCTCAGCTACTCGGGAAGCTGAGGCAGGAGAATCACTTGAACCCGGGAGGCGGAGGCTGTAGTGAGCAGCCTGGGTGACAAAGAGAGACTCTTCTCAAAATACAAACAAATAAACAAAAAATCACGATAGTGGCCAGGCTCGGTGGCTCATGTCTGTAATCCCAGCACTTTGGGAGGCTGAGGTGGGAGGATCGCTTGGGCCCAGGAGGCAGAGGCTTCAGTGAGCCATGACCAGGCCACTGCACTCCAGTCTGGGCGACACAGTGAGACTCTGTCTCCAAAAAAAAAAAAAAAAAAAAAAAAACGGAAGAAAGAAAATGAAACACACTGAATGGCCTGAAGCTTCTGCAGGGAAAAGGGAGCGGCCCAGCTCTCCAAAGCCCCACAGTGGCTGCCCAGACCCGGGGCTCCTGCTGTCACCGGAGAGTGGCTCTTTGTAGGACATTTCCAGGTACTAAACCAGTTAACAAGTATATACTTTCAGCGTTCTCCTTTCAAGATAAACATTTTCGCATTTAGATGTGTTTTATGGCCGGGCACGATGGCTCACGCCCTGTAATCTCAGCACTTTGTGAGGCCGAGGCGGGCGGATCACAAGGTCAAGAGATCGAGACCATCTTGTCAACATGGTGAAACCCTGTCTCTACTAAAAATACAAAAATTAGCTGGGTGTGGTGGCGCGCACCTGTAATCCCAGCTACTCGGCGGCTAAGGCAGGAGAACTGCTTGAATGCAGGAGGCGGAGGCTGCAGTGAGTCAAGATCGCACCACTGCACTCCAGCCTGGAGACAGATCGAGATCTCTGTCTCAAAAATAACCTAATAAATAACAACCTAAAAGGTATGGGCTAAGCTCCTAGGTGAGGGCTAAGAGAAGAAAACATCGACCCAAAAACTCAAGGACACAGGGTCTGGTTTTCGGGAGGAGATGCTATCCTATCCTCAGCAGAACCTGAAACAAGACCTCTCGACAGGCGGTGCTCAATGACTTTCTATCAATAACGTGCCAAGCTACATTACAACAGCAACATGCAGCCACAGGGCATTTTGCGCACACAGAAACGTTCTGGGCCCCCAACTCGGCAGTGACCGCCCTAACTGGAAGGCGCTGGAATTCCTGGTGATGGAATCGATCCACAGGCGCGGACTGTAAATTATCGCTCCGCTCCGCCGGAAACCGTTACAGGATTCCACTTTAAAACGCCACAGGGGGCCGGGCGCGGTGGCTCAAGCCTGTAATCCCAGCACTTTGGGAGCCGGAGGCAGGCCGATCACGAGGTCAGGAGATCGAGACCATCCTGGCCAACATGGTGAAACCCCGTCTCTACTAAAAAATAAAAAAAACTAGCCGGGCAAGGTGGCGGCACCTGTAGTCCCAGCCACTCGGGAGGCTGAGGCAGGAGAATGGCGTGAACCCGGGAGGCGGAGCTTGCAATGAGCTGAGATCCGGCCACTACACCCCAGCCTGGGCTACAGAGCGAGACTCTGTCCGAAAACAAAAACAAAAACAAAACGCCACAGGGAGACAGGTAGAGAACATCCACACATAACGAAAGGGTTAGGAAAGCGCACGCCGAGGACTGCGCGGATCCCAGACCCGCCTCTTCCCGGCCCGCCCGGCGCCCACGCTCCCAGGCCCCAACAGTCGCTCCGCGCCGAGGTCCGCAGCTGGAGGATCCGCGGGCCCAGAGGCGTAGACTCCCACACCGCAGGGGCCAGGAGGCCTCCGCCCCGCCCCGCCCCGCCGGGCGCGGCCGTACAGAGCAGAGCCGGGCGGGAGGTGGAGCCCGGACGCCGCGTGGATTTACCTGCAGGGCTCGGCGTCCAGCCTCGGCGAGGTCCCCCGGAGGCCTGCTGGCCAAGTACGGCCGCCCCCTCCAGGACCCGGCGGGGAACCCTGGACTCCAGCCCGCGCCTGGGCCCCACAGCCGCCCAGGACCCGGGCCTGGAGCCCGGCGGAGGGCGCGGGGCAGCAGCAGCACGGCCATCTTGGCCTGAAAGCCGCGCTTGCGCGGTCCGCGGGGCGCCACGGGGCGCCTGCGCGCGGGGGTGGGCGGGGCCTGACTAGGCGCCTGCGCGGTCCTCACGGTTCCGCCCCGCCGCAACTCCGGGCCCGAGCCCGCGTCCCTTGCGGCTGCCTGAGGCCCCGGTGGGGCGCGCGTCTGCGAGGAGGCCGCGGATACTCTGGCTTTTTTTTTTGGACGCCGGCCTTGTATTTCCGGGGCCTGGCGAGTGTATAACTGGCCAGGTCGTGGCTGCGTGGTCGCGCTCCGCCCGCGCCGAGGGGCCGAGGGGCCTCCCGCCCGGGCAGCCTCCGTCACCCGCAGGGCTCGGTTACAGGCGAGGGCGGACGCCGCGGGCCGGAATCCCGCCTGGGAGGAGACGCCCGCGCTGAGGAGGGCGGCGCGGGAGGCTTCGGGTCGGGAGGGCCCCTGCGGGGCTGAGGAGCACAGGAAGGGGGCAGTTTTCCTGCGTCTTGAGCCTCCCGAGGACGAGGACTGGAGTTGCAGCCGCCGCAGGAAGGGCAGCCCCGGAGGAGGAAGGTCGGGAGGCGCGGAGCGGCCTGGCAGGCGTCTGCGGAGCTCTGACTTAGGACCGCGCCGTCCTGTCCCCTCGGACTGACTCACCTCGGAGGCGCTTCGGGCCTCGGTCCTGCCCCGGGCGCTGCGCGAGCCCGTCGTGGGAAGCCGGGAAGAGGCGCTGTTCTCCTCGGGGTCTGCACTCCGGGCCCGGGCAGGGTCCCTCGTGGGCTGCTCCGCCACCCCCACCCCTTCCTCGGTCCGCCTTAGGTCTAGAGCTGACGCCAAGAACTGGAAAGCTCGTTGAGTAGGAAAAGCAAAGACTAGACGGTCTGTCACAGAGGTAGCGTGAGGGTGACCGATTTATTTTTATGCTTTTCTGTATTCCCCAAATTCGTAACAATGGATGCTGAGAACGACAGCCAGCGTCACCGAGTGCCTAGTTCCGTGTCGAACACCCATGTCATCCAACCCTGTGCAGCAAATGCCTCTGTTTTACACGGAAGGAAACGGGTTCAGAAGCATTGGAAGTAACCTGCCCAGGATCACAGCTCTGAAGTTAAGGCAGAATTTCGGGGCCGGTCTGGTTGGTTTCTGGACCTGCACTCACTCCACCACTGCAGACGAGACTGCAAAGCCTGTGGGCTGCGTGTAATCCTCCCTCTTCCGCAGCCCCGAAACGCTCAGGAAAGTGTTTTCAGTATCATGGTTATCCGCCCTCAGCCCTCCAGTGGGCCGGGTGCCTCTGCAGAGGTGCTCGTGGCTGGGGAGGGCCTCCCCCCAAACCCAGGGCTAACACTGATGTTCACAACTGAACCGCTTTTCCTTTTGCTTCTTATTGTACAGTCTGCCTTCGCAATGAATCCAACCTTGCCATTTCCTGTTCCACTATTCTTTTATTTTCCCGATTTAAAGACACTAGGTGGGCCGGGCGCGGTTTCACGCCCCGCCCCGCCCCGCCCCGCTTAATCCCAGCACTTCGGGAGGCCGAGGCGGGCCGATCACGAGGTCAGGAGATCGAGACGAGACCATCCTGGCTATCACAGTGAAACCCCGTCTCTACTAAAAATACAAAAAAACTAGCCGGGCGAGGTGGCGGCGCCTGTAGTCCCAGCTACTCGGGAGGCTGAGGCAGGAGAATGGCAGGAACCCGAGAGGCGGAGCTTGCAGTGAGCTGATCGCGCCACTGCACTCCAGCCTGGGCGACAGAGCGAGACTCCGTCTCAAAAAAAAAAAAAAAAAAAAAGGCCCCAGGTGGACTTGGTCAGAGGGCTATAGAGCTCGCCATCGTCCTGCTGTCACCCTCTCTCCAGCCTTGTCCCGTGACCAACCTAACCAAACTTCCAAAAGAGTTTTTTGTGTCCAAGAAGTGACCGAGCTCCACAATGCCTGTGCGTTCAGAGGATTTGTGACTTTTCTTTTTTTTGAGGTGGAGTCTTGCTCTGTCGCCCAGGCTGGAGTGCAGTGGCATGATCTCGGCTCACTGCAAGCTCCGCCTCCTGGGTTCGCACCATTCCCCTGCCTCAGCCTCCCGAGTAGCTGAGACTACAGGCACCTGCCACCAAGTCCGGCTAATTTTTTCTATTTTTAGTACAGACGGGGTTTCACAGTGTTAACCAGGATGGTCTCAATCTCCTGACCTCGTGATCCGCCCGCCTCGGCTTCTCAAAAGTGCTGAGATTACAGGCGTGAGCCACCGCGCCCGGCTGAGGATTTGTGACTCAAAGTCCACACATTTGGATGTGTTTGGGAAGAGTTTAAGATGTAGTCCTATTAATATTGTCTGAGATAATTTAAAATTGTTTCCTGCAATTCATCAGAAGCAGTGTGGGGTGTTGGCAAGAGGCCTCCTCTGGGAAAAGAACACTGGGTTCTGTCCTTCTCAGCCTATGACCTTAAGCAAGTTGTTAACTTCCCCAAGCCTCAATCTTCTCAGCAGTAAAATGGGGATGATAATTATCTGCAAAGCAAGGCTAATATCAGCCTTGGATTTCCCACAGGGTGGTTATAAAGATAAAATGCAATAAATGTGTGTGAGGGCAATTGAGAAGCCAGGAAGCCTTGGCATCCAGAGTTATGACTAGGATGTCATGGGAAATGAGGGTATGGGAACAGAGTATTGATGCATTTATTCAAACTCCTCTCTTTAACAACCGTGCTTTGAAGGCTGGCTGCGTCCCAGGCCCTACAGGTGAACCGTGACTCTCACTTTCAGCCCCGGCTGTAGTGGCAGGCGGCAAAGGCTCATGTAGCCTCAAGCAATAGGGGTTTTGTTTAAGGATTCGGGTGCTCCATGGTTTGGGGGTTTTTTGTTTGGGTCCATGATTTGGTTTCAAGAAGAAGGATCTGTAGGAGAGCGGCCTCCCAGGTCTGCCTTTGCCCTCAGAGCCTGCAGCAGAGCAGGACGTTCGCCTTCCCTTCTCCACCCTGTGTGTTCTTTCTGTGCTTCCTAACTGCTGCTTGCTCATTTGTACCTCCGTGTCACCCCTCCTCAGCCCTCTGAACTCTGCTCTTGGACTTCCCTTCCCCGCCTGCTCTCTAGGGAGGCAGTCTCTTGGTGACTCCTGGTTTGGGTCAGGGCACGCCTTAGGTCTCTGGATGGCTACCAACCCCAGGTTCCCTCAGCTCTAGCCCCATCAGAGAGGAGGCCTCAGGAGCACCTAGGGCAGCCCTGGGCTGTGGGAAGGGAAGGTGGGCAGAGAGGAGGCCCCATACCTTTGTTCCCTGTTAATGCAGCAGCGTCCTGTGCTCTGTCCCTTATTCCTGCTGTTGGCTGAAGGACTTCAGGCAACCTGCTCTACAAACTTCAGTTGCTTCATCTATCAAATAGTAATATTTAACATTCTGGAGACAGAAGTTGATCTTTGGGATTTTTTTGGTTTTAAGATCTAGGCTGGCTGGGGCGGTGGCTCATGCCTGTGATCCCAGCACTTTCAGAGGCTGAGGCTGGCGGATCATGAGGTCAGGAGATTGAGGCCATCCTGGCTAACATGGCGGAACCCCGTCTCTACTAAAAATAGAAAAAATTAGCTGGGCGTGGTGGCGGGCGCCTGTAGTTCCAGCTACTCGGGAGGCTGAGGCAGGAGAATCACTTGAACCTGGGAGGCAGAGACTCTATCTCAAAAAAAAAAAAAAAAAAAAAAAAAAAAATTCTCGGCTTCTGGCTGGGTGCTAAGGCCCATGCCTGTAATCCCAGCACTTTGGGAGGGCACAGCAGGCGGATCACTTGAGGTCAGGAGTTCAAGACCAGGCTGGCCAACATGGTAAAACTATCTCTACTAAAAATACAAAAAGATTAGCCAAGCGTGGTAGCAACCCACCTGTAGTCCCAGCTACTCGGGAGGCTGAGGCATGAGAATCGCTTGAACCTGGGAGGTGGAGGCTGCAGTGAGTTAAGATCGTGCCACTGTACTCCAGTCTAAGTGATGAGTGAGACCCTGTCCTTTTTTTTTTTTGAGACAAGGTCTCACTCTGTAGCCCAGGCTGGAGTACAGTGGCGCAATCTCAGCTCACTGCAGCTTTGCCTCCCAGGTTCAAATGATTCTCCTGCTTCAGCCTCTCGAGTAGCTGGCATGACAGGCATGAGCCATTGTACCAGACCGACTTGTGTCAAAAAAAAAAAAAAAAAAAAGGGATCTAGGCTTCCTTATTACTATCTGAAGAAATAATTACATTTGCTTCTTTCCAAATTTGGCAGTAACTAAACTTAAAAATCTTTTTTTTTTTTTGAGACGGAGTCTTGCTCTGTCACTCAGGCTGGAGTGCAGTGGCCGGATCTCACCTCATTGCAAGCTCCGCTTCCCGGGTTCCCGCCATTTGCCTGCCACAGCCTCCTGAGTAGCTGGGACTACAGGCGCCGGCCACCTCACCTGGTAGTTTTTTGTATTTTTTAGTAGAGACAGGGTTTCACCGTGTTAGCCAGGATGGTCTCGATCTCCTAACCTTGTGATCCGCCCGTCTCGGCCTCCCAGAGTGCTGGGATTACAGGAATGAGCCACCGCACCTGGCCAACAAAAATCTTTTGAAGCACATTTGCTTTTGCAGTTAGCCTGTTGGTCTCCAGAGTTCCTGTACTGCTGCGCCCGTGATTGCCGCCAAAGCTGCACCCATGGTGACTCTTCCTGCTGAAGCAAAGCCCCGCAGGACAATAAGGTATGTGTTGAGTATGAAGATGTCTTACATAAAACATGTTACCTTGCGGAATGCTTGAAAACAAACAAGTTCATCTCTGTAAACTTTAGTAAATTTTCTTCCTGAAGCTCTTTCTTGGGGAAAAGTTACTTCTCATATTACTTGTTAACTGGGCTTTACTCACCCCATGTACAAGCAGATTTAATTTTTCTTTAAAGGATGGGGCCGGGCGCGGTGGCTCATGCCTATAATCCCAACATTTTGGGAGGCCAAGGTGGGTGGATCACCTGAGGTCAGGAGTTGGAGACCAGCCTGGCCAACATAGTGAAACCTCGTCTCTACTAAAAATACGAAAATTAGCTGGGTATGGTGGCGGGCGCCTGTAATCCCAGCTAGTTGGGAAGCTGAGGCAGGAGAATTGCTTGAACCTGGGAGGCAGAGCTTGCAGTGAGCCAAGATCACACCACTGCACTCCAGCCTGGGCGACAAAGTGAGATTCCATCTCAAAAAAAAAAAAAAAAAACCCTGGGCGCGGTGGCTCACGCCTGTAATCCCAGCACTCTGGGAGGCTGGGGCGGGTGGATCACCTCAGGTCAGGAGTTCGAGACCACCCTGACCAACATGGAGAAGCCCCGTCTCTACTGAAAATACAAAATTAGCCGGATGTGGTGGCACGCGCCTCTATAATCTCAGCTACTCGGGGCTGAGGCAGGAGAATGGCTTGAACCCGGGAGGTGGAGGTGGTGAGCCGAGATCGCGCCATTGCACTCCAGCCTGGGCAACGAGCGAAACTCTCTCAAAAAAAAGAAAAAAAAAATGAACTTTCAATCTTTTTTTCTTTTTCTTTGAGATGGAGTTTTGCTCGTTGCCCGGGCTGGAGTGCAATGGCATGATCTCGGCTCACCACCACCTCTGCCTCCCGGGTTCAAGCCATTCTCCTGCCTCAGGCCCGAGTAGCTGGGATTATAGGCGCGTGCCACCACACCCGGCTAATTTTGTATTTTCAGTAGAGACGGGGTTTCTCCATGTTGGTCAGGCTGGTCTCGAACTCCGGACCTCAGGTGATCCGCCTGCCTCGGCCTCCCAGAGTGCTGGGATTACAGGCATGAGCCACCACACCCGGCGGAAAGTCCATTTCTGCTAGCAAGAAACCTGTACAGGAATTTGAGCGTGACTAAATAATCATGTATTCCTCAGTGTTTCTTTAGACTGTTGGGTGTGGGACTTTGGACAGGTGTTCAAGGACCTGGAAGGGACAGCCTGTGTCCTCTCCACGTGACGGGAATCCCCACGGCCCTGGGCAGTGCATTCCAAGTTCGCCAACGTGGCAACTTAAAACAACAAATACTTATCTCACTCTGTTTCTGAGGGTCAGGAATCTGGGAGTGGCTCGACTGGACCGTTCAGTCTCTTGGACTGGACGAGCTTGCAGTCCAGCTGATTGATGGCCAGGGCTGTGGTCGTCTGAAGCTTGAGCGGTGCTGGAGGACCTGCATCGCGTCCAGGGTGGAGAACTCATGCAGCTGCTGCCAGGAGGCCTCAGCTCCTCGTCCCGTGGGCTCTTCCCCAGAGCCAGTGACCAGAGGGCAGGAGCCACAGCCTTTTCTATCCTCAACTCAGAATTGACCGTCACCTCTGCCAAATTGGTCACCAAAACCCACCCTTGGACGATGTGGAGGGACTGGCTGGGGTATGAATATCCGGTGACGGGGCCATGGAGGGCCAGCTTGGCTGCTGAGCATGTTGATGATTGTATTGAGATCTGCTCAGCAAGACGTATCCAGGCAGCTCCTCATGGCTCCTGACCATGTGGACCAGGCCCAGGCCCAGCCTTCACAGCCACACTGATCAACTCAGGAACAGAAAGTCAAACCTGTTAAGTCCATCCTCTCGATTTGTATTTGGAGAAGAGACTTTGCCTTTCAGGTCCCAGAGCTGGAAGGGTGAACTGTGAAGAGAGCTGTTAGCATCTTTCCACCTGGCGAGGAAGCCAGCCATGGCTGAAGAGGACCAGGCCCACAGAGTGGAAAAGAAGGCAGGAGATGAGCGTCCCAGAGCCAGGCCTGTGTCCCTAGATCCAGTCCCTCGAAGGGGCATGTTCCCTTTCATTTCCTCGTCATGAGCCAATCCCCTTTTTACTATGTTGCCTATCTAAGTCCATTAGCTACTGGGCTGTGCACACTGGCCGGAGGCCTGGGGACCTTCCTGAACATCCCTGGCAAGGGTTCAGAAACATCATATGGGTTCAGCTACTAGAAAGAAGGATCATCTCTGGGCATCAATTTACAGCCTATTCCTAAAAGTAACTAGTTTGAGGTGTCTCTGGTCCCAGGGAGTATTCCTTAGGGGAATGATATGCTATTTGAAGCGAGAAAGGGTTTGCTGGTCTGTGGCTGGTCTCCCACTTTTATTTTTATTTATTTATTTTTTGAGACAGAGTTTCACTCTTGTTGCCCAGGCTGGAGTGCAATGGTGCATTCTTGGCTCACCACTGCAACCTCCGTCTCTGGGGTTCAAGTGATTCTCCTGCCTACTCTCCCAAGTAGCTGGGATTACCGGCGCCTGCCACCAAGAATGGGTAATTTTTATAGTTTTTAGTAGAGATGGGGTTTCACCATGTTGGCCAGGCTGGTCTTGAACTCCTGACCTCAGGTGATCTGCCCGCCTCGGCCTCCCAAAGTGCTGGGATTGTAGATGTGAGCCACTGCACCTGGCCTGGTCTCCCAGTTTTGAATTGAATGTGCCATGTAGCCAACAGGATGCTATGTTTGCTTGTCCCTGGGATACAGCCAGTCATCAGATGGTTGTGTCTTCACCATTTCATTCCCAGCCAGCCACTGTCAGCTGAACTGCTCCCTGATGCCTGTTGGACAGAACCTGGAGTCTCCCTTGAGGATAGCAGTCTCATGCCATCAGGCCTTATCATTAGGTGACAGGTTATCACTGGCTTGTGGCTGTCGTAGGTTCTCAGCACATCAGTGGTGGATCTGCTGCTCGGGAGTTTCCCATGAACCACATTGGAATTTTGACAGCCACAGCTAACAGGGAAGAGGCTCGGTGATCAGTGACACATCCTGGCCTTTTCTGCCAACACCTAAAAGAAACTCTACTTGGCTGGGTGTGGTGGCTCACGCCTGTAATCCCAGCACTTTGAGAAGCTGAGGGAGGTCAATCACTTGAGGTCAGGAGTTCAACACCAGCCTTGCCAACATGGTGAAACCCAATCGCTACTAAAAAATGCAAAAAAAAAAAAAAGCCGGGAATGGTGGCACGCACCTGAAATTCCAGCTACTCCGGAGGCTGAGGCAGGAGAATCGCTTGAACGTGGGAGACAGAGGTTGCAGTGAACCAAGACTGCACCACTGCACTCCAGCCTGGGCAACAGAGCCAGGATCTGTCAGGGTTTCTGGATGAGAAGTTTTGAGGGGATTGATGAGAAGCCGCCAGTGTGGTTGCAGAGGATGAAGGGACTGGAGACGAAGGATATTTTCTGTAGGATAACAGGGAGTGGCCTGTAACAGATACTTGCTGAGGGACCACACTGCGCTAGGCAGTGTCCTAGAAAACAACAATGCCTGTCCTCAGTGAGCTTCCATTCTACTGAGGGAGAGAACGAAAACAAGCCCAGCCAACAAGGCACATGGTGAGCAAGACAACGAGAGGCCTTGGAGACAGAGTCTGAGGTGCCATAGGCAGGGCAAACTTCATAGAAAAGAGGATTTGACCCAAACATTTTAAAATTTTTTGGAGAGATGTTGCCAAGGCTGGTCTCAAACTCCTGGGCTCAAGTGATCCTCCCACCTCAGCTTCCCAAAGTGCTGGGATCACAGGCGTGAGGCACTGCACCCGGCCAAATGATTAGTTTGGAAAGGGACTTTAAAGCCTTCAGAGATGTGGTGTAGGAGCAAAGGCAAGCGAATCATCCCAGGACAGAAGAGGCTGCCCAGAGAGAGGCCTGGCCAGCCCCATCGGTGTGGCCAGTTGGGAGGGGGCAGGGAGTGCTGGAGAGTCTGAGGGCGAGTGTTGCTGAGGACGAATAAAGTCGGTGGTAAAAGCATTACTGGCTGGCTGCTGGGAGGAGAATGGACTCTAGAGAGGCCAGAGGAGGAGGGCGGCGGCTTCCGTAGCAGTGCCAGAAGGGAGGGATCCTGGCAGGACTGAGGCACGGGGCTGGCTCTCCAAGAGGCTCCAGTAAAGCCTGGGGTGTCTTGGTGCCCACTCTGGGCTGCTTTCTCTGATCTGCAGCCCCAGGAAGAGAGAAGCCAGCAGAGGCCAGCATGTGGCTGCTGGTGGCCCAGCTGCTGAGGGGGATGAGGGTAGGTCTCCAGACCAGCCTCTGAAATGCCAGGACAGGGCCACAGACGCCAGGCTCAGTGTGGATGTGGAGCAGGAGGAGGGCTTTCTTTTCGCTGTAACTTTTTTTTTTTTTTTTTTGAGACGGAGTCTCGCTCTGTCTCCCAGGCTGGAGTGCAGTGGCCGGATCTCAGCTCACTGCAAGCTCCGCCTCCCAGGTTTACGCCATTCTCCTGCCTCAGCCTCCCGAGTAGCTGGGACTACAGGCGCCTGCCACCTCGCCCGGCTAGTTTTTTGTATTTTTTTCTTAGCAGAGGCGGGGTTTCACCGGGTTAGCCCAGATGGTCTCGATCTCCTGACCTCGTGATCCGCCCGTCTTGGCCTCCCAAAGTGCTGGGATTACAGGCTTGAGCCACCGCGCCCGGCCTTTTCGCTGTAACTTAAAGGGCTGGTTTGACAAGGAACAGGTGGTCATTTCTATATAGAATATCCACCCCGGCTGGCCCACTTCAGACCTCCTCACCTGGCGGACCTGTGGACAAACAGAACCACGAGTGAACTCAGGCTGGTGCTGGGATTTTCCTGGGGTGCTCTCAGCAGCCTTCCGGAGACCAGCATGCGTTTCTGGTTTCTGGAACGCTCGGCAAGCTCTGGCTGGGGAGCACAAGGGCTGATCAGGTGAAGTTTGAGATTATCTGGAGATGGAAGGGTACTTTGGCTTTACATACACCTTGAACCAAAGCATGCAGTTTGGGTTTTACCATCCCTGTCCCTTATGTGTGTTTTTTTATTTTTTTATTTTGAGACAGAGTCTTGCTCTGTCGCCCAGGCTGGAGTGCAGTGGCGCGATCTTGGCTCACGGCAACCGCCGCCTTGCGGGTTCAAGTGATTCTCCAACCTCAGCCTCCCAAGTAGCTGGGACTATAGGTGCCTGCCACCACGCCCGGCTAGTTTTCTGTATTTTTAATAGAGATGGGTTTTCACCGTGTTAGTGAGAACAGTCTCAATCTCCTGACCTCATGATCCGCCCACTTCAGCCTCCCAGAGTGCTGGAAGCCACCGCGCCCAGCCTGTCCCTGCTGTTTTATGTTTTATTTAGCTTGACAGTTTACTCTGGCCCTAAGGCAGTCCTATATGAAGTTACAGTTTCGTAAACAGAACAGACAAAATAGAACAAACTCCATAGACTATGTTTGCAACACTTTACCAGTAAACGGAAGAACCGAAGCACTTGTCCAGGAGGATCTGGGCTAAGACAACACCATTACTCCACGGGGCCCAGAGCCGGCCTCCCTGCAGTGTGGAGACGGTGCACGGGACCACCGAGGAATGACTGACAGTAGTTTAAAACTAAAACTCTGGAACAGCCAGTAGCACTTCTATATTTAACTCATACAAAATATATTCTTTAATGTTTCTGAAAAAAATTTAAAGTTGGCAGAGTAAAACTGGGTTTCAGTAATAAAATGTATTAATTTATATGACACTGAGCACCTATGCCCTCTCTGTGTGTTTTTTTTTTTTTTTGAGACGGAGTCTCGCTCTGTCGCCCGGGCTGGAGTGCAGTGGCGCGATCTCGGCTCACTGCAAGCTCTGCCTCCCGGGTTCACGCCATTCTCCTGCCTCAGCGTCCCGAGTAGCTGGGACTACAGGCGCCGCCACCACGCCCGGCTAATTTTTTGTATTTTTAGTAGAGAGGGGGTTTCACCGTGTTAGCTAGGATGGTCTCGATCTCCTGACCTCATGATCTGCCTGCCTCGGCCTCCCAAAGTGCTAGATAACAGGCATGAGCCACCGTGCCAAGCCTCTGTGTTGTTTTGTTTTGTTTTTCTAAGACGGAGTCTTGCTCTGTTCCCAGGTTGGAGGACCGTGGCATGATCATGGTTCACTGCAGTGTTGCCCTCCTGGGCTCAAGCAAGCCTCACATCCAGCTGGGTTTTTACTTTTGGTAGCGTCGAGGTCTTGCTATGTTGCCTGGGCACTTGCAGTGTTGCCCTCCTCGCCTCAAACAATCCTCCCACCTCAGCCTCCCAAAGTGATTCCTGCTTCTTAGCATATGAAACATTACCTGTTAAATTTCCTGGAAATGTTATTAATAACATCTTCTGGCTGGGTGCAGTGGCTCATGCCTGTTAACCCAGCAATGTGGGAGGCAAAGGCAGGATTGCTTGAGCCCAGGAGTTCGAGACCAGTCTGGGCAACATGGTGAGACCCTGTCTCTACAAAAAAAAGAAAAAAAAAATCGCTGGGGGTGGTGGCATGTAGATCTAGTTCCAGCTACTCCGGAGGCTGAGGTGGGAGGATTGCTTGAGCCTGGGAGGTCAAGGCTGTAGTGAGCCTTGATTTTGCCACTGTACCCCAGCCTAGGTGATAGAAACCCTGTTTCAAAAAACAAAAAACCAAAAAAACAATTTTTCCAGACAAAGGTATCTGTGAGTTTTACACATTTTAAAAGGGAACTTGTCATATGAGACTCATGGCTCACGCCTGTAATCCCAGCACTTTGGGAGGCTGAGGCAGGTGGATCACCCAAGGTCAGGAGTTCAAGACCAACCTGGCCAACATGGTGAAACCTCATCTCTACTAAAAATAGGAAAATTAGCCCGGCGTGGTGGCACATGCCTGTAATCACAGCTACTCAGGAGGCTGAGGCAGGAGAATCAGTTGAACACGGGAAGTGGAGGTTGTAGAGAGCCGATATCATGCCACTGCACTCCAGCCTTGGGCGACAGAGAGAGACTCTGTCTCAATAATAATAATAATAATAATGATAATCATCCCTTGCAAGCCCTCTCTAGCTGAGACATCCTAAAGTACTGTTGAGGATTTGAGGAATGTGTTATTAAACCTTTACTGAATTCAGCACTAGTAAGAAGTTCTGAATTGGCTATCCTGTAGTATAAGCATTGTATTATTCCCAGAACTGGCCCAGCCAGGGGATGGCTGTCATGACGGCTTTAACCACATAACTCAGCTGAATTCCCAAGGGCTGATTTCCAGGGATGGACGGAGCCTCCATGGCCCATAAATCTTTGGCTGCTTCCCAAATCCAAGGAGCAGCTGGAAAGAGTATTGTGTCATGCACTGGATATACCACACACAGGAGTGGAGACTGGAGTCCTTGCTGGGATGGCGTTTGAGACGCGTTCGGTTTCCTCCCTGCTATTGCGGCAGTGCTTGGCACCATGTCTCCACCCAGCAGGCACTGGAACCTTTGCTGAATGAGTGCACAATTAATTTTCCCAACTAAGTGCCTGCTTTCTGCAGTCCGCAATTCATTACGTAAAACACATCAGGCAGTATCATGACAGCCTTACTAGGAAAAGTCCTGAGAAGTTTTCTTTTTTTTTTGAGATGGAGTCTCGCTCAGCAGTGGCACGATCTAGGCTCACTGCAACCACCGTCTCCTGGGTTTCTCCATGTTGACCAGGCTGCTTTTGAACTCCTGACCTCAGGTGATCCGCCCACCTCGGCCTCCCAAAGTGCTAAGATTACGGGTGTGAGCCACCGCGCCCGGCGACTTTTTCTTTTTTTTTTTTGTACTCCCAACCTTCCTGGTTGGATTATAAGTATGTAATTTGTGATATGATGAGAAGAAAACATATCATATACTTAGGCTTTAAAATGACACCAAAACGGATAGGGCTATAATTAGGCAATAAAAAGAAGTAAAAGGTACAGGCTGCACATGGCAGCTTATGCCTGTGATCTTTTTTTTTTTTTTTTTTTTTTTTGGAGACGGAGTCTCGCTCTGTCGCCTGGGCTGGAGTGCAGTGGCCGGATCCCAGCTCACTGCAAGCTCCGCCTCCCAGGTTTACGCCATTCTCCTGCCTCAGCCTCCCCAGTAGCTGGGACTACAGGCGCTGCCACCGCGCCCGGCTAATTTTTTGTATTTTTTTTTAGTAGAGACGGGGTTTCACCGTGTTAGCCAGGATGGTCTCGATCTCCTGACCTCGTGATCTACCCGTCTCAGCCTCCCAAAGTGCTGGGATTACAGGCTTGAGCCACCGTGCCCGGCCATGCCTGTGATCTTAATACTTTCGGAGGCTGAGGCGGGAGGGTTGAGTGAGCCCAGGAGTTTGAGGCTGCAGTGAGCTCCAGCCTAGGTGACAGAGCAAGACCCTGTCTCTAAAAAAGTAAAAATGAAAACTAAGGGAAATAAAAAGTGCAGGCTGTGGGGTGCTCGCCTGTGGTCTCGGCTACTTGGGAGGCTAAGGCAGGAGGCTCCTTTGAGCCTAGGAGTTTAAGACCAGCCTGGGCAACATAGTGAGAACTAATCTCTGGAAAACAAAAAGAGAAGAAAAGCAATAAAAGACATGTAAATTGGAAAGGAAGAATGAAAATTCTCTCTCCAGATAATATGACTTTTTAAAAGTCTAGCTGTTTACTTTTTTTTT
This sequence comes from Chlorocebus sabaeus, assembly GCF_047675955.1. Taxonomy (NCBI): domain Eukaryota; kingdom Metazoa; phylum Chordata; class Mammalia; order Primates; family Cercopithecidae; genus Chlorocebus; species Chlorocebus sabaeus. The sequence continues at coordinate 86,131,147 of NC_132908.1, read as the reverse complement.
TTTTTCTTTATGAGACAGAGTCTTGCTCTGTCACCCAGGATGGAGTGCAGTGGTGAGATTTCGGCTCACTGAAACCTCCGCCTCCCAGGTTCAAGCGATTCTCCTGCCTCAGCCCCCCAAGCAGATGGGATTACAGGCGCCTGCCACCACGTCCGGCTAATTTTTGTATTTTTGGTAGAGATGGTTTTACCATGTTGGCCAGGCTGGTCTAGAACTCCTGACCTCAGGTGATCCACCCGCCTCGGCGTACCAAAATGCTGGGATTACAGGTGTGAGCCGCCACGCCCGGTCTTTATTTTTTTGAGATGGAGTTTTGCTGTTGTCACCCAGACGAGTGCAGTGGCGCGATCTCAGCTCACTGCAACCTTCACCTCCCGGGTTCAAACAATTCTCCCACCTCAGCCTCCTGAGTAGCTGGGATTACAGGCATGTGCCACCATGTCCAGCTAATTTTCGTATTTTGAGTAGAGAAACGGTTTCACCATGTTGGCCAGGCTGGACTGGAACTCCCGACCTCAGGTCATCTGCCCACCTCGCCCTCCCAAAGTGCTGGGATTACAGGCATAAGTCACTGCACCCGGTCCGAATATGACTTTTTATTATTTTTTATTTATTTATTTTTTTGAGACCGAGTCTCGCTCTGTTGCCCAGGCTGGAGCGCAGTGGCCGGATCTCAGCTCACTGCAAGCTCCGCTTTCTGGGTTCACGCCATTCTCCTGCCTCAGCCTCCCGAGTAGCTGGGACTACAGGCGCCGCCACCGTGCCTGGCTAGTTTTTTGTATTTTTTAGTAGAGACGGGGTTTCACCGGGTTAGCCAGGGTGGTCTCGATCTCCTGACCTCGTGATCCGCCCGTCTCGGCCTCCCAAAGTGCTGGGATTACAGGCTTGAGCCACCACGCCCGGCCCCGAATATGACTTTTTAAAAGTAGGTCGGCTGGTGGCTCATGCTTGTAATCTTTGGGAGGCCAAGGCCACTAGATCACCTGAGGTCAGGAGTTCAAGGCTAACCTGATTAACATGGAGAAACCCAGTCTCTACTCAAAATACAAAAATTAGCTGGGCATGGTGATGGGCACCTGTAATCCCAGCTACTGAGGCAGCTGAGGCGGGAGAATCACTTCACCCCGGGAGGCAGAGGTTGCGGCAAGCCAAGATCAAGCCACTGCACTCCAGCCTGGGCGACAGAGCGAGACTCTGTCTCAAATTTAAAAAAATAAAAAATAAAAAAAAGGCCAGGTGCGGTGCCTCATGCCTTGTAATCCCAGCACTTTGGGAGGCCGAGGCGGGTGGATCACGAGGTCAGGAGATCAAGACCATCCTGGCCAACATGGTGAAACCCTGTCTCTACTAAAACACAAAAAATTAGCTGGGTGTGGTGGTGCATGCCTGTAGTGTCAGCTACTTGGGAGGCTGAGGCAAGAGAATTGCTTTAACCACTGCACTGCAGCCTGGCGACAGAGCGAGACTCCATCTCAAAAACAAAAGTCTAGCTTTTTACCTTTTTTCAATACTTTTATATACATTTGAGGTTTACAACATGATGTTATGATGCTGGGCACAGTGACTCATGCCTATGAGCCCAGCACTTTGGGAGGCCGAGGTTGGGGGACTGCTTGAGGCCAGGAGTTCGAGAGAAGCCTTACAACATAGTGAGACCCCAGTCTCTAAAAAAAAAATTTTAATTAGCTAGGTGTGGTGACTCACACCTGTGGTCCCAGCTACTCAGGAGGCTGAGCTGGGAGGATCCCTTGAGCCCAGGAATTTAAGGTTACAGTGAATCTTGGTCACACTATTGCACTCCAGAGTGGGGGGACAGAGTGAGACCCCGTCTCTAAAAGAAAAAAAGAAGAAAAAAAAGGAAAAACAAAAAAAGATGGTATATTTCGTATTATGTGTATTTTACCACAATAAAAATTGGGGATAAAATAGAACAGAAAATAGTATTTGGCAATAGACACTGCAATTGATAGGGCTGCTGACAAAATATGGGATTTAGAGTTTTAAAAATTGGCCAGGTGCGGTGGTTAACCCCTATAATCCCAGCACTTTGGGAGGCAGAGGTGGGTGGATCACCTGAGGTCAAGAGTTGGAGACCAGCCTGGCCAATATGGTGAAACCCCATCACTACTCAAAATACAAAAATGAGCCGGGTGTGGTGGCGCACGCCTGTAATCCCAGCTACTTGGGCAGCTGAGGTAGGATTGTTTGAACCCAGGAGGTGGAGGTTGCAGTGAGCCGAGATCATGCCACTTCACTCCAGCCCAGGCCACAGAGCGAGACTCTGTCTCAGAACAAAACAAAACAAAACAAAACAAAAAACTGGGATGTAGCTTTAGTGACGCTGAGGTCAGGGGCTCCCAGAATATCTGATATTGTTTCATCCCTCAGCTCCCCCTGCTTTTGAGTTCTGGAAGGTGATACCCCACAGTTACGGTAACTGGGAAGCAAGACACATCAAAATGTACTTTGAAATGAGCCTGGGTTCCAAATCCTAATGCTAGGAATGCTGGAAGCTGGGCCTGACCACAGGGCTGAGGCCAGGCCTGCCGGACTCAAACTGAGCTGTCAGTTCTCACCACAGGTCCCGGGGGGACGAGGCAGAGGGGAAAGGCCAGAGGTGGGCCTGCTCCGCCGATTTCTGCCACTTATGGAGAAGAGGAAGCAGGAAGAATGCAGGTGGCTGGGCTGCCTCCCTGCACAGTGACCTCTGGCCCATCTGTAAGGAAGAGGCAGAGGGTCCCACTGTGCACGCAGTTGCTGGGGGGTCCACGGCAGAGAGTGGGGTGTCATGCAGGAGCAGGACTGTGGAGTAGCCTTGCAAGCCTTTCCTTAGGTGCAAAATGAAGTCTGTACATCCCTTCCCAGAAGGGCGGCTGTCCCACATCTGGGAGAGCCTGGCACTGGGCTCTTCCCCATGGGCCACCACATCTGGGAGAGCACCGTCAGAGGCAGTGCCTGAGCGTTTGACTACCCAAACTGGGTCTTTCCTGGAGCCACATGTGGCTGAGGTTCAATGGACAATCAGCTTCGTTTCAGGGAAGAGAGAATGTAAGGGCCTTTGTCAGGGACTTGGTTGGGTTCACAGCTCAATCCACAGCTCTTAGGTCAGTAGGTGGTAAGTGGCAGGCTCCGAATCAATGTCTGCTGAATGAATTCAAGAGCTCAGGGTGGGGCGGGGTGGGTTATAGTAAACACAGTTGCAGAGCAGCAATGGAGGCATCCAGGATGGGCACTGTAAGGACCAGGCCTTACTGGGGAGGCTGGGATGCTCTGGAGATGGAAGGTGACTCCAGGAGTGTCTTTCCTAGATGGCACCTGGACCACCTTGGGTGCACACTTTTTTTTTTTTTTTTTGAGACGGAGTCTCGCTTTGTCGCCCAGGCTGGAGTGCAGTGGCCGGATCTCGGCTCACTGCAAGCTCCGCCTCCCGGGTTCACGCCATTCTCCGGCCTCAGCCTCCCGAGTAGCTGGGACTACAGGCGCCCGCTACCTCGCCCAGCTAGTTTTTTGTATTTTTAGTAGAGACGGGGTTTCACCGTGTTAGCCAGGATGGTCTCGATCTCCTGACCTCATGATCTGCCCGACTCGGCCTCCCAAAGTTCTGGGATTACAGGCGTGAGCCACCGCGCCCGGCCAGGTGCACCCTTTTTTGTTGAGACCGAGTTTTGCTCTTGTTGCCCAGGCCTCAGCCTCCCGGGTTCAAGCGATTCTCCTGCCTCAGCCTCCCGAATAGCTGGGATTACAGGCGCCCGCCACCATGCCCAGCTAATTTTTATATTTTTAGTAGAGACAGAGTTTCACCATGTCAGCCAGGCTGGCCTCGAACTGCTGACCTAAGGTCATCCACTTGCCTCAGCCTCCCAAAGTGCTGGGATTACAGGCGTGAGCCATTGTGCCCGGTTGGGTGCACGCTTCTGAATCTCACTTCAGATCTACTGAATCAGAGTCTCCAGGGTGGGCCCAGGGGACCGCCTTAAAGAACACAAGCATCCCAGGCCAACTATTTGAGGATGCCCCATCGGGGCTCCAGATCAGGGTTTTGTAGATCTGGGGTTTTCTCTGGCCCACAGAATGTTTTAAAAATTAGTTGCCCTTAATGAAATGTCCCATCAAAATTTAATTTCCAGTTTGGAGGCTGTGGCAGTGCTGGCTCTCCAGCAGCTGTCCCCATGGCCCCTGGGGTTGTGGTGGCCGCCTGGCCCTCCCCAGCCTCTCTGCATCCTCCCGTTGCTCTGTTGCTACTCAAACTACTATGACAGCTTCCCACCTGGCCTTTCTCCCTTCACACTGTTTCCAGGGTGATGTTGTAAAATAGGAATCTGATCTTTAGGCCTTGCGTTGGAAACCTTCACTGGTGCCCTACTGCTATTAGGCCAGGGGCACGGCTGCACCCCAATGGCCTCCCTGCTCCTGCTTCCGTCTGGCTGTGGCTCTGGTTTCTGGTGCTGCTCCCCTCGTGCCCTGTACCCATCACCCACGCAGGAGGCCCAAAGAACATCTCAGACTTTAAGTGCACAAAACTCAACTCTTTTTTCACCCAAACCGCCCCTTCCTTAAAGCTGTCTTCCAGGCAATGCTAACCTCACCCTGAACCCTTCTTTTACAGCCCACAAAACCTTACCGACTGTCTTCGGTCCAACCGTGGCTCTCTACTCCATCCACACTGCCGTTCCTGTGCGTTCCTCATCTCAGAGCCATCCTTTCATGCAAGTCTGACCATCCCCTACCTTCCCACAACCCACCTTGGTCTCCCAAAGTCCTGGGATTACAGGCGTGAGCCACCGCTCCCCGCCTCAAAGATTTTCTTTCTTTTTTTTTCAGACGAGGTCTCATTCTGTCACCCAGGCTGGAGTGCAGTGGCGTGATCTTGGCTCACTCCAACCTCCACCTCCTGAGTTCAAGAGATTCTCCTGCCTCAGCCTCCCGAGCAGCTGGGACTACAGGCGTGCGCCACCATGCCCGGCTAATTTTGCATTTTTTTAGTAGAGATGGGGCTTCACCATATTGGCCAGACTGGTCTCGAACTCCTGATCTCATGATTCGCCCGCCTTGGCCTCCCAAAGTGCTGGGATTACAGGCATGAGCCACCACATCCGGCCAAGATTTTCTAATTAATGCATTTCCTGGCTTCTTTCCCTTTACTCTGCATTTCTTTTCTCTATCGTATAGGTTCTACTTCTGTCGAAATGCAGTTTGCTTTTACCTTAGTGTATTTTCAGATTCTGTTTCCGAGGCCAACTGCCTGCTTATTCATATTAATATTTTGTACTTTAAATTCGCTTGAGAGCTGAGCATGGTGGTGCATGCCTGTAATCTCAGCTGCTCAGGCGGGAGGATTACTTGAGCCCAGGAGTTTGAAGCTGGACTGCGCTGACCGCACCTGTGAGCGCCACTGCCCCTCAGCCTAGGGGAAACATTCCCGAGTGCGAGCTTGACTGCTTAGGTTGACGTTTTTCAAATTTTCCCAATGATGAGTATTGTAAGGGCCCAAAATAAAAAAATACCAATGCCTAGTTCCCTCTCATCTAGAATAGTTCAACAGGTGATGATGGGGTCCAGGACTCTGAATTTCGTCCGTTTTAGCAGATACTTCTTCCAGTGAGGCAAATATGGAAACCCTTGGATCACCTTTTCACGAACGCAGATCAGCCCATACATTGGCTGTTTTTATCAGGCGCTCACCCCTCGTCCAATGACGTGACTAGTTGTGGGTGGAGCCGGAAATCTGGCTGCCTAGAGAAGGCTGAAGGTCCAGTTACAGCATAACTAAGGTTTCCACAGAGCTCCCATACGCGCCAAGCACCGTGGAACACACAGCCCCTTCATTTAATCTTCCCTATGGGCCTACGAAATAGGTGCTCCTGGCCGGCACCGTGGCTCATGCCTCTAATCCCAGCACTTTGGGAAGCCGAGGGAGGGTCGCTTGAGTCCAGGATTTCAAGACCAGCCTGGGCAACACAGAGAAATCCTGTCTCTACGAAAACTTAAAAAATTAGGCGGGCGTGGTGATGCCTGGCTGTGGTCCCAGCTACTTAGTAGGCTGAGGTGGGAGGATCCTCTGAGCCCGGGAAGCGGAGGCTGCAGTTAGCACTGCACTCCAGAATGGGCGACAGAGTGAGACCTTGACTCAAAAAAAAAAAAAAAAGAAAAAGGTGCTACTTATAGTTCCCATTTTACCCATCAAGAAACTGAAGATCTGAGAGACAAAGCCTGCAGGGTGACCGCTAGTCACTGGTAGGGCTGGGATTTGAATAGGGGCGGTTTAACAACTGATCTCTCGACCACACTGCGTGTTGCCCAAGTAAAAAGGCCGTCCTCACGTCCTATTTACTCTGGACTTTGCAATTCCGTTATTTCGTAAATTGAGGCTTGTAAATAGCGTGCTAACCAGTTGTCTTAGCCCCCAGTAACATGCAGAATTGAAAAAGAAACTGAAAGGAGCGCCGATTTTGTTCACCTTACTTTTTTGGTTTAGTTCTGGAGGAAAACACAGGTGCACTTAGAACAGGATCCACACTTACCAGAAGCTTAATTCTAGCCGGAAAGGAAACCAGTTCTCATCTACCTTTTTCGCGTGTTGGAGAATTAACTAGCAAGGCAGGGGCTGCGGCGCACCCGAGGGCCGTTCTCTTCGATGGCAGAGCAAGAGTCACCGCGCGGGAGCCCCGAGCGACCGCCCCGATGTCCCGGTCCCCTCCCCTGGCCGCCGCCCAGGGCTCTTCATGCCCCGTGACGCCCTCCAGGACAACGCGGCCGAAGGCCGGGCCTTCCGGGGGCCGAGCCGGACGTGGCCCGACATGCCCGGGTGCAGGCAAAAGACCACGGGTACTCGACACGCAACCGCCGCTCCGGCCCCTGGAGGTGGACGTTTTGTCTCGCAGCAGTTCAATACCAGATTTTGTTCCCAGAGCACATCCCCGTTGCTTCCGGCACTTGGAAAGACCAATCGTCAGGCCCGAGAATGCAAGACCCACCCTCTTTTGCGACGGAGGAAGCCAATCCAGTTGCTCGCTACTTCCAGTGTCGCGTGCGCCCTCACGCAGGACCCTGCCCAATCGTTACCGTGACCTCCTCCTAGTCCCGCCTCCGGGCCGCCACAGAGGCTGTCAATCCCGCCTCTCCCCTTCACTCCATTAGCGCACTAACTCCCGATGCTGTGACGTGCGCAGCCCCTGCGGCCGGCCAGGGCGGGCCAATGGCGGTGGCGGATACGGCGGGCCAATGGGCGGGAGCGTCTCATGCGGCCGGCGCCCGCCGCAGCCGCCGCTGGGTCCTGGAGCCAGAGGCCGCCCTGAGACGGTGCGCGATGGACCGAGGGCCTCAGCCGGGGAGGCGCCGCCGCCGAGCCCGCGGCCAGACGCCCCTTCAGTAGCGTCCGCACCGGGAGCCGCGGCGCTCGCCCTAGCCGTGGGCGCGCCCGAGGGGCGGGCTCGCTTCCCGCCGGCCCTCGCAGGTCTGCCGGGCCCGAGCCCGCGCCGCCGCCGCCGCCGCCTTCCCGCTCGGGCCGCGCGGCCCGGGAAACGCGGCCGCGGGCTGCATGGGCAGCGCCCGCGCCCCGCCGCTGAGCCGCCGCGGAGCCGCGCAGCCCTCGGAGCCCGGTGAGAGGCGCCGCTGGCCTGGGGGCGGTGGTCGGGGCGGGCACGGGGTATTTGCGCGGCCTTGCGGCCTGCAGGCCTTCCCCGGTGGCGGAGCTGCGCCGCGGGCCTCGGGGCAGGCCTGGGGGCCGGAGCCGGGTGGGCGGGGGTCTTTCGGGGCCCGGGGCCGTCCTGAGGGGCCAATAATGGGTCCCGCGGCGGTCCTGCGTGTCCGGGTTCGGGGCGGCCGGGGGTCTTTGGGGGCCCGGGGTGGCCGTGAGGGGCCAATAGGGGGCTCCGGGGCGGGCCTGGGAGGTCAGGGCGACCGTGAGAGGGGTCCGGCGGCCCGAGGCGGCCGTGAGGGGCGGACGGGGGCTCCGGGCGGGCCTGGGTGGCCGGGGGCCCGCGGCGGCGGTGAGGGGGCGACTAGGGGCTCCGGAGCGGGCCTGGGGGGCCCGGGGGCCCGGGACGACCGTGAGAGGCGGCCGGGGGACTCCGGGGCGGGCCTCGGGGCCCCGAGGCGGCGGTGAGAGGCGGACGAGGGGCTCCGGGGCGGGCCTGGAGGTCTTGGGGACCTGAGGCTGCCGGGAGGGGCTGCCGGGGGCGCCGGGTGCTGCGGAGCGGAGGCACCGACCTCTGACCCGCGAGAGGGGCGCCTTCCCGGTGCTGGTCGTAGTTGTTATTCTCAGCGTCCCTATTATTATCGCTGTTTTGAAATGAGAGCAGGCGGCTCTCGGGCTCCGAGCCGGAGGGGGCGGGCGAACTGGGGACCTGGGGGCGTCGGGGTTGCAGGAGGCGCGCGTAGGCCGAGGAGGGGCAGGAATGCGGGCAGCCGTGTGGGGGGTGTTAGGGGGAGGGTAGGCGGGCCGGTGGAGGGGGGTGGCTGGGAGGAAAGCGGTGGCGGTGGCGGCTGCAACAGCAGCCCTTGGCCTCAAGGAACAATGTGAGACGTTGCCTGAAATGTTAATTTCCGTTCCTCATTTCATCATCCCCTGGCAGGGCGGTAGCTGTGTGTGTGGTGTATGTGTGTGTGCGCGCGTGCGTGCGTGTGTGTGTGTGTGTGTGTGTGTAGGGTTGGCCCTGCCACATTGATTCAGTCCTCTCTCAAAGAGGGATTGTACTGTTAACTCTTGTGTTTGTGTCGTTTGGGAAGGTTGGGGGGGGTAGTCTTGATGTTTCTCGACGCCTGCTCTTTTCGCAGTGCCCCATTAAGATTTTCTGCCTCTGTTGTGTTTTTGGAAGGTTAGTCTTGTATACCAGCTTCCAAGAAGTTTTGGAAGAGGCTTGGGAAGATGAAGCTGGTCTCACAGTTCCCTATGCTTTAAAAGTGTTTTCCTTCTCAACAGTTAAGATGTAACATGCTTAGGATTCATGGTTTTTGTAGGTTATAAGTAGTTTTGTATCCATTTGCAAGAACAGGGTTTTTTGGTAGAGAAATTAGATTTCAGGCTTTCTTATACGAGGACAGAGTTTTATGCGTCATTTGAGCAATATCCTTAACGCTCGAAATGAGAAATAAAAGTGTGCACGGTGGTTGAACTGCCAAACTTAGAGAATCTTTTGATCGTTTTTGGGATGTTGAGACTTACTCAGCCAAACATACAAGATGATATTACTTGTGGAAAAAGTGCCATCGAAACAGTTACTGTTTTTGTTGTGTGCAGACCTAGTCTATGTCATAACGTGGATAGTTCAAAATCAGAGACCCTGAGACTGTTTTTTGGTTTTTCTGAGACCTTGATTTCTCTTGGTGAGTATTGGCTGCCCTGGAAGACTTCGAGTTCTGTTAGGGAATGATTACAGAAGTCCTCTGATTTTACTCTGCAACAGTAGTTAAACTAGAAAAAAAAAGGTGGGGGGCGGATGTCTTGCTCAGCCTTCATTGTGACCTCGTAGAGTTGGCGTGGCCTCCCCCACCCTCCATTCAGCTGTTGTTCTCCTCTTTCTGTAGTTTCTCCCCGAAGAGCAGGATCTCATTTGATAGGCTGGCCATCTGAATGGAATGGGATGGGAGGGAACAAAGACCAAGTTGCTATGACGTTTTCTCTGTTCTTTGTGATGCCTCTTGAGTTTGTTGAAAACTTTCCTCCCTACAAGATGTTGCTAAATTTGACCCAAACTTGAAACTTTCAGCAGTTTTTTCTTCTGTTTTATTTTTACTGTGGTAAAATATACATAACACAATTTACCAGAAGTTTGTTTTTAAAGATGTCACCTTTAAAACCTGAGTTCCTCTTTTGCAGCTCTAATTTGTGTCAGCCTTCTAACTTGCATTGCCACCGTCAGATGCTTTTCTCTCGACTGGCCATGCTGGTGACCCCATACCAGCAATGCCTTTCGTCACACCCACCCAGATGGGCTGCTGCTGCTAAGTAGCCGCCATGTTAGCTGTAATTACAGTGTTGATACTGTGACAAGTAGAAGTCCCTATAAATAGAGTTAACGAAACTATGCTGTTTGTATTGGAGAATATTTTTCCAAGAAGTTTTTGTGCCCCTTTTTATTATATTTTATTTTTATTTGTTTGGAGTTTCTCTCTGTTGCCCAGGCTGGAGTGCGGTGGCGCTGTCTTGGCTCATTGCAAACTCCGCCTCCCGGGTTCAAGCAATTCTCTGCCTCAGCCCCCTGAGTAGCTGGGATTACAGGCGCCCACCGCCACGCCTGGCTAATTTTTGTATTTTTAGTAGAGATGGGGTTTCACCATGTTGGCCAGGCTGGTCTTGAACTCCTGACCTTGTGATCCATCCGCCTTGGCCTTCCAAAGTGCTGTGATTACAGCCGTGAGCCACCGTGCCTAGCCTCTTTTTGTGCCTTTTAAAGTAGATTTGACATAGAAAGATTATGCTTCGGCTGGGCGCGGTGGCTCAAGCCTGTAATCCCAGCACTTTGGGAGGCCGAGACGGGCGGATCACGAGGTCAGGAGATCAAGACCATCCTGGCTAACCCGGTGAAACCCCGTCTCTACTAAAAAATACAAAAATCTAGCCGGGCGACGTGGCGGGCGCCTGTAGTCCCAGCTACTCGGGAGGCTGAGGCAGGAGAATGGCGTGAACCCGGGAGGCGGAGCTTGCAGTGAGCTGAGATCCGGCCACTGCACTCCAGCCTGGGGGACAGAGCGAAACTCCGCCTCAAAAAAAAAAAAAAAAAAAAAAGGAAAGATTATGCTTCATCAAATATAAGAGGAGACTTATTTTGCATATGGGCAGTGAGCCCATCATCAATTAAATAATGTAATTAGAGAGTATCAGTAAATGCTGGTTCAGAAAATAATCTGCATTTTGTTGCCAAAATAAGTGTTTTGATGTGTCCATTACCCTGTGTAAGTCCCTTCATCCTCAAATGGTGAGTGTAATGGATGAGTGTCTCTTAATAGCAAGGTATTTGTAGTTAAGAGGTGAAAATGATGGTGCATTCCTTGTCTGATGGCATGCTGTGTCAGTTTATGACTGCTGGTGTAGTCAGTGCTCTGTGGGAATTCAGTGTGGCTCGTTGGATAAACTTTATAGCAAAATGGAATGAATTCAAAGAATTAAAAGTTATTGTCTTGAAATCTTGAAATGTTTTCAGTATGTGTTCTCTTAATTTGGAATTTTTTTTTTTTGAGATGGAGTCTTCCTTTGTTGCCCATCACCCGGGCTGGAGTGCAATGGTGTCATCTTGGCTCACTGCAACCTCCACCTCCTGGGTTTAAGCAATTCTCTTGCCTCGGCCTCCCAAGTAGCTGGGATTACAGGTGCCTCCCACCACGCATGGCTAATTGTTTTGTATTTTTAGTAGAGACTAGAGTTTCACCATGTTGGTCATAGTGGTTTCAAACTCCTGACCTCAAGTGATCCACCTGCCTCGGCCTCCCAGAGTGCTTGGATTAGGCGTGAGCCACCATGCCTGGCCTCAAATGTTATTTTTATGATAACAGTGGTGATTGTGGCCTAACTCTGATTCCATGCCCCATTCTTGACCCCTGCCCCAAGCTTCCAGTCCTTCTGGCTGCACTGGCCTTTCTCTTCCTCAGCTGGGCCACGTGCCATAGTTTGTGGCATGACCTTGACATACCTCTCGCTGCCTCCCATGCAGATCCCCTGCAAACTCCAGGATAACTCCCACTCAGCCTTTGCGTCTTAGTTTAATATCACTCCTTTAGTAAGTCCTTTTTTTTCTTTTGAGGCAGGATCTCGCCGTGTTGCTCAGGCTGGAGTGCAGTGGCCAGTTGTGTGAACACAGCTCCCTTCAGCCTTGACTCCCTGCAGTCTTGACTCCCTGGGCTGAAGCAATCCTCCCACCTCAGACTCCTGAGTAGCTGGGACCACAGGATGTGCCACCATGCCCAGCTAGTTTATTTTTCCTTTTTGTGGAAACGGGGTCTTCCTATGTTGTGTAGGCCCAGCCCTCTGGGCTTACCTCAGCCTCCTAAAGTGTTGGGATTATAGGCATGAGCCACTGTGCTCGGTCGCCATTTGTTTTCTTTTTTTTTTTTTTTTTTTTTGAGACGGAGTCTCGCTCTGTCGCCCGGGCTGGAGTGCAGTGGCCAGATCTCAGCTCACTGCAAGCTCCGCCTCCCGGGGTTTATGCCATTCTCCTGCCTCAGCCTCCCGAGTAGCTGGGACTACAGGCGCCCACCACCTCGCCCGGCTAGTTTTTTTTGTATTTTTTAGTAGAGACGGGGTTTCACCGTGTTAGCCAGGATGGTCTCGATCTCTTGACCTCGTGATCCGCCCGTCTCAGCCTCCCAAAGTGCTGGGATTACAGGCTTGAGCCACCGCGCCCGGCTGCCATTTGTTTTCATTACAAGTTTGCTTTTATAACTTAGATAAAGGTGGGAACACAGTTTTCAAAATGGAGACAGAACAAGAGATAAAGAAACATAATTAAAGGGAGGGTTGTCTTTGTGGGAAGAAAGTGCTTTCTGTGAAAGTGCATTTCTGTGAAAGCACTTTTAGTAGGACTGCTGTTTTTAGGCCAAAGTAGAAGGCCAGAGGCAGTTTTTATTCAGATTTCCTTATCGTTTCCATCGAGGTTTCAGTTGTTATAAAGGATGGGTTGAAATCAGTCTGGACTGAGTGTCGTTTGCTGCTGCTGCTTATGAGAATTAGTGTTTCATTTGTAGCTTTGAGTACCCTCTGGTCACATGTAACTGAACAGGTGGAGTCATGTGAAAGTTTTAGCATTTTAATGAAGAAAAAGGAATCTCTTTGGAGGGAAATACAAGGAAATGGAAGTGTGCCTTATTGATTTTCCCATATGTTTAGGTTTTCAAAGTTTCGTTTTAAATTAAACTGTTAGGTAATTGGCAAAAGTTTGCTTTTTAAAGACTATGGGTATATTTGGGAGCTTGAGACTTGTTTTAGCTTTTTGGGTTTACAGTAAGGGGCAAGGGTATTTGGTGGAGGGGAACTGGTTGGTTGTGGTTGAAAACATTCAGACACTATTCTAGGTCTAAGAAACCCCACGGTTTAGTTTTGTTTTGTTTTGAGACAGAGTCTCTGTCACCTGGGCTGGAGTGCAGTGGTGCGATCTTGGCTCACTGCAACCTCTGCCTCCTGGATTCAAGCGATTTTCCTGCCTCAGCCTCTCGAGTAGCTGAGACTACAGGCACATATCACCATGCCCAGTTAATTTTTGTATTTTTTTGTTTGTTTGTTTGTTTAGTAGGGACGGGATTTCACCATATTGGTCAGGCTGGTCTCGAACTCCTGATCTCAGGTGATCCACCTGTCTCGACTTTCCAAAGTACTGGGATTACAGGTGTGAGCACTGCGCCCGGCCAGAAACCCCACAGTTCTAAAGCTGGCTCTGTGAAGAAAGGGTTAAGAGGGTTTTCGGTGTGGAAATAAAAGGAAGCTATCCTGTTTGTATGGCTAAGGTTTTTCAGGGTCCTAAAGGACTGAATCCTGTTGACCGAAAACCCAATCTTCTGGGCTTCCCCACACCTGCTTTCTCTCTTTTTCTTGGAGTTCAAGGTTGAGGCAGGTGTCTGGGTGCTGCTGTCTCAGTTACAGCGTTCTCGTGGCTGGTGGAGGGTGAGACCTGTTTCCAGGCCTGTCCTTCGCATCTGTGCAGTGAATTATTTATTATACTGGAAATCTGTAGGAGCTCTTTTTTTCCATTTGTAAAACCACCAGTGTGTACCTGCTCATTATTTGAAAATGTTGGCTGTTTCTCAACAAAACATTTTTGTAACTTATATGAAAATTTTTTCTGTCATGGTAAAATTCATAAAACTTTCCCCCTCGTTACTTAACTCTAAGAAATGTGATTTTTAAGAATGGCTGAAATTGAAATGTTATTTGTAAATGCTTAATAATTTTCTGATATCAGGTTATTTTTCATGTAAAATTAGCAAATAAACCTCTTTTTGTGGTGCATTGATAGTAAGTTGCCCTTCTCCTCCCTATGGCACTTTTTAGAGTTAGGATGTTAACGTCTTGGGATAAGGAATGCAGTATTTCCAAGTAAAGGGACGATTGCGTAGGCTGCTTGGTTCCTGAGGTTTTACTAGAGTTAGGATTAGCTTACCACTGCATTTATATCTGGCACAATCAAAGAAGACTTTGATTTAATTCTGGATGATGATGTAAACTTGAAATCATTATGGCTATACTGTTTAAACGTATCTAAAATAGAGAAGGTGAGAAGCAGTGAAGGACCTTATTTTTCTCTTAAGAAATCAAGCTTTGTTAGTATCCACCATGTTTCTAGATGTGGTTTTACATCTTGCAAAACAGGAAATAAAAGTAGAAAACCAAAAAAACCCCAGAGCACTACTCTTGAAAGAATTAAGTTTTTAAAAATGATTTTGACTAAGATGTCTGGCTGATTAAAGGGTGTGCAGAGCATAAATAACCTTTGCCTTTTCCGATGGTGACAAAGAAGAAATCCAGCTTTCAGGAGGCCAAAGAGCGCCTTGAGAACTTGCAGTGTTAGTATTCCACCACCCCACAGTTGATTCGGATTTTTGAGAACTTGCGGTGTTAGTATTCCACAACCCCACAGTTGATTCGGTTTTCAAGGAATTTTTAGACTTTGCGAATTTTTTCTTCTCTAGAATTGTATGTTTGGCTCCTAATTTATTTAAATTACATACATAGATATTTTTGTTACTTTGAGAATAGTCTATCTGAAATTTGAAGTTCTTTAGAGCTTAATATATTAAATATGCTAACACTCAAAACATTTTCTTTTTCTTTTCTTTTCTTTTTTTTTTTTTTTTTTTGAGACGGAGTTTCCCTCTTGTTACCCAGGCGTGATCTTGACTCACCACAACCTCCACCTCCTGGGTTCAGGCGATTCTCCTGTCTCAGCCTCCCGAGTAGCTGGGATTACAGGCATAAGCCATCACTCCCGGCTAATTTTGTATCTTTCGTAGAGACGGGGTTTCTCCATGTTGGTCAGGCTGGTCTCGAACCCCCAACCTCAGGTGATCCACCGGCCTCAGCCTCCCAAAGTGCTGGGTTTACAGGCATGAGCCACTGCGCCCGGCCAAAACATTTTCTCATAGGAATTTTTCTCCTGACACAAGAGGTATCTTTGAATTGTATCCTGTATCTTTTAGTATGAAACTCAGAAAAGTGGTATGCGCTTGCACTTACAGTTTAGGTAATGTTAAGCATATGTAACCTTAATGAGATTTACATTCATACTTTATTTTTCTTTGGCAAAGTGATTAGATCTGATTCTGCTAAACTTGGGTTCTCATTGGATGACTGGCCTTTAAAAGAGGATAATGTTGAAACTGACTCTTGTCAAAAAGGACATTTAGTAGAAGCTAATGGTACAGTGAGGTTTTAGAGAGTTGAGGAGAAAATCTGTCTTACAACTTAACCTATACCTTTTCCTTAATAGCTTTCTTCTAAGCCCGTAAATACATGGGTTCAGGGGGTGAGCGAAGGCAGATGGAGGGTGAGGAAGAGAGAAGGACAACAGCTCTCAGACATTGGAGAAGTGCCGGGACTTGTGTCAGTGTTGCCTGTGTTGCTTTTCTAGTGCTGCTATAACTAACCACCGTACCCTTAGATTTATTGTTTTATAGTTCTGTTGATTAGAAACCTAACGTGATCTGCCTGGGCTAAAATCTAGGTAGGTCGGGCTGGTTCCTTCTGGAGACTCCAGGGGGGAATCTGTGTTCTTGGCTTTTCCATGTTCCAGAGGCTGCCTGCATTTGGCATTCGGCCTGCAGTGCTTTCCTCAGTCTTCAAAGCCAGCTTCGTGGCATCTCTCTGGCTCCTCTGCTGCCCACCCCCCTTTTTTGGAGAGAGAGTCTCAGCTCTGTTGCCCAGGCTGGAGTGCAGTAGCACAATCAAGGCTCACTGCAGCCTCAACCTCCTGGGCTCAATCAGTCCTCCCGCCTTAGCCCCCCACAGTGCTGGAGCTGCTGTGCCTGGCCCCTCTCCCACTTTTGGATCCTCGTGTTTACATTGGGCCCGCCCGAACACTGCAGGGTCATCTCCCTCTCTGCTGATTAGTAACCTTAATTCCCTTTTCCATATAATCTAAGGCATTCACAGGTTCCAGGGATGAGCAAGCTGGAGGTTTTTCCAATAATGTTCCCTGCTGTCACCCATGCCATCCAGGATCCCACACTGTGTTTAGTTATCATGTCTCCTTAATCTCGTCTGTAACCGTTTCTCAGTGTTTCCCTGTTTTTCATGACCTTGGCAGTTTTCATGAGGGCAGTCTGTGTGTGTTTTTTTTTTTTTTTTTTATGTCTTTGTGACCATTCGCACATTTGGCATGTTTGCAAAGCACTGTGTGGCTGACTTGTGGCTTACCTGACTGCTTTTCCACATGGGGTGCGGTACGCTGTACGGTGGCAGAACAGCTCTGTGTCTTCATTTAGCCGGAAGGAGTGCCATGTTTTATGGAAGGGACTTCTAAAACTAGACAAACTCTGCTTTTTCTGACGTTTCACTGATTTCCTCCACAGATGTTCATTGGTTGTTCACTGTGTGCAGTGCTGTGGCCTCCTGCTCTAAGATCTGGGAGAAATATGCATTCAGTTGACTAAAGCTTACATTAAGTATTGGTTTTTATGAAAAGAGAGGTAACAGATCGGAGGAGAGAAAGGCTTTGTGACCTGGGAGATTTAACGGAAGAAGTGCTATTTTTTTTTTTTTTTTAACTGTAAGTTATGTTTCTGTTTTAAAAAAAGAATCAGTGGAATGTAACTGCAGAAATCAGAGTAAGGGCATCTTAGACTGCAGGAAGGCTGTGGACAAAGGCTGGGAAGGCCGCATGTAACGTGAGAATGTCAGCCAAACCTGTCTGAACATGAAGCCCGTCAAAGAAGATGGTAGCAGATGAAACTGGAAGCATGATTAGAGTTGGATTGTATAGAGTTTGCAATGATAGACCTGAATTTCGTCTGCTGACTTTTTTTGAGGCGGAAGATGATGTGTCAGAGTTTGCAGGTGTTGGATAGGCTAGATGAAAGCACTGACTTTGCAGCACCGTGGTGCTAAACTGTTCTTTTTTTGAGATAAAGTCTTGCTGTGTCACTCAGGGTAGATACAGTGGCGTGACCATAGCTCACTGCAGCCTTGAGCTCCTGGGCTCAAGTGATCCTCCTACCTCAGCTTCATGAGTGACTAGAACTACAGGCATGCGCCACTACACCAGGCTAATTTTTAAAAATTCTTTGTAGAAATGGAGTTTCACTATGTTACTTAGGCTGATCTTGAACTCCTGGCCTCAAGTTGTCCTCCTGTCTCAGCCTCCCAAAGTGCTGGGATTACAGGCACAAGACATCATGTGCAGTCTTAAGAAGATCCTTACAAGAGAACCTGGAGAAACCTGAAACAGGGAAGGGACTCGGAAAGCAAGACTGTGTAGGCAAATTGTGAAGACTTAATGGTGTTTGTTAGCAGGTATTCATTAAAAAGACTTGGAAAAAGAGAAGACGAATTGATTCCCAGTGGAGGGAATGGGTCAAACATTAGTTAGGAGAGTGGCTTTGTGAAAGGATAGAGCAAAGGAGACAGAAAAGAAAGCAGGAATGGGGAATGGGGTGGTGGAACAGAACCTGGGTGCTGTTCACTTTGTGCCTACTGTATGTCATACTCCATTCTCTGCCCTGGAGACATTTGACAGATGTGGATGTTGCTGGTGTCATTTGCCCACATTCTGGCGGGAGAAGTGGGCATCTCAGTTGAGGAAAGGAAATGGCTATTTGGGGAAGTCTTGAGGGGCAGAGCCTTGTGTTAGATGGGTACCTGCTGGCTCTGCTCAGCTCAGCAGCTCTGGTATTTGCCCTCAGATATTTTGTCAGGACAGTGTAAAGTGTGGATCAAGATGGTAGTTTTGGGTCCACATAGAAGGGGAGTAGAGATTTTGGAGGTTGAAGCCTGTGCTAGAAGCAGCATAGAAAGAAGAAGAGGGATTCTGTTTGCCCAGGTACACGGTTAGGCTTATCTTGGACTTGTTTTATATCTTTTACTATTTCTACGCATATATTAATAGATACCTAATTAATATTTGGTTGGAAATCTTAAAAGTTAGAAATTTTTTCTCTTTTTTTGAGACGGAGTCTCGCTCTGTCGCCCGGGCTGGAGTGCAGTGGCCAGATCTCGGCTCATTGCAACCTCCGCCTCCTGGGTTCAGGCGATTCTCCTGCCTCAGCCTCCCAAGTAGCTGGGACTACAGGCACCCGCCACCACGCCCGGCTAGTTTTTTTGTATTTTTAGTAGAGACAGGGTTTCACCCTGTTAGCCAGGATGGTCTTGATCTCCTGACCTCGTGATCCACCCGCCTCAGCCTCCCAAAGTGCTGGGATTACAGGCTTGAGCCACCGCGCCCGGCTGTTTTACAATTTGACACTGCCATAATGCAGTGTCAAGATTGTAGACAATCAGTTTCCTTCTTGATTGTTAGACTGCACTGGATTTGCCATCGAGATCCATAAGGGCCTGGGTGACCTTCACTCTGGGGTTTCACTAGTGCACTGACTACTGTGCCAGTGGGCACAAAACAGCTCTCAGGGCCTGAGCTCAGACAGCACAGCTTGGCCTCTCCTTCCTTTTTTTTTCCTTCTCCTTTTTTTTTTTTTTGAGATGGAGTCTTGCTCTATTGCCCAGGCTGGAGTGCAATGACACGATCTCGGCTCCCTGCAACCTCTGCCTCCTGGGTTCAAGAATTCTCTTGCCTCAGCCTCCGGAGTAGCTGGAATCAGAGGAGTGCGCCACCACACCTGGCTAATTTTTTGTATTTTTAATAGAGACAGGGTTTTGCTATGTTGGATAGGCTGGTGATCCGCCCACCTCAGCTTCCCAAAGTGCTGGGATTACAGGCGTGAGCCTGGCCTGCCACCTTACTTTTTTTTTTTTTTTTTTTTTTGAGACGGAGTCTCACTCTGTCACCCAGACTGGAGTGCAGTGGTGCGATCTCGGGTCACTGCAACCTCTGCCGCCTGGGTTAAAGTCATTCTCCTGCCTCAGCCTCCTGAGTAACTGGGACTACAGGTGCCTGGCACTAAGCCCGGATTATTATTATTTTTTTTTTGAGATGGAATCTTGCTCTGTCACCCACGTTGGAGTGCAGTGGCATGATCTCGGCTCATTGCAAGCTCTGCCTCCTGGATTCACGCCATTCTCCTGCCTCAGCCTCCCGAGGAGCTGGGACTACAGGTGCCCGCCACCACAGCCTGCTAATTTTTTGTATTTTTAGTAGAGACGGGGTTTCACTGGTTAGCCAGGATGATCTCAATCTCCTGACCTCGTGATCTGCCCCCTCGTCCTCCCAAAGTGTTGGGATTACAGGTGTGAGCCACCGCGCCCGGCCTTTTTTAAAATTAATTTAATTAATTTTTTTTTTTTTTGAGACGGAGTTTCGTTCTTGTTGCCCAGGCTGGAGTGCAGTGGCATGATCTCAGCTCACTGCAACCTCCGCCTCCTGGGTTCAAGTGATTCTTCTGCCTCAGCCTCCCGAGTAGCTGGGATTATAGGCAGGTGCCACCACACCCAGCTAATTTTTTTGTATTTTTAGTAGAGATGGGGTTTCTCTGTGTTGGCCAGGCTGGTCTCGACCTCCCGACCTCAGATGATCTGCCTGCCTCGGCCTCCCAAAGTGCTGGGACTGCAGGCGTGAGCCACCGTGCCAGGCCTAGATATTTTTTATATCAGGTCACATGTGTTTTATCTAGGAGGCAAACTTTCCTTGTAATTAGTGTTTCTTTTTTGTTTTTGTTTTTGTTTTTGTTTTTGTTTGAGTCGGAGTCTCCCTACTGCATCCGGCCGTGATTAATGTTTTTCTAGTGATGCTGCACTCTCTTGAAGTCAGTTAACTGTCACCTGAATCTTCAGGGACTGGGTTGGGTTGTGGGGTGGGTGGTGGCATGACTTGCTGCTGCTGGGACAGGAGGACCCACTACTCACACAGGTACCACAGTTGTGGCTCTTGAGGCCCGAAGGTTGAGGTTGCAGTGAGCTGAAATCATGCCACTGCACTCTAGCCCCGGTGACAGAGTGAGACCATCTCGGGAAAGAAAAAACATTAGGTCATTATTTACGCACCCAACAAGCGAAAGGTCTGGAGGGCCCAAGTGAGGACAGCTCAGTTCAGGCATGTTTAACCTCCAGATTACCTCGTCCTTGAGAAATTTAGGAATAATCCCAGTTTCAGTCTTTTGTGGTGTGGTTCTTTGATGTTAGTCGTGGGAATAAGGAATTTGCATTAAGCCTCAAGAGTTGTGGAAAGTCCTAATGAGAAATATCACGGGCAGAAGCTGCTGCCCGCTTCAGTGGTGCAGGTGATGATTGTGCCGGAGAACTGCGCACAGCCAGCTGCTGGAGGAGAGGACATGGCCTCCACAGGCAGCTTCACACTAGGGGGTGACTGTTGGGGGCAGCAGGGATGAAAGGGTCACGTTCGTATGCTGCTCAGTTCCTTGTGTCAGCAGGATGTCCAGGTTGCGTTTTTGGGGGGCAGTGGGTCCTTGAGACCCTGAGACCCATTCTCTTTGGAACGTAATGAGTTACCAGGCGGGCTGCTGGAGAATGTTCAGTTGTGGTATGGAGGTGTCGGGTTGCTTAACCTCAGAAGGATCTTTTTTTCCTATGAGTTGTGTAGAAGAGGATGTCTTACATAGATTTGAAGGACATTGAAAAAACAAAAGCAAAAACAAAAAAACCAACCCCAGTTTGGCTTTCCTTCTTTTTTGTTAGGATGATAGTCCTATGTGCATTTCTGTTTCCTGGCCCCTGGATGTGAAAAGTGGGTCATTGGAGGCACTGGGAGTGTTGCCGTGCTGGCCCCAGAGGCCTGTGTGTGCTGCTGGCGAGGCAGCTGGGCCGCTGTCGCTGTGCCCTGACAACAGTGGTGGGAACTGTTCCTGAAAGTGTGAAATAAGATTTCAGTTTATTAAGCGCTCCTCTCATTACGCCATTGTTTTCTTTTTCTTTTTTGATTTTTTGAGCTTCTTTTGAAGCCACAATAAATTGGGATAGAAAGAATACATACCAAGAAACAAATACTAGGTTTGATTTTTTAATTTTGAATTATTTTTTTCAGATGGAGTCTTGCTCTGTCCCCAGGCTGGAGTGCAGTGGCGTGATCTTGGCTCACTGCAGCCTCCGCCTCCTGCATTCAAGCAATTCTCCTGCCTTAGCCTCCTGAGTAGCTGAGATTACAGGTGCCCAGCACCATACCTGGCTGATTTTTGTATTTTTGGTAGAGATGGGGTTTAACCATGTTGGCCAGGCTGGTCTTGAACTCCTGACCTCAGGTAATCCACCCGCCTCAGCCTCCCCAAGTGCTGGGATTATAGGCGTGAGCCACTGCACCTGGCCTCTCCAGTATTTTTGTTATTAAAATGTTAAATATTGCTGAGTGCTGTGGCTCACGCCTGTAATCCCAGCACTTGGGGAGGCTGAGGCGGGCGGATCACCTGAGGTCAGGAGTTCGAGACCAGCCTGGGCCACATGGTGAAACTCTGGCTCTTCTAAAAATACAAAAAATTAGCTGGGCGTGGTGGCGGGTGCTGTAATCTCAACTACTGAGGAGGCTGAGGCAGGAGAATTAGTTGAACCCAGGAGGTGGAGGTTGCAGTGAGCCGAGATCGCGCCACTATGTTCCAGCCTGGGTGATAGAGTGAGACTCCATCTCGGAAAGAAAAAAAAAATTAGGCGTGATGGCCCATGCCTTTCATCCCAGCTACTCAGGAGGCTGAGGCAGGAGAAACGATTGAACATGGGAGGTGGAGGTTTCGGTGAGCTGAGATGGCGCCACTGCACTCCAGCCTGGGCGACAGAGCGAGACTCGGTCTCTAAAAGAAAAAAAAAAAGAAGGAGAAATGACTTAAAGGTGCCGCTTTTGTACTACGCTTCTATTGTGTCTGTTTTCTGAGATACAAATTTAACTAGCTAATTCTCTCATGTGATAAATACTAGACAAAGACAAGACCAAAGGAGAACCTTTTTCTCTGTGTTTCTTACTCTGTCTGCTTTTATTAATAGATGCTCTAGTCTTCCACTCACTTTCCCTTTCATCTCTGAGGTTCACGAGCTCCTCATATTCTAGATTGTTACCACGTCATGTGTTCCAGTCTGTGCTCATGTATAAACGTGTGTTGTGTCTTACGTGATACTGTGAGATGAGTCTGCCCGGAGGGACTCTGAAGTCAGGACTGTGTCTTTTCCACACCTCTCCACTCCAGCTCTCATCGTGGCTCAGAGAGAACCAGATTCAGAGTGTGGTGAGGGGAGGATGAGGCGGTTTCGGGTGGGCGGTGGGTCCCCATCTCTTTGCTGGAAGTGTAGTGTACCTCTAGGGTATGTTTCCAAATAGTTGGTTGTAAGACCACGGAGGAGAAGTCTTTTTCGGCAGGCTAGTCCCTGCGGCTTGAGGTCTCGGCGTCTGTAACCGCCAGGCTGCAGAGCCCCACCTGGCTGAGTCAGGAGTGTGTTGTAACCTGCCCACCTGCCCAGGCTGGTTAGAAGCAAGCGTAGGCATTGGGTCTGCCTGTCCTGGTCCAGGCACCTCTCCTGGTTTGGCCAGGTTTTGGTTTGTATTTATTCCTCATGTTGACATGTAAATAATACTGTTACAAAACAGGTAGTTTGCTTTGCTGTTCTATGAACAACCCAAGACCCTGAGGGTAATAGGACACGTTAACATTCTTCTAGTTAAGAGTTCTGATTCTGTGACTTCAGAGGACATATGACCATCCTGACTGTGGCGGTTATTAAGGCTATGACAAGTCACAGGTAGCTTTAGGGATGTCAAAGATAGGTTCTTTTGAATTTGATTTCATCTTTTTTTTTTTTTTTGAGTCAGAGTCTTGCTCTGTAGCCCAGGCTGGAGTGCAGTGGTGCAATCTCAGCTCACTGCAACCTCCACCTCCCGGGTTCATGCCATTCTCCTGCCTCAGCTTCCCAAGCCCGGCTAATTTTATTTTTGTATTTTTGGTAGAGATGGGGTTTTACTGTGTTAGCCAGGATGGTCTTGATCTCCTGACCTCGTGATCCTCCCACTTCAGCCTCCCAAAGTTCTGGGATTACAGGCGTGAGCCACCGCGCCCGGCCTGATTTCATCTTTTGAGAATGGGCTGCTGTACCTGAAATTGGGTTTGTAGTTTTGGTATTTTGATGTGAGAAGGCATTGGCTAAAATTTTTGTTCTCATAATTTGCATATTTTCTGTGTTTTTCCCATTGTTTGGCTCAGTTGTTTTTCTTTTTTTTTTTTTTTTGAAACAGTTTCACTCTGTCGCTCAGGCTGGAGTGCAGTGGCGTGATCTCTGCTCCCTGCAACCTCCGCCTCCCAGTTTCTTTTTTTTTTTTGAGGCGGAGTCTTGCTCTGTAGCCCGGGCTGGAGTGCAGTGGCCAGATCTCAGCTCACTGCAAGCTCCGCCTCCCGGGTTTACGCCATTCTCCTGCCTCAGCCTCCGGAGTAGCTGGGACTACAGGCGCCTGCCACCTCGCCCGGCTAGTTTTTTGTATTTTTAGTAGAGACGGGGTTTCACCGTGTTAGCCAGGATGGTCTCGATCTCCTGACCTCGTGATCCGCCCGTCTCGGCCTCCCAAAGTGCTGGGATTACAGGCTTGAGCCACCGCTACCGGCCCCGCCTCCCAGTTTCAAGCAGTTCTTCTGCCTCAGCCTCCTGAGTAGCTGGGACTACAGGTGCCCTCCACCACACCTGGATAATTTTTAAATTTTTTTAGTACAGACAGGGTTTCACCATGTTGGCCAGGCTCATCTTGGACTCCTGACCTCAATTGATCCACCCGCCTCGGCTTCCCAAAGTGCTGGAATTACAGGTGTGAACCACCGTGCCTGGCCTGGATCAGTCGTTTTCATGTTCCTTACCCCTCTTTAAACTTGGGAGGGCATTTCGTGTTTCATGGAGATATTACAGCAAAGATCAGTATTTTGATTGTAATTGTTTTGTTTGTTGTTGACTTGCTCTAGTTACTGTTTTCAGACTTCCAGTGTGAACGATAAAAGATTGTTTTAAAATTTTAGGAAAAACTATCTTTTGTGTGGGTAGTGAATAAATAATTAGCATTAATGTTACTGATGTCTTCTACCTAGTTCTTTATCAAAATTCTTTTCCTGACTGCAATATTTCATTTTAATAGAGAATAATTTTCATGTAAAACTGGTTGCTTTATATTTTCTTTCTGGTTGCTATAGAAACAGTGCAGTGTGGTGGGTTGCGGGGCTTTTATGAGGGAGCTCTCTGGGAGGCAGCAGCCGCCTGGTGATGAGGGAGGGGCACGGAATTGTCGTCTTTCACATCCCAGCTTGGCCATGGAGCCTCAGGAGCTGCATCGCCGTAATGATTGGATTTTCTTGTCCCTCCAGCTTAAATGCTGTGGGCTTTGTTCTCCAGTGGAGTGGTCATCGCCTTTTTTCCGACCTGTGAGCTAGTCCATCTCTCCAACCCACTGGCGATCCAAGAGCTCTCCAGCCTTTCTCTGCCTGTCATGGTCAAGAGGGTCTGTTGGAAGATTACTGACTGAACAACAAATGCCAGAAATTGCCCTGAATTGTGGAAGTCCCGGCTGCCACCCCCTTACCTGAGGTCCTCATCTCACTGCACCAGCAGGGGTGAGGAGAGGGCGAGGGTGGCCCCTGCACACTGCTGGGGAAGAAAGGAGGCAGCTCCTGGCCAGGCAGGGCTGGGCCTTCCTTGCTAGATCATCAGCACAAATTTGCGTTTGAAGGTTTAACTTACATTTTCTTTTTTATTTGGATTATATATCCGTAAGTTTTGGGTTGTTATGCAGTATTCTGAGGATTGACGTTGGTAGTGGCTTATGTTAACCTTGAAAGCAGCATTTTGTTAATTATAAAAAACTTGGAATATAGTAATTGAATATGAAGTAATTGAAGCTGTGAGGTCAGTTATAAGGAACTTGGTCTTGGGAGTCTCTCCGAGCCTACTCTGGCTTGAGAGGCTGCCCTGGTCTCAGTGAGGTTGGCATCATGTGTGCTGGTGGGAGGTTGGAAAGAGCGTTTGGCATTCTGAAGAGTGACCTGTGCTCCCTTTCTGGCAACCAGTCATTATTTGTGCATGGAAGGAAGTAGCATGGACGAAAGTTTTTCTTTCAAATGGGATGATGTGTGGGGCTGTATTTCTGGTCTTAAAAAAAATTTTTTTTTTTTTTAATAAGGTAGAGACAGGGACTCACCATGTTGCCCACCTGAGCTCCTGGGCTCAGTCATTCCTTCCACCTTGGCCTCCCGTAGGCATGACATTATAGGCATGAGTCGCCATGCCAGGCCAGTGTGTTTCTTTGCTACTGCTGTGTAACAGATCGACACATGACGCATTCATGATCTCATGGTTTCTGTGGGTTGGAAGTCTGTGCACAGCTTAGTGGGATCCTCTGCTCAGCGTTTCATCAGGTTGCAGCCTTGGTGTTGGGTGGGACTTCGATCTCATCAGAGGGTCAAGTGGGGAATGGTGTGCTTTTGGGCTCTTTCAGGTTGTGACAAAAGTTGTCTCTTTCTGATTGTGGGATGGAAGTCTTTGTTTTCTTGTTGACTGTCCCCTGAGGTCTCCTCTTGACCCTTAGAGGCCCAGGCCCCCTGTACTTGCTTGGCACATGGTCCCTTGCAGCGTGGCAGCTCCCTTCAAAACAGCAAAGAGTCTTCTGCCTCAGTAGACTAAGTCTTACGTAACATCATGTAGTCATGGGAGTGACATTGCATCAACTTTGCCACCTAATGCAACGCAGTCAGTGGAAAGCTGTTCCATTGTGTTCACCATATTCTGTGGGTTAGAAGCACGTCACAGGTCCCGCCCGCCCTGCATTCCAGGCAAAGTGACTACAAGGAGGCATGGACACTGGGTGGGGAGATTGCCAGGCTCACCTAGGGTCTGTATGCTGGCCTGGGGTGTTTTTCATTCCCTGGTTACTGACATGTCAGTCTCTGGGAATTGTTTGCATCTCTCTCTCCTCCATGACGTGTCAGTCTCTGGCAGAGGGGTGCGTCTCTTCTGTCTCCTGCATTTGCATGCACTCCCAGATCCACTTGTAGAATGGAAGTAGAATCAAGACTCGTGGCCACAGATTGGGTGGACAGGACACTTGGGCTTGCCCTGGTAAATTGCCCTACATCTTGTATTTCCTGCTGTCCTGCCTGCCTCTCAGGCTTATGGTGAGGATGAGATGAGACGACAGATGTGGCCAGTGAAGCAGCTGGTCAGGGCCTAGTGGAATTCCACTCCAGTCCCGTCTGCCTCTTTCTCCGCCTCCGTCCTCTAGGCAGAGACTGGTTATTTTCAGGAGTAAATGTGGGATCATCAGAGTTCTTGAGGTCTTTGCTTTCTGTCTGAAATTCCCTTCTGTCCTTTCCCTGTCTGATGCCTACTCATCCTTCAGGCCTCCACCTTCCCAGTGATCTTTTTTTTTTTTTTTTGAGACAGGGTCTTGCTTTCTTGCCTCGGCTGGAGTGCAGTGGTGTGATCTTAATTTACTGCAGCCTTGACCTCTTCGGCTCAAGCCAAGCCATCCTCCTGCCTCAGCTTCCTGGGTAGCTGGGACCACAGGTGTGTGCCACCCCACCTGGCTGATGTTTGTATTTTTTGTAGAGACGGGGTCTCACTGTGTTGCCCAGGCTGGTCTCCCGACTTCTGGGCTCAAGCGATCCTCCTGCCTCAGCCTCCCACAGTGCAGGGATCACAGACATGAGCCACCATGCCTGGCCCCGAGCTCAGACTCAGCCCTAAACGTGGTCCGCATCCGGTTTCTGCCCTGATCCTGACACCTCTCTCTGCCTGGTGGAGAGCACCTTTGCAGCTTTACAAGTGAGGTTAGGGCTGGGCACAACAGCTTCCCATTTTGTTCAAGGAGATGTGTCTGGAGATAAAATAAGCCTGTGGTGTTTGGCAGGGCTGCATGCCTCGGGGGTCGTAGCCATGCACCTGACGTTCAGGAGCTGGTCACTGGGGGAGTAAGGACTTAAGGTACATGTTTTCCTGTTTCCTCTTTGCTGTGAGGTGTTGTTGTCTGTGAGTTGATTCGGGTGGTAAATGAAATCATATCCTTATTTTTTGAGACAGTCTTTCTGTCGCCCAGGCTGGAGTATAGTGGCATGATCTCAGCTCACTGCAAGCTCCGCCTCCTGAGTTCAAGCAACTCTCTTGCCTCATCTTCCCAAGTAGCTGGGATTACAGGTGCCCGCCACCACACCCGGCTAATTTTTGTATTTTTAATAGAGATTGGGTTTCACCATGTGGGCCAAGCCGGTCCTGACCTCAGGTGATCTGCCCACCTCTGCCTCTCAAAGTGCTGGGATTACAGGCATGAGGCACCGCACCCGGGCATGAAATCATATCTTAAGTGTCTCCATGGTGGCCTAATTTGTTACCTGAAGCTTTTTCTCAGAGCTGCCTCCAGCAGAGAGAATGACGTCCTGTCAGAGCAGCCTCTAGCAGAGAGAATGACTTCCTGTCGACTCCTTCAGGACTGTAGGGTGACTTGGTGAACGCTTGCATCTTGTGAATTCCTGAGTGGTGAGAGCACCACTCCACACAGGACTTCAGGGCAGCAGGCTTTTAGGTTTTGCACACAGTTCCTCGAAAGCTGTGATTTGGAAATTGTTAGAATTTCTAGATAGTATCTAGTTTGGAGGGTCAATAGTGCTTTATTTTTATTTTTTAATTTTTTTTTTACTTTTAAAATAGAAGTGGGGTCTCACTCTGCTGTCAGGCTGGTCTCCAGCTTCTGAGCTCAAATGATCCTCCTGCCGTGGCCTCCCAGAGTGCTGGGATTACAGGAGTGAGCCACTGCGCCCGTCATGCTTTTAAATTGAGGATATAGGAAGGAAGGCTTTGGCTGCTATGCTTTCATGAGATTTTTTTTTTTTCTTTGAGACGGACCTCACTCTGTCCCCCAGGCTGGAGTGCAGTGGTGCGATCTCGGCTCACTGCACTCTTCGCCTCTCAGGTCACGCCATTCTCCTGCCTCAGCCTCCCAAGTAGCTGGGACTACAGGTGCCTGCCACCATGCCCGGCTAATTTTTTGTATTTTTAGTAGAGACGGGGTTTTACCGCATTAGCCAGGATTGTCTTGATCTCCTGACCTTGTGATCTGCCCGCCTTGGCCTCCCAAAGTGCTGGGATTACAGGTGTGAGCCACCGCGCCCAGCCGCTAATACTTTTTTTCCCCTCCTTTCTGAGTCTATCACGTTAACCAGTATTCCTTACCTACGTTTAGTCTGTACGCAAGACACCCCTGGCTGCCTCTCCTCAGACTGACCCGTGTTGACCTGGACTTGGATAAGCCTCACTGTCATCTGGGGTGTGTTTCTCCTTGTGTGCCTGTCATAATAGTGCATCACATTTCAGCGCTTTTTCTACAGGGCAGGATTTGTAGAAAGGGTTTGAATCTTAATGATAAGCTATGGCCATGAGTAAGTTACTTCATTTTTGCTTGCTTTTGGTTTTCTTGTGAGAATTGGGATTAAAAAAAAAAAAAAAAATGGGATTATAGGCCAGGCATGCTGACTCAGGCCTGTAATCCCAGCACTTTGGGAGGCCGGTGCGGACGGATCACGGGTTGAAGACACGAAGACCATACTGGCTAACACAGTGAAACTTGTCTTTACTAAAAATACAAAAAAATTAGCTGGGCATGGTGGCGGGCGTCTGTAGTCCTAGCTAAGGAGGCTGAGGCAGAAGAGTGATGTGAACCCGGGAGGCGGAGGTTGCAGTGAGCCGAGATCACACCACTGCACTCCAACCTGGGCAACAGAATGAGACTCCATCAAGGCCGGGCGTGGTGGCTCACGCCTGTAATCCCAGCACTTTGGGAGGCCGAGACGGGCGGATCACGAGGTCAGGAGATCGAGACCATCCTGGCTGACACGGTGAAACCCCGTCTCTACTAAAAAATACAAAAAACTAGCCAGGCAAGGTGGTGGGCGCCTATAGTCCCAGCTACCCGGGAGGCTGAGGCAGGAGAATGGTGTAAACCCGGGAGGCGGAGCTTGCAGTGAGCTGAGATCCGGCCACCGCACTCCAGCCTGGGCAATAGAGCGAGACTCTGTCTCAAAAAAAAAAAAAAAAAAAAAAAAAAAAGAATGAGACTCCATCAAAAAAAAAAAAGGATTTTTTTTTGTCTTTTTAGTAGAGACGGGGTTTCACTGTGTTAGCAAGGATGGTCTCCGTGTCCTGACCTCGTGATCTGCCCGCCCTGTGTGGCCTCCCAAAGTGCTGGGATTACAGGTGTGAGCCACTGCGCCCGGCCTACTTTTTCCTTTCTCATTTGCATACCTTTTATACCTTTTATCTCCTTTCTCTTGGGCTAGAACCTCCAGTACAGTGTTCCAAAGAAGTGATGAGTGGAGATGAGCCAGATGCGGTGACTCACGCCTGTAATCCTAGCACTGTGGGAGGCCAAGGTGGGTGGATCACCTGAGGTTAAGAGTTTGAGACCATCCTGGGCAACACAGTGAAACCCTGTTTTTACCAAAATGCAAAAAAATTAGCCGGTTGTGGCAGTGTGTGCCTCTATTCCCAGCTACTCAGGAGGCAGAGGCTGGAGAATTGCTTGAACCTGGGAGGCAGAGGTTGCAGTGAGCCTAGATTGCGCTACTGCATTCCAGCCTGGGTGACAGAGTGAGACTCAATCTCAAAAGAAAAAAGAGAGAGGATATCACAGGCTTATTTCTTTTTTTCTCTTGTTTTTTTTTTTTATTTTTTGGGAACAGAACCTTGCTCTGTGGCCCAGGCTGAAGTGCAGTGGTGGCTCACTGCAAGCTCTGACACAGGCTTATTTCTGATGGTAATTGAAAAGTGTCCACTTTTTCACCATTAAGTTTGCTGAGGGTTCATAAAGGCACTTTGTGAGGTTAAGGAAGTTCCCTTCTTTTACAGGTTTGCTAAGTATTTATCAGGAATGGACATTGAATTTTATAATTTTCTTTTACATTTATTTATCATTTGGTTTTGTTTTTCGAATGTTTAGGTTTTGTTTTTTGAATGTTTAACCAATCATGTATTCCTGGGTTAAACCCACATGGTGACAGTGTGTCATTCTTCCTGTATGATACATTGGCAGGTAGGCATCAGCTGAGCCCTGCACGTTTCACCATCCAGCAGGCGGCCGCTGGGGCTGCCAGGAACAGCAGAAGCAGAAGCAGGGGCCACACAGCTTCACTTCTGCTTCATCCTTCTTCTTTTTGAGCCGGAGTCTCACTCTGTCGCCCAGGCTGGAGTACAGTGGCGCCATCTCGGCTCACTGCAGCCTCCGCCTCCTGAGTTCCCAAGCAGTTCTCCAGCCTCAGCCTCCTGTGTAGCTGACGTTACAGGCCTGTGCCACCATGCCCAGCTAATTTTTGTATTTTTAGTAGAGACAGGATTTCGACATGTTGGCCAGGCTGGTCTTGAACTTCTGGCCTCAAGTGATCCACGGGCCTCAGGCTCCCAAAGTCCTGGGATTACAGGTGTGAGCCACTGCGCCTGGCCAACTTTTGCTTCATTCTGTTGGTAATAGCAAATCAGTGAGGGAGACCAGATTCCAGGGGTACAAAATAAACTTTCCCCCTAACCTCATGATAGGAGGAGAGACACTCACATTGCAGGTGTGGGTGAGAAGTTGCGAGAGTCTGTGCCATGTGGCATAGCTACCACAACAACTTCAACCCAAATCCTCTTAGTTTTGCTGTAGTCATCCTCATAATTGTTGAGATTTCTGCTTTGGTTTCCTTATCAAGTTAACACTAAGTTAATAGACCCTTCTTTCCAAGTTCATGATTACAGTGTCACCAAGTGATAAAGACTGCAGTCTGTGCACCATGGCTCACACCTGTGATCCCAGCACTTTGGGAGGCCGAGGTGGGCAGATCACTTGAGGCCAGGAGTTCAAGACCAGCCTGGCCAACATAACGAAACCCCATCTCTACTGAAAATACAAAAAAAACTTAGCTGGGTATGGTGGCGCACAGCTGTAGTCCCAGCTACTTGGGAGGCTGAGGCAAGAGAAACAGTTGAACCCAGGAGGCAGAGCTTGCGGTGAGCCGAGATCATGCCCCTGCACTTCAGCCGGGCAACAGAGCGAGACATTGTCTCAAAAAACAAAACAAAACGCTGTGGGTAGCAAGTCACTCAGTTGTCTTATCTGATTTTTAAAAACATATGCAGTACATCTTGATTGGATTCACAGCAGCATTTGGGATCAGCTGTGCAGTGCATCCTGCGTGTTGAAGAGTGATACGGGGCCAGATACAGTGCCTGTAGTCTCAGCACTTTGAGAGGCCAAGGCAGGGGGATCACTTGAGACCAAGAGCTTAAGACCAGCCTGGGCAGCATAGCAAGACCCTGTCTCTACAAAAATAAAAATAAAACAGCTGGGTGTGATAGCGTGTGCCTGTAGTCCCAGCTACTTTGGAGACAGGCTGGATGGCCACTTGAGCCCAGGGTTTCTTTTTACAGACAAGGTCTTACTCTGTGGTCCAGGCTGGAGTGCAGTGTTGCCGTCACAGCTCACTGCAGCCTCAACTTCCTGGGCTCAGGCAGTTCTCCCACCTCAGCCTTCCAAGTAGCTGAGACTACAGGTGTGTGCCACCGTACCCAGCTAGCTAATATTTCTATGTTTTTTGGTGGAGATGGGGTTTAGCCATATTGCCCTGGCTCATGTTGTACTCCTGGGCTCAAGCGATCCACCTGCTGTGGCCTCCCCAAGTTGTGGGATTATAGACGTGAGCCAAGGCTCCTGGCCCGATTTCAGCTTGTTGGTTTGGCAACTTTGGCCACTTTTATAAACAATAAAAGTTTATGTGGTCTTTTTCTACCCCCACCTTCTCACTCCTGGCACAGAGTTCCTGCAACCTTTGGAATTTCTTGTGTGATAGGATGTCGTTTGTTATTCATAACTAGCTCCTTTCCGATCCCACCAGAGTTTAGGCTAATGAACTGACAGGGTAGGGCTGGTCACCAGGAAGACCAGGTGATTATTAGAGGGCTAGAGCTTTCATCTGCAGCCACTGACCTCCAAGGAGGGGAGCAGGAGCTGAAGATGAAGCTCTGAAAACTCTTGGACATGCCCAAGTCGTGGGAGGGCCCCTGCGCCCACACCTCACTTTTTCCATCTTTTGTGTTTGCTGCTACCGAGTTGTCTTTTTATGTTTTCCGTGTCGAACACGTGGAATACAGTTCAACCGCTTTTAATACCTTTGTCTACTAATTTTAACTCCTGTTTCAGTTCTAAGTTGGTTTATTTCTTTTCCCTCATTATGGTTTGTATTTGTGTTTTTTGAGCACTAATCATAATTCTCTGAGGCTTGTATTTTTTTGCTTCTTTGCATGCCTAGTGATTTTTGTTGGATGCCATGCATTAGGAATTTTACCCTGTTGGGTGATGACTTTCTTTCTGAAATTATAAAATAAGATTTAGTTCACAGAATACAAAATTTACCATTTAAAGCTCACAGTTCAGTGATTTTTAGTATATTCATTATATTGTGCACCCATCACCCCCACTGTCACGTTCCAGCACGTTTCTGTCCTCACGAGGTCCCCTGTCTCGTCAGTCCCTGTTACCTTTCCCCCTTTCCCTGACAACCGATACTCTACTTTCTATCTGGATTTGCCTGTTGTGAATGTTTCACATAAATGGGAATTAAGTCTTTTGGGTTTTAGATAAGTAAGATAATCATTTCCTCTTCAGAGAATGGAACTGTCAGCAGATGGGGCTCGTTACTGAGGGGGCTGCATGCACTCTGGTGTTCACCGGGTGTGCCTGAGCCCACTGTCAGTGCAGCAGGTTCTGCCAGCGTCTTTTTCTGGGCAACTTGTTGGGTTTATGACGCAACCTCCTTTTACTGGTCCCTGTTGTGATCAGCACCCTAAGCTTTTAGAAAGTGTGATGGTGGCTGGGCGCGGTGGCTCACGCCTGTAATCCCAGCACTTTGGGAGGCTGAGGTGGGCAGATCATGAGGTCAGGAGATCAAGACCATCCTGGCTAACACGGTGAAACCCCATCTCTACTAAAAATACAAAAAATTAGCCGGGTGTGGTGGCAGGCGCCTGTAGTCCCAGCTACTCAGGAGGCTGAGGCAGGAGAATGGCGTGAACCTGGGAGGCGGAGCTTGCAGTGAGCCGAGATCGCGCCACTGCACTCCAGCCTGGGCGACAGAGCGAGACTCCGGCTCAAAAAAAAACAACAACAAAAAAGCAAAAACAAAAAAAGAAAGTGTGATGGTGGCTGTGGAGCAGATCATCTTTTTGCTCATACACGTGACGTGCCAGGAGTACATGGGAGTCGTGTGCCGGTGGACACACAGAAGAGACTTTTTCCTTTGTCTCATGGTGGAATGCTGGAGAAGCAAGTGTTCCCACCTGCTGAGCAGCTGAAAGCAGGCTTTCCGCGGATGTGTGCGGGCGGGCAGTGTGGCACAGAAAGGCCTCGACGGACTGTCTGCTCTTCACGGCAAGAGTGTGCTGCCCCTGTTCTCTGTCGTGGCCTCTGCTGTAAAGATGAGAGAAGCCCAACGCCAGTCTAATTCATGATTCTTTTTTAGGTAAACTTTTTAGGATTTTATGGAAACTTGTAGGACTTTCTGTTTATATGTGGGAGTCTGACATTTTGCTATTTTAGGGTTTAGATTGTTACTTTTTTATATTGGTTAGCATCTTGAAGCTCTTTTAATATGCAGACTTGTCTTTTTCATTCCATCTCCGTTTTTCTGTGAAGGGCCAGGTAGTAGATACGTTAGACCTTGTGGCTGTGTGTTCTCTGACAGCTCTTCAGCTCTGCTGTGGTGTCATGGAAGGAACCGGGGCCACATTTAAAACGGGCCTGACTGTTTTCCAGTTAAAACTAGTATTAACACTGAAATTAGAATTTCATATAATTTTCGCATACCACAAAATGTTATTTTCTTTTTCAACCAGGTATAAATATAAACCTCATTCTTAGCCTGTGGACTGTCTAAAAAAGACATTGGGCCAGATTCGGTCCCTGAACCTCAGATGGTTTCCCCATCATAGTAGATGAACTTGGAACTGTGTGGCTTTGTTGATTTTTGTCCTTGAAGCTTTTCCTGTGCAGTGGTCCTGACTTTCTGTAGTTTGATCTCTGCAGCTTCTTCCTTCTGTAGAGTTTGATCTCTGGTTTCTCTAGACTTAAGTTATTTGTCTGATCTCATTTACTTTCTGTTAATTTAGGTGCTTAATTCTGGTCAACTATTGGCATATCATTCTTCTGTTTTCCAGTGCCGTTACAGATTTATTCTTTTTTCTTTTTTTTTTTTTTTTTTTAGATGGAATCTCACTTTGTCGCCCAGGCTGGAGTGCAGTGGTGTGATCTTGGCTCACTACAGCCTCCACCTCCCAGGTTCAAGCGATTCTCGTGCCTCAGCCTCCTGAGTAGCTGGGATTACAGGTGCGCACCACCACGCCCAGCTAATTTTTTATATTTTTAGTAGAGACGGAGTTTCATCATGTTGGCCAGGCTGGTCTTGAACTTGTGACCTCGTAATCTGCCCACCTCAGCCTCCCAAAGTGCTGGGATTACAGGCGTGAGCCACCGCGCCTGACCAGATTTATTCTTTTCAAAATGTTTGTTACTTTAAGAAATTTTAGTTGAGAGGGATAGATTCCACCATTGTGATCTTTTTTTTTCTTTTGAGGCGGAGTCTTGTTCTGTCACCCAGGCTGGAGTGCGGTGGTGGGATCTTGGCTCACTGCAGCCTCTACCTCCCAGGTGCAAGTGATTCTTGTGCCTCAGCCTCCCTAGTACCTGGGACTACGGGCGCCCACCACCACGCCTGGTTAATTTATATTTTTAGTAGACACGGGGTTTTACCATGTTGGCCAGACTGGTTTTTAACTCCTGACCTCAAGTGATCCTCCCACCTCACCCTCCCAAAATGTTGGGATTACAGGTGTGAGCCACTGCACCTGGCATTACCATTGTGATCTAATAGTACTACAGTACTATTATTTCTTGTAAATAGAATTGCAGTGTGACAGGAAGAACTTCCACCATAGGTGTTTTGAAGAAGTTAATTTTTTCCATAAGTAGAAAGCTATGGGAACATGAAACCTAATAACAGTCTATTGCTTGTAACTTAGGGAATTAATTTTGAATTAAATGTGAACTAGACAATTTGCCATGGAATACTACGTTGAAATTATTGAAAAACACTGAGTGTGAGGCTTTTCTTAAATGAAGCTTGTGATGGAGGGAAGTATACCAGTGATTAAGAAGATGCTGGGATGGGCTTTTGCAATAGATGCTCTGCAGGTCTCCAAAATGAGCACCAGATGTGGGGAGAGGGCAGTGACAGAGTCTTCTGAACGTTCTGAGAGCTGAGCTGCTAGGAGACAGGCTTAAATGAGAACCCTAGTTTTTAAAACTTAATGTTTTAATGGAAATGACCATAATTATTAGTGTAGAAAGATAAATTTTGGCCGGGCGCGGTGGCTCACGCCTGTTATCCCAGCACTTTGGGAAGCCGAGGCAGGTGGATCACAAGGTCAGGAGATCAAGACCATCCTGTGAATGGTGAAACCCCATCTCTACTAAAAATGCAAAAAATTAACCAGGCGCGGTGGTGGCGCCTGTAGTCCCAGCTAAGAACCTGGGAGACCGAGCTTGCAGTGAGCTGAAATCCGGCCACTGCACTCCAGCCTGGGCGACAGAGCAAGACTCCGTCTCAAAAAAAAAAAAAACAAAAACAAAAGATACATTTCTTCTTATTTATTTAGATTAGAAGATGAAGTTCAGAGAATTTAGGTAGCCTAAATAAGATGGCATAGTTAATAATTCTATGAACTTTTCCTTGTTTAGTAAATTTAGTATTAAAATGGAATTATTAAGTGGGGTGGGG
Source organism: Chlorocebus sabaeus (assembly GCF_047675955.1). Lineage (NCBI taxonomy): Eukaryota > Metazoa > Chordata > Mammalia > Primates > Cercopithecidae > Chlorocebus > Chlorocebus sabaeus. The sequence continues at coordinate 86,095,303 of NC_132908.1, read as the reverse complement.
TGGCTCATGCCTGTAATCTCAGCACTTTGGGAGGGCAAGGGAGGCAGATAACTTGCGCACAGGAGTTTGAGACCAGCCTGGGCAACATGGTGATATCCCGTTTCTACAAAAAATACAAATATTAGCCAGATGTGGTGGCATGTGCCTGTGGTCCTAGCTCCTCAGGAGGCTGAGGTGAAGGATTGCCTGAGCCCAGTGGTGTAAAATTGACCATCTGTACCATTTCTGAGTGTGCAGTTCTCTGGTATTCGATTCACATTGTGTTAAGCCATCACCACCATCCCTCTCCAGAACTTCTTGGTCTTCCCAGACGACACCGGCTACCCTTAACACTGTTTCTGCGTCCCTCTCGCCGTAACCCCGACCACCAATCTGCTTCTCTTATGAATGTCACTACTCAAGGCACCTCTCCTATAAGGGGGTCATACGATGTTTGTCCTTTTGTGACTGGCACGTTTCCCTTTTGGATCAGTATGTTACTGTGGGTCACAGTCTTCAGTTGAACAATTTGCCCCCACAGCTCGGATTCCTCAGTTGTGACCACCCTCTGCAGGTCAAATTCAATTTTTGTTTACTTACTTATTTTGAGACAGAGTCTTGCTGTCTTGCCTGGGCTGGAGTGCAGTGGTGTGATCGTGGCTCGCTGTGGCCTCGACCTCCTGGGTTCAAACAACCCGCCTGCTTCGGCCTCCCATAGTGATAGGATTACATGCGTGAGCTGCTGTGCCCAGTGTCAAATTTAATTTTTTTTTTTTTTTTTTTTTTTTTTGAGACAAGAGTCTCGCTCTGTCACCCGGGCTGGAGTGCAGTGGTGCTATCTTGGCTCACTCCATCCTCCACCTCCCAAGTTCAACCAGTTTTCCATATTGGCCAGGCTGGTCTTGAACTCCTGACCTCAGGACATTTATAGGATACATTTTTTATTTTTATGACCAAAGCATGTGATTTTTTTAAATTTAAATGTTATTTTTTAATTTTAATTTTTTTTTTGTTTTTGAGACTGTCTTACTCCGTTTCCCAGGCTGGACTGCAGTGGTGCGCAATCTCAGCTCACTGAAATCTCGGCCTCCCAGGTTCAAACAATTCTCCTGGCTCAGCCTCCCAAGTAGCTGGAATTACAGGCTCACACCACCACGCCCAGCTAATTCTTTTGTATTTTTAGTAGAGACAGAGTTTCACCATGTTGAGTAGGCTGGTCTCAAACTCCTGACCTCAAATGATCCACACCAGGATCTCTCAAAGTCCTGGGATTACAGATGTGAGTCACCGCACCTGGTGGGCTTGCTTCTTTTAGTTTATCCTAACTCTACATTTAATCTAGAAAACAAATCTTTGAGGGGTTACTACAAAGCTTACTGAACATCGTAATGTGTCTAGCACATGCATTTCAGGGCTCCACCGCAAGGAGCTGTGCTGAGACCAGCTGAATCAGGATTAATAATGGAGTCTAAGGAACACAGGCCTCTAGATGTGACCCTTGCCATACCCTCAGATTACATCAGGGCAGAGCTGATAGTCTGCCTGGCCCTGAACCCACGCTGCCCTCAGCCACCCAACACCTTGGAGGCAAAGAACACTCCCTTTCATACCATGTTGTACAAGGTGTAGTAAGACAAAACTTGCTTTTTTTATTTTGAGATGGAGTCTCGCTCTGTCGCCTGGGCTGGAGTGCAGTGTTGCCATCTCGGCTTACTGCAGCCTCCGCTTCCCGGGTTCATGCCATTCTCCTGCCTCAGCCTCCTGAGTAGCTGGGACTACGGGTGCCCGCCACCACACCCAGCTAATTGTTGGTATTTTTAGTAGAGACGGGGTTTCACCGTGTTAGCCAGGATGGTCTAGATTTCCTGACCTCATGATCTGCCCACCTCGGCCTCCCAAAATGCTGGGATTACAGGTATGAGCCACCGCACCCGGTCTTTTTTTTTTTTGGATACAGGGTCTTGCTAGGTCGCCCAGGGTGGAGTACAGTGATACGATCTTGGCTCACTGCAATCTTGACTTCCTGGGCTCAAGCAATCCTCCAGGCTCAGCCTCCTGAGTAGCTGGGACTGCAGGCACTACCATGCTCAGCTACTTTTTTTTGTTTGTAGATATGGGGCTTTGCTGTGTTGCCCAAGCTGTTCTCAGATGCCTCAAGAAATCCCCTTGCCTAGGCTTCCCAGTGTGCTGGGATTACAAGCATGAGCCACTGTTCCTGGCTTTTATTTTTTTAAGCCTTTTTATAGAACATGATCAGTTGTTTGATAAATACTGAAACAGTACTAGGAATCAGTTTTTTAGTTGTTTACCAAACATATTATGCAGGAACTGAATTCACAAAAAGTTCTTTTGAAATTTGGTCCACAAATTTACTTAAGCTTGGAAATTTAAAACTTGTAAGAGGCCGGGTGTGGTAGCTAAAAAAAAAAAAGAAAAAGAAAAAGAAAAAAAAGGATGCTTTCAGGCTTAGTGTTAGTCTTTTTTGTTGAAAATTTTCACAACTTCAGAAAAACTTCATGGACAGGTTTAGAAGCATCTGTTTTACTGACTTTCCCGATTTCTTCGTATGAGTCAGTAATTGTTTTTGTTAACTTGAAGATGGGTCTGAATTCTCTTTCCCAAGCTCTCTCTGCTGTCTTCACTCTTACCACTGTTCCCTCCTCTCAAGACATCCTTTGATGCAGATCTCAATAAAAATAAAACTCAACCAGTTTTTGCCAGGTTGCTCATTGCACTGTTGGAAGGAATGAGTTTTGGAGTTCCTGTTTGTGCTATTTTCAGTTACACCCCACCTGGTGTGTTTTGAGGTTTGTCCATGATGTGGTGCGTGGAACTCCTTTGTGGTTCTTCTTACTGAGTAGGTTATACATCTTTGTTGGCTCTGCACTGCTGCTACGGCACTTAAGGGGAGATAGCATGAGGAACCCTAACAGCACCCAGGGGAGCAGCTTGAGGAACCAGAGCAGTGGTAGCTGCTGAGAGTCTCACCTAGAGCCGCTTTCATGGTGGCTTGGTTTAAGACAGATTTATAATTTGTGAAGGAGAAAATTGGCATTATTTTATGAGCAGTGCTTATTAAAAATTAATTGCTTATCTGAGTGTAGTATGATTGTTTTAGAAACTTGCCTTTTCTTAGGGTGTTTTTACCCACTAGGTTAAAGATGTAAGATCTGCAACCTGCCATAGAAGCCTTCTGTGCCCATGTGGGTCAGATCCTTGCTGTGGGACTCAGCGCAGGCCTCAGGGGCTCTCCTTATCTGCCCATGTGTCCCAGGCAAGCCTGCAGAAGTTGTGGTCTGTGGCCCTTGGTCTGTAAGCTACAGCCGCCCACACTTGCTGGGCAGTGACTGAGAGCAGCTCTTCAGGCTCCCTTGCTTGTGGCATGGCTGTGGTTGTGTTGGCTGTGGTGTGCCAGGGGGTGTTGTGAAGCACTGCCCTGTGATGAGTTTAGCGTGCATGCCATCTGCATTGTGGAAGGGTTGTTGTGAAACACGCACTACCTGCTGGGTGCTCTTCTGTGTGCTCCATGGAGATCCACTCAGACAGTCCTGGGGACTCCTGAGATGTGGGTGCTCCTCTGCCCCTTGTGGCAGAGATAAGTCAGTTGAGGCGCAGAGAAGTTGGGCCGCTTGCCCAGGGCCACACAAGTTGGAAGTGGACGCCAGCAGTGGACGCTGGGTGGGCTGGCTCCAGAGTCCTGCCTCAGATTCACAAGTTCTATCTCCAGTCATGTTTTGTAGTACTTCCTGTTCTCCTTGGACAGGTCAATGGCATACGGTCTCTTTGTTTGTCACTGTGTCTTCAGCACATCACATTGTCCTGAGTGTGCTATGCTTGTATTTTCCCATGTATGTTCTCATTCTTGAAAAGGTGTTTTGAGCTTTTATTTAAATAACATCTCTCTTGCCTCCTTTCTGTTAGCCACACTTTTTGAAGTACACAATACAAGTGATGGTCAGCTGGCAAGCAGCTTTGTCCTGGGGGACACCTTGGCAGGCAGGACATGTTCCTGTGAAAGGTGGTTTGGCTTGTAATAGTGTCTGAGAAGAGAGAGAATTCTGTCTTGTGCCGCTTACATTAGTACTTTAACTTAGTTGAAATTCCTATTAGAATTTTTGAGGAAACTTTCATAAGGAAATAAGTGTTCTCTAAGGGATTCTTCATCCATTTTGAGTTGGAAGTTGGTATAAACATGGTTATTTACCTCGAGCAATAATTTTCTTATTTCTGAGTTTTGAAACATTGATGTAAGCAAGCTGAAACAAAATTTAATGGCAGAGAAATAGTTTTTGAGAGTATCTAAGAAATGCACTTAATCCCTGAAGGGCAGGACAATAAAAACAAAAAGGAGCCAAGATATTTGTCTTGTTAAATACTATTATTAAAACAAACAAACAAGCAAACAAAAAAACAAAAAAGAAATGTGCTTAAGATATTATGTGTAGCCAGCCAGGCGTGATGGCTCACGTCTGTAATCCCAGCACTTTGGGAGGCCGAGGCAGGAGGATTGTTTGAGCCCAGGAGTTTGAGACCAGCCTGGGTCTCAACATAAGGAGACCCTGTCTCTATTTAGCAAATAAAACGAAAGATGATCCGTTGATCAGTGTTTATCCGCATGTGTGATTGTGTGGAAAAGCGGGTGTATGCAGTTTCTTTCAAGAAGACCATGTGAAAACAAGAACCTAAAAGTAGTGAGGGGAATAGGACCTCTTAATTTTCAAAGATACCATCAAAGTATTCTTTTTTAAATTTTATTTATTTATTTGTTTTTTGAGACAGTCTCTCTTTCTGTTGCCTAGGCTGGAGTGCAGTGGCGCGATCTCGGCTCATTGCAACCTCCGCCTCCCGGGTTCTGGAGATTTTCCTGCCTTCTGCCTCAGCCTCCTGAGCTGAGATTACAGGCTCCTGCCACCACACCTGGCTAATTTTTGTATTTTTAGTAGAGATGAGGTTTCACCATGTTGGCCAGGCTGGTCTCAAACTCCTGACCTCAGGTGATCCGCCCACCTCAGCCTCCCAAAGTGCTGAGATTAGCTTTCTTGATTAAAAAAAAGTAAACAGCTGTGTCCTCACCCTCTGTGGTTTCTAACAGAAAGCTTTGTGTTACTGGTTTTAATCATACCCAGGGTGTGGGAGAGAATTTTGGGTTCCTGGAGCCATTGGTGGGAGGACACCAGGTGTGGTTGGTCCTCCTTACCTTGCCCTCTCGGCTTGTGGCTCCTGGGAAGCGGGGTAATGGGTGTACTCCACTGTAATTCCTGTCTCTAACTTGCAAATGAGTTTTTTTTTTGTTTTGTTTTGTTTTTTTTTTGATACAGAGTCTCGCTGTGTTGCCCAGGCTGGAGTGCAGTGGTGTGATCTTGGCTCACTACAACCTCTGTGTCCCAGGTTCAAGCAATTCTGCCTCAGCCTCCCGAGTAGCTGGAATTATAGGCACACGCTGCCACGCCTGGCTAATTTTTTATTTTAGTAGAATAGGGTTTCACCATGTTGGCCAGGCTGGTCTTGAACTCCTAACGTCAGGTGATCCACCTGCCTCGGCCTCCCAAAGTGCTGGGATTTTAGGTGTGAGCCACCACGCCCAGCGCAAATGAGCTATTTGATACCAGAGGTTAAATTTTGAACGTCTGGACACGTTTTAAAGATTTTTTAGGATTTTATTGCGGATTGCGCCCTAAACTTTAGGTCTTAGATTACAAAAGTAAAATTACACAGATAGTTGACTTTTCTTTCCAGTTTTTAAGATTCATTGAAATACTTTTTCCATCACAAATTGATGCATTTTAAGTATGCAGTTCAGTGACTTTTAGTTAAGTTTAGTTAAGTTTGCTTACTAAAAGTGATTTGTGAGATGGGCCGGGTGCAGTGGCCCTCCCAGCACTTTGGGAGGCTGAGGCGTGCAGATCACCTGAGGTCAGGAGTTTGAGACCAGCCTGGCCAACGTTGTGAAACTCTGTCTTTACTAAAAATACAAAAGTTAACCAGGCTTGATGGCGTGTGCCTTTAGTAATCTTAGCTACTTGGGAGACTGGGGTGTGAGGATTGCTTGAGAACTCGGGAGGCGGAGTCTGCAGTGAGCTATCACACAACTGCACTTCTCCCTGGGCGACAGAGTGAGACTTCGTCTCAAAAAAAAAGTTATTTGTGAAACCATCACCGTAATACAATTTTAGAAAAATGTTGTCACTTCAGTAAGATCCCTCCTGTCAATTTACAGTTAATCTGTTCACACCCCAGGCAACCACTAATCTACTATCTGTCTCTATTGATTTGTCTTTACAGATAATTAACTTTTAAAACAAAAACCTGAAATGCCCTTCAGACTATCAGCACTTGACCCGCTCGTTAGGCTGGTCTGCAGAGGTGTAGTGTGGGTTCTGACGTAGGCCAGGCGTCGGCAGACTTTTTCTGCAGAGGACCAGGTGGTCAAGAACTTTGCCAGCCCTAGGTCTCTGTGTTGAAACTACTTAACTTTGCCATTGAAGCATGAGTATGCCTGTATATGGCTGTGTTCCAATAAAACTAAAACTTTACAGAAGCAGTGCCTTGCTCACCCCTGGTCACCTCCATCTAGGCCATAACTCTGCTCACCCCTGATCACCTCCATCTAGGCCATAACTCTGCTCACCCCTGGTCACCTCCATCTAGGCCATAACTCTGCTCACCCCTGGTCACCTCCATCTAGGCTATAACTCTGCTCACCCCTGGTCACCTCCATCTAGGTCATAACTCTGCTCACCCCTGGTCACCTCCATCTAGGTCATAACTCTGCTTACCCCTGGTCACCTCCATCTAGGCCATAACTCTGCTCACCCCAGTCACTTCCATCTAGGCCATAACTCTTAGCTGGGTGATGAGCCAGCTGGTCTTCCCATGGAAACCAGGATTGGGCCACATGGTCATTTACATTTTCATTAGTCATTTTTGTGGCTGATGGAAGGCATATTTAGTTTCTGTGTGATGTTAAATTGAGCAGAAGAGAATTTAGAATGTCTTGACGCGCCGGGCATGGTGCCTCATGCCTGTAATCCCGCCACTTTTGGAGGCTGGGGTAGGAGGATTGCTTGAGGCCAGGAGTTAGAGACCAGTCTGGGCACTGTAGTGAGACCATAGTGAGTCTCTGTAAAATGGAATGTTTTGAGAATTTGGAGAAAATAGGAGTTTAGGAATGTATGCATAGCAAAAGAGAGTTTGGGAATGATAATCACAAGAAAGGCTTAGAGCTTAGTGGGATTGTCAGCCCTTGTCTGCAATCAGTACTAAAACAGAGCGGGTCTAGGAGTTAAAACGAACTTTACACTTGCAGCTATTTGTTCAGGGTCACAGAAAAGTCCTAACTACTTGTACACCATTGGAGGTGAGGCACAAGTTTTGTCCTTAAGGCCCATTAGGGTGGTGGTGTCACGGTAAAAGCTGTTCTTCCAGCCAGGTATACTTAGTTGTGTTCTTGCATTCTGTCTCTGAGTTTATGTTTTTGTTTGCTTTTTTACAAAATGGGGGTGAATGTCTCAGGTACTTGAATTTTAAGGGAGTAGAAAGAATTGATGACATATCTTCAGGTAGCAGTCGGCTCCCCGGTCTGAGCCAGCTCCACGCTCAGGTCTTGATTTGGGTGTGAGGGTTAAGAGGAAGTCCAGGTCAGAGTCAGAATCACGCACTGTCATCATTCAGGTTCTTCCCTGCAGCATGGAGGGGAGTGTGACACATTCAGTAACACAATTGCTTGCAGATCCTGAAGTCACTGGGTCTCTTGAGAAACTGAGGGGAAAGAATGCCTTTTCCTGTTGTGAGATAAAGCACTCCCCGGTGCTCAGGCAGGGCTCCCAATGCTCAGGCAGGGCTCCCAATGCTCAGGCAGGGCTCCCCAGTGCTCAGGCAGGGCTCCCAATGCTCAGGCAGGGCTCCCAATGCTCAGGCAGGGCTCCCCAATGCTCAGGCAGGGCTCCCAATGCTCAGGCAGGGCTCCCAATGCTCAGGCAGGGCTCCCCAATGCTCAGGCAGGGCTCCCCAATGCTCAGGCAGGGCTCCCTCGGGCTGCTCAGTGAAGCGGGAGGAGCGGGGACTTGTAGCCAGTACTGCATTCTTTAGTGTGGCTCTGCCTGTCTGTGACTTTGATCATGTTGCCTGCTTTCTGTTGCCAAGATGTGAGCACCTTACCTAGCTCACCAGGTTGGTATGCACACTTTTCTTTTTTTTGAGATGGAGTTTGGATCTTGTTGCCCAGACTGGAGTGCAATGACGCGATCTCAGCTCACTACAACCTCCACCTTCCAGGTTCAAGTGATTCTCCTGCCTCAGCCTCCTGAGTAGCTGGGATTACAGGCATGCGCCACCATGCCTGGGTAAATCTGTGTTTTTATTAGAGATGGGGTTTCTCCATGTTGGTCAGGCTGGTCTCGAACTCTCGACCTCAGGTGATCTGCCTGCCTTGGCCTCCCAAAGTACTAGGATTACAGGCGTGAGCCACCAAGCCTGGCCTGCACACTCCCTTTCTAAGTATAGAAGAATGTGGAAGGTGTGTGTGGGTATAATTTAAAAAAAAAAAACCACACATTTTCAAAGATCCTTGTTTAAATTTGCCCCATTATAGCTGCCTTCTCTCTCCTTGTCTATGTTTCTTTTTTTCTGAGACAGGGTCCATTCTGTCACTCAGGATGGAATGCAGTGGTGGGATCATGGCTCACTGTAGCCTCGACCTCCCCAGCTCAAGTGATCCTCCCACCTCAGCCTCCAAGTAGCTGGGACTACAGGCATGCACCACCGTTCCTCATGCCTGCAAATTTTTTTGTGTTTGTTTTTGTAGAGACTGGGTTTCACCGTGTTGGTTTGGCAGGTCTTAAATTCCTGGGCTCAGGCAGTCCTCCAGCATCAGCCTCCCAGCATGCTGGGATTACAGATGTGAGCCGCCAACATGCTGGGATTACAGGTGTGAGCCACCAACATGCTGGGGTTACAGGTGTGAGCCACCAACATGCTGGGGTTACAGGTGTGAGCCACCAACATGCTGGGGTTACAGGTGTGAGCCACCAACATGCTGGGGTTACAGGTGTGAGCCGCCAACATGCTGGGGTTACAGGTGTGAGCCGCCAACATGCTGGGGTTACAGGTGTGAGCCGCCAACATGCTGGGGTTACAGGTGTGAGCCGCCAACATGCTGGGGTTACAGGTGTGAGCCGCCAACATGCTGGGGTTACAGGTGTGAGCCGCCAACATGCTGGGGTTACAGGTGTGAGCCGCCAACATGCTGGGGTTACAGGTGTGAGCCGCCAACATGCTGGGGTTACAGGTGTGAGCCGCCAACATGCTGGGGTTACAGGTGTGAGCCGCCAACATGCTGGGGTTACAGGTGTGAGCCACCACACCGGGCCCGTCTCTGTGTTTCTGTTCTTGCATTTGCTTTTTCATTTGTGATTTGAAGTAGCAAGGAATAAAAGAAGCTGCTTTATGATGGTGATAGCTGCTTCCAAGAACTAAATAAGATGGTGATATGGGCAAGTCAAACATGGACAGATGGCGTGTTAGGTCTGGGGTGTGGAGTTTTGCTTGTACTCATAGAGCGAGCCAGAGGTGGGTGGGGATGGAAAGAGCGCTCCGGCCCTGCCCGCACGCTGGGACCCACGTGTGCTCTGGTGGGTGGGGCGGTGCTGGTGAACGTTTTTCTAGGACTGCGAGTCCAGCACAGTCTCGTCTTGGACTTTGAGAATGGTTTTAGGGTACTGTAAGGCCTCAGAAGCAGTTTAACTTTACTTTTAAATGTTAAATTCATTAAATTTGTGCAATTAAATGCCTACTTTTAATTTGGCATATTTGAAGATTATTTGGAAGGTGTTGTGCTTATGTCATTTATAAAATACTTCAATTTTTAGTTTCAACTTTTGGTTTGAGAGTTTTAATAATACAGTAGTAAGGCTAATTTTAGAAAAAAGAAAATGGAGATTTGTGTTGAGATGCTGTAGTAGATTTGCTTTGGCCAAGGCTTTGAGTACTTTGGTGTGATTTGGAACTCATGGTGTGAATTCTAACAGATCAGGGAGAAGTTTTTCTTGAGCAGTAATATAACTTGTCCTTTCAATTCAGATTTTCAAGAAAAGGTTTCATCATTGGACTGTTTTTGCTCGTTTTACAGTTGAGACTTTTTCTTTGTATATGATATGGGAATAATTTGCACATATATTCTCCCTAACTAAAATCACCTGTCTGGCTTATTGAATTCCTGTGTCCATTGTCTGCAAGGTACCCACTGTCTGCAAGGTAACCACTGTTGGCAAGGTACCCACTGTCGGCAGGGTACCCACTGTCTGCAAGGGTGCATGTGACAAAGTCATCCCTGCTTCAGTGAGCCCCAGGCTCAGTCAGAGAATAGATGGCCCAACTCTCCAAGGACTTCCTTAGCAGGTATGCACCCTGCCCCGTGTTGGGGCCTTAGGGAGGAACCGGCTGCGTTCCTGTGGAGATGGATTGGACAGGTCCCTGTTAGAAGAGCTTGGGAAGGACTAGAGCAAGGCAAGTGCAGGCTAGAAGAGAGCTCCTTAACCAGGCGCCGTGGCTCACGCCTGTAATCCCAGCACTTTGGGAGGCCAAGGTGGGCGGGATCATCTGAGGTCAGGAGTTGGAGACCAGCCTGACCAATATGGTGAAACCCCATCTCTACTAAAAATACAAACATGAGCCAGGCGTGGTGGCGGGCGCCTGTAGTCCCAGCTGCTTAGGAGGCTGAGACAGGAGAATTGCTTGAACCTGGGAGGTGGTGGTTGCAGTGAGCTGAGATTGTGCCAGTGCACTCCAACCTGGGTGACAGAGCAAGACTTTGTCTCCATTAAAAAAAAAAAAAAAAAAGAAAGTTACTGTATTTTAGGAAAATATTAGATAAATGCTGGTACATGTAATGAACACATGATAATGGCACAAACTGGGGAATATGGTACTTAAACGAGTGAGTCTAGCAAACTATTGGCTGGAGGAACTTCTGCGTGGGGCAGAGGGACAACAGCAGAATGGATCTTGCCAGGTTTTTTTTTTTTTTTGAAACCTAAGGGAATAGAATAGAGAACATCAGGCAGGGTGAGGTAGCTCGTGCATGTAATTCCAGCACTTTGAGAGGCCGAGGCAGGAGGCTTGAGCCCAGGAGTTCTATCTAGGCCAGCCCGGGCAACATAGTGAAATGCCCATCTCTCCGAAAAATTTAGAAAAACTAGCTGACCATGGTGGTGCGTGCCTGTAGTCCCAGTTACTCGGGAGGCTGAGGCAGGAGGATCACTGAGCCCAGGAAGTTGAGGCATAGTGAGCTATGATCATGCCACTACACTCCAGCCTGGATGACAGAGCAAGACCCTGTCTGTAAGAAAAGAAAAACCAGTGTGTCCATGTAGTATAAGGTAATATTATTCCTGTAAAGTTTCATTTTGCTTGGGTGTGGCATGGCCTTGGCCAAGGCATGGGTTTTTTTTTTTGAGATGGAGTCTTGCTCTGCCGCTCAGGCTGGAGGTGCAGTGGCGCGATCTCGGCTCACTGCAAGCTCCGCCTCCCAGTTCATGCCATTCTCCTGCCTCAGCCTCCTGAGTAGCTGGGACTACAGGCGCCCACCACCACGCCCGACTAATTTTTTGTATTTTTTTTTTAGTAGAGATGGGGTTTAACCTTGTTAGCCAGGATGGTCTTGATCTCCTGACCTCGTGATCCGCCCGCCTTGGCCTCCCAAAGTTTTGGGATTACAGGCGTGAGCCACCGTATCTGGCCCAGGTTTCGTTTTTAATCGTGTATTATACTCAGAAATGTGTGAGAGCGTCTGGCCTGAATCAGCTTGAAGGCACTGTATACCCCTTGAGAGTATGGTTTGTTTTATTTTTGTAACAAATATCTGTTGAACGGTTACTGCATGCCAAGGCCCTAGCCTAGGATACTGGGGTAGAGAAACAAATGAGGCACTCAAGCCTTGAGGAACTTGAGGAACTCTTTGCCTGATATGAGAAAACCATTTCTATAAAACAGTTATTATGATCTTTTTCATTGATTCCAAGGTGCACAGTTTTTTTTTTACAGCTCTGAAGTGAGGATGTCTGTGGACAGGCAACTTTTTTTTTTTTTTTTTGAGACAGAATCTCACTCTGTTGCCCAGGCTGGGGTACAGTGGTACAGTCACTGCTCACTGCAGTCTCCACCTCCTGGGCTCAAGTGATCCTTGTGCCTCAGCCTTCTGAGTAGCTGGGGCTTCAGGTAGGCACCACCACACCTGGCTAATTTTTAAATTTTTTGTAACGATGGAGTCTGGCCATGTTGCCTAGGCTGGTCTCGAACTACTAAGCTCAAGACGGACGGTATTTGTAATGTCGTTGTAATTTCTTGCAAGTGGGTGGACCTAGTCATTGCTGTTCAGACTGTCATCAACTCACTTGAGTTATATATGTTGTTACTATATATGATACTAAAAATGTTAAGTGTAGCTGATGTTAGAATGTCTTTAGATTCAGCCTTAGAAATGGAAAGTTCTTTTGTGTGCAGAAAGCAGGCAGTAGCCGCAGAGCAGAAGGCTGGCTCCTGTCAGTATGTCAGTGAGGTGCGAGGTCACCACTGGTCAGATGACTCCAGTTCATCATTTCTTGCAGAGCAGTAACTAAGCACTCCATGGACCAAGGAGGGGTGGTGAACAGTTGTGACTCTGCTCCCCTGCGAGCTGAGGAGTGCCTGTCCTGCTCCACGCACTCCACACCTGCCCTCAGACAAGCAAAGCAGAGGCTCACGCAGGAGGCAGCTGTCTGGAGGGCGAGGCAGCGTCTGGTAGTTTGTTTTTTTTTTTGAGACGGAGTCTCGCTCTGTCGCCCAGGCTGGAGAGCTCCGTCTCCTGGGTTCAAGTCATTCTCCTGCCTCAGCCTCCCAAGTAGCTGGGACCACAGGCACCCTTTTTTTTTGTTTGTTTTTTAAAAGCAGCAAAACGGATGGAATCATCGGATAGATGACTCGATACATTGGGGGGAAATGCCATGTAAATGCATAGTGGCAGCCCTAGGAACGTGTGACACCTCAGCCTGGTGGCCTTCCTCCTGCCTTCCGAGGAAAGGGCTCTTGACTTGGGTTCTGCAGGATGAGGTAGGAGTTGACCAGATGCACAGAAGAGTGGTTGGTTCTGGAAAGAATCAAATGCTGGTTGGTGTGGCCGGGATGGAGGCAGTGTGGCTGGGACCCGTTGGAGGGAGGGTGGGGTGCACAAAGATCTGTGAGGCCCTGAGGATTATAGAAAGGAACTGAAGGTGAATTCCAGAGCAATTTTTGTAGTATGTGTTAGTTGGTATGTATTAGGAATTTTTTTTTTTTTTTGACATGGAGTCTTGCTCTGTCGTCTAGGCTGGCGTGCAATGGCATGATCTCGGCTCACTGCAACCTCCAACTCCCAGGTTCAAGCAATTCTCCTGCCTCAGCCTCCCCAGTAGCTGAGACTACAGTTGCTTGCCACCATGCCTGGCTAATTTTTGTATTTTTAGTAGAGACGGGGTTTCGCCATGTTGTCTAGGCTGGTCTTGAACTCCTGACCTCAGGTGATCCGCCTGCCTGGGTCTCCCTAAGTGTTGGAATTAGAGGCATGAGTCACAGCATCCAGCCTGTATTAGGATATTCTGTGTTTAAAAAATACAAAAGTTATTTTGTAGCAAATGTTGTAGAAAGTAAAGCTTAGTAGAGATGAGTGGCAAGGCTCCCATAGTAGACAGGAAAGGATGGGATTTTTGGAAGGATTGGCCACGGGCAGGAAGAATCCTGGTTCCTCCAGAGAAAAGGTGCAGGTGTGGAGGTGGCAGTTGTGGAAGCTGAGGGCCTGCATGCCTGGATGCAGTGTTCTTAGGGCCAAAGGTGGCTGTTTAGGAGGAGGGAGAATAGGTAGAGTGTGGACACTTAAAGCACGAGGCCAAGCGTGGAGCATTGTCGTAGGATTGTGGACCACAGCAGGGATGTGGGTGCACGGACGGGGATCACGAGGACTCTCTTACTCGTAGGATTGTGGACCACAGCAGGGATGTGGCTGCATGGATGGGGATCATGAGGACCCTCTGACTTGGGCGTCAGTTTTGTGGTTATCACAGTCTAGATCGTGCTATGTGATGTTTCTTTGGCACCTCAGGCCCCCTTGTTGAGGTTCAGCAATATCTGATGCAGAGACAAGGGTGTTGGGGTGTTTGTGATAAGGCGCTGGATAGGGAAGACAGGGAGGCATCTAGGGACCACTGTCTTTAGGAGTTTAATGAGGGCAAGGAAGTGGGTAGTAGGAGACAGGGCAGCAATAGTGATTAAACTTTTGGCCGTCATGGATTGCAAATATGCACTGGAGATGAGGAGGCCACTGGTGTTGGATATAGAGCTTTGTGGTTGGAACGATGGTGTGCCCTTTGTGTGGGGGTCACGCAGGCACGTGCTTGGTGGCTCTCACGTAGTGTCTTTGTAGGGTGGGGAGGGTGGCAGGCATTCAGTGGGTGGCAGGTTGTGTTGGGTCCTTTCCAAGCTTTGCTTCATTCAGGCTTTAAGCAGGCCCTGGCCCGTGAGGTACGTGGTGCAGAGTGGAGGAGGAGAGAAGCGGATGCTCGAGGTGTGAGTGGGAGGCTGTGTGTGAGAAGGGCCGCTGGGTGCTCACTGGCCAGGGAGCTGCTTGCTGGTCGTGGCTGTGGCCAGTGCCACTGTCATTGTGTGCCCAGAGTCCTGCCACAAGGATCTCAGGGCTTTACCTCACAGCCCTCGATGGCCTGGCAGCCAAAATTGAGTCTGTGGGGTTGTTTTTTATTTTTGTTTTTGTGTTTTTTTGAGACAAGGTCTCGCTCTGTCACCCAGTCGTGGAGTGCAGTGGCATGATCACAGCTCTGCCTGCTGAGCTCAAATGATCTTTCCTCCTTAGCCTCCCTGTTAGCTAGGAGTACAGATGTGTGCCACCTCACCCGGATAATTGTTGTATTTTTTGTAGAGATGGGGTTTTGCCATGTTGCCCAGGCTGGTCTCGAACTCCAGGGCTCAAGCCATCTGCCTGTCTGGGCCTCCCAAAGTGGTGGGATTATGGGTGTGAGCCACTGCACCTAGCCATCTTAGTGTGAAACTCCGTTTAGATGCAGATACCACAGAAGCTTTAGAAGAACCTCACCTGTTTTCATATTAGAAGCTTTTTTTCTTGTTCTCAACACTCTGCATCCCAGTAGCTCATTCATTGAAAACACACCCAGTTAGGGACTGATGAAGGATTTTCTACCCACTGCCTTCATGAAATGCAATTAGAAGTCCTTTTTAAACAGATTTTCTTTTCAAAAGACAGTGGTTCTAAGTGTGGATCCATCTGAAGAACAAAACAAAGCATCATATTCTGTTAGGCAGGAACATATACTAAGTTTTTTTTGTTTTTTTTTTTTTAAACCAAATCTGTCTTTTTTTTTTTTTTTTTTTAACTTTTTTTTTTGAGACGGAGTTTCGCTCTTGTTGCCCAGGCCGGAGTGCAGTGGCACGATCTCCACTCACCACAATGTCTGCCTCTTGGGTTCAAGTGATTCTCCTGGCTCAGCCTCTCGAGTAGCTGGGATTACAGGCATGCACCACCATACCTGGCTAATTTTGTATTTTTAGTAGAGATGGGGTTTCTCTATGTGGGTCAGGCTGGTCTCGAATTCTTGACCTCAGGTGATCGGCCCGCTTTAGGGGCCTCCCAAAGTGCTGGTACTATAGACGTGAGCCACAGTGCCCAGCCTCAAAATCTTTTTTTTTTTTTTTAAATACAGTTATTTCCTGATTTTATTGAAGGGAATGTTGAGGTATCAGAGTAAGAATTCAGATGTCAGGTAGGGCATTGTCCCTGTGCTTGTGATGATTGCTGTCTTTGTTTCCAGCTTTGGAGTAGCCTGAGCATTTGGAGGAGGACAGGTCATCCCCAGCCTCTGTGGTCGTTGGGGCTGGGGCATTGGTCCCAGGTATGTTTGCAGGTTGGGGTGGAGGATGATACTGACGTCTATGAGAGGTGTGATGTTGCTTCAGGGGCAGCATCTTATGCCCCAAGGAGATGACCTCTTAGTTTACCTGAACCTCAGAGAGGCTGAATTTGCTCAGCCAGTGGTTTGAACCGGCTGAGCAGTGGTTGAACTAGGGTTGGACCTATATATATTAGTTAAAGAAAACAGCTCACTTCCCTTCACTTACTAATACATTGGTTAATGCCATGTCCAAACAGCGTGTTTTACTTTTGTAAACAAGCCACATGAATAAGGGCTTAGCTTTCTGGGAAGAAATCAGCCGTTAACATTTGCCTCCTCTGAGCTGGGCCTGCTGTGGAGAGATGGGGAGTTCAGTTGGTGAGTGCCTGGGCACCCTCACCCAAGGGGCCAGCAGAGCTGGATGGTGAGCCTCCAGGTGGGTGGTGCAGGGCAGGTGCTGAATGGGTCTGCGTGGTAGGTCTGCGGGGGTGGCAGTGTGCCACTGTCCGGGTGGGAGCGTGCCTGCTCCTGTGGTGATGTCCTCTGAGGTCTCTGCTCTTTCTTTAGGTGGTGGTTCCCTGAGCTTCAGCCCCTCATGCATTTCTCACACTGCAGGGTTACTTGGTTGTGGCATCATAGTTGATCTTTATTTGGTAGAATTCCTCTTTGTTTTACATTTTATTTATTTATAACAGAGTCGGGATCTGGCTATGTTATCCAGCCTGGCCTTGAACTCATGGGCCCAAGCCATCCTCCTTCCTGTTTCCCAAAGTGCTGGGATTATAGGCATCAGCCACCACGCCTGGAGTAGGATTTCTAAAAGTAGTCTTGCATGCTGATAGACCCTGAAGGGGCTCATGATAGCTTTTTCGTTTCTTGCTTTTGGAGAAGAAACAGTGGGGAAAGTTTGATGATTAGATTTCAGGTGAAATCAAAGTCCAGGGCTGGACTAGCTCCAGGGTAACACCGATTGCGAACCCTACCCTGCACAACCGCCCCTCCCCAACACCCCCTGTCCCCCGCAAAAGTAGACCATTGGCACTTTCTGGAGCCCAAAGAAAATGTTTAGTACTCACTTGCTCTTCCCAGCAAGTCTGTCATGCGCAAGGAGTTGCAGTGAGTGGCAGCCTGTTCAGAGTTACAGTTCAGGGAGGACATGTTGCTACCGCGGGCTTTGGGCAGGAGCTTTGATCTCGCGGAGACAGTCTTCTGCTCGCTGCATTTCCAGCTGGAAGGGCATACAGAGTGTTGTTTCTTCTGCTGGTAATTTTAAAACTTGCATATCATTATCTACCTGTTTTGAGTCTTACTAGTATTTTATGCAGGAACAGACAAATTTTAACTACCTTTTTTGTAAAATACCGAAGTGAGTTGTTACTTATTTCAGATTTGAACTTTTCATTAACCTTTGTCCCAGCCTTGGTGAGTTTCAACATACTACGGAAACTGTGTTCTTGGTCTGCAGAGTCTTTGCCTCCCTGTCCAGCCTGACAGGCCGCTTTGTCTCTGCACACCTCTCCTTCGGTGTTGACGCCGGCCCAGCCCGGCAGCTGTGGTTGGCACAGGCTTTGTTGGCACTGTCCTCCAAGACAAGCCTCTGCCCTCCCAGCAGGCCTGCTCTGCACTCGCGGGCTGCGCTCCACCTTCCTGTGCAGATCTGTTTCTTTTTTTCCTTCCTTTCTTTTTTTTCTGAGATGGAGTCTCGCTCTGTCGCCCAGGCTGGAGTGCAGTGGAGTGACCTCGGCTCACTACAAACTCCACTTCCCAGGTTCACGCCATTCTCCTGCCTCAGCCTCCCGAGTGGCTGGGACTATAGGCGCCCACCACCTCGCCCGACTAATTTTTTGTATTTTTAGTAGAGACGGGGTTTCACCGGGTTAGCCAGGATGGTCTCGATCTCCTGACCTCATGATCCACCCGCGTTGGCCTCCCAAAGTGCTGGGATTACAGGCGTGAGCCACCACACCCGGCCACGGATCTGTTTCTTAATGCGTCCTGGTCATAGGTCATCACTTTTCACCCCTATTCGATTCATCCAGCTTGTGTATCTTTACATGTGAAAAAGGGGTGTTCCCGCTCCTAAGAATTGCGTTTGTCTTGCTTGCCAAAACTGGTTGAAAAGGCTTAACAGGTCTGGTGGCCTTCTGGGTGCGGAGGGTATTGTCTAAAGAATTTTCCATGCGTGGCAGGCAGCTGGTGGGTGTGTGTCTGGCATCCTTCCCCGTGGGTGGTGCTGACACTTGGGGTGCAGGGTGGTGCTTGCTGTGGGAATGGGAGCACCCTTTGTATCTCTTGTCTCTTACTGACTGGAAGGCGTCTGAAGCCTTGCACTGCAGGTCCCAATTTGTGTGTGTGTTTTTAAAGTACGGAATGCTTCACAGATTTGCATGTCATCATTGCACAGGGGCTATGCTCATCTTCTCTGTGCTGTTGGAATGTTTAGTATGTGTGCTGGCCAAAGCGAGCATGCCGTGCTTGCCTTGACTGTGAACAAGTTCGATTTGAAATGCTTCAGGTTCGAGGCCGGGCGCGGTGGCTTGCACCTGTAATCCCAGCACTTTGGAGGCTAAGACGTGCAGATCACTTGAGGTCAGTGAGAAACCTGGTAAGGGTGAAACCCCGTCTCTACTGAAAGTATAAAAATCAGCCGGGCGTGGTGACTCACGCCTGTAATCCAAGCTACTCGGGGGCTGAGGCCGGAGAATTGCTTGGGCTTGGGAGGCAGAGGTCGCACTGAGCCAAGATCGCTCCACTGCAGCCCAGTCTGGATGACAGAGCGAGATTCTATCTCAAAAAAATAAGAAGAAAAAAAATGAAATACTTCATTTGAAAAATTTCCTGGCTAGAGGAAAAATCCTTGCTTATGTCTGTAATGAAAGAGGCAGAGCCTGGGTGCTGTGGTGAGGTGTTCAGTGATAGTGTCAGGGCCTGTGGGAAGTGGTGGCTGGCTTGAGCTGTAAGGGGCAGGAGCACTGGAAGCTAGCCAGGCTGTGATGGGGTTGGAGTGAGAATGGGGCACAGACCTTCCTGCCACTGGGGAGCAGGGGAAACAGCAGAACCTTGCTGTGAGTGTCTGGGGTCCAGCAACATTCCTGGTGGGTGCTGGGGAGGAAAGGACTAACCGCGTCAGCACCTGGCCTTTGTGGGACGCAGGCCTCCTCCCTGGAGTTTCAGCTTCATCTGGAAATGAGTCTTCGATGCGTAAAACCATTCCTGAATGATACCGTCCAGCTGGTGGAAACGTAGATTTGTTTTGACCTAAAATCTGGAGGTATTGAGAGAGAAACAGAGGCAAACAGCGTGTGGGGGAAGCTGTGCATAAAGGAGTGTTTGTGGGATTGCCTTTACTCAGGGTCCAGTTCAAGCCAAAATGGAGGAAGAGTCTTGATCTCTACAAACAGGTGATTTCTGAGATAGATTCCAAAGCATTTTCTAGGGAAGCTCTACTGCGTCCCTCCATCATATTCAAAACATTGTTTCTGATTATGTTTTGAGAGTGTAGAGTTAGAGTGTAGAATATGGAAATGAAATCCTTAGTGAGGAAAGCGTTGACATGATCCGGCATGTTCGCCAAAGCACTGGCACCGGTGCACGGTGCGTCGGCAGCCGGGGTGTCCTCCCTCTGCTGAGCCTCCTTCTGAGCCCTGCGGCCTTTGCCTTGGCCCTCAGTGCACTGCATCTGTGTACCATATGCTCACTGTGCACAGACCTCCTTCGTGCTGATGGATTCATGTGCATTACTTTTTAAAAAGTTTATTTCTTGGATCTTAGTCACAGCTAACCTTGATTTTGCTTTTTAGTACAAGGAGTTTTAATTTCTAGATCAGATTTGAGTGTTTGAGCTGAGGTCTGGTGACTTTGGGAAAGGTCTTTGCATGGATGATGGGGGAAGTCGCCTTTTTGGTGAGTGCCGTAGTTGACTGTCACCTTGCCATCACAGAGAGATACCTGCTTGTGGCCATGGTTCAGTTATGCAGGGTATGTTTAATTTTTTAAGAATCAGGTTTGCGGATTTTTTTTTTTTTTTAGGCGGAGTCTCGCTCTGTTGCCCAGACTGGAGTGCAATGGTGCGATCTCGGCTCACTGCAAGCTCCGCCTTCCAGGTTCACGCCATTCTCCTGCCTTAGCTTCCCGAGTAGCTGGGACTACAGGTGCCGCCACCATGACCGGGTAATTTTTTGTATTTTTAGTAGAGGCAGGATTTCACCGTCTTAGTCAGGATGGTCTCGATCTCCTAACCTCATGATCCGCCTGCCTCGACCTCCCAAAGTGCTGGGATTACAGGCGTGAGCCACTGCGCCTGGCCAGATTTGCATATTTTTTAATAATTCTTTTTCTGAAGTTTTTTTTCCTGACTGCATTTGTTGCTGGGTGATGGAATATATTCTGACATTGGATGTGCAAGATCTTAAAAACATCTATGTAATAGAGTCTGTGTAAGAGAGCCTGTGTTGAGAAGTTCTGTAGCCTCTTCAGAATGAAAATTCATGTAAATATTTTAGAACTTTATTCCAGAGGCTTTTAGCACATGCATAGTGAGGAAACCTTTTTTTTTTTTTTTTTTTTTTTTTTTTTTTTTTTTTTGAGACGGAGTCTCACTCTGTTCCCCGGGCTGGAGTGCAGTGACACGATCTCGGCTCACTGCAAGCTCCGCCTCCTGGGTTCATGCCGTTCTCCTGCCTCAGCCTCCCGAGTAGCCGGGACAACAGGCGCCCGCCACCACGCCTGGCTAATTTTTGTATTTTTAGTAGAGACAGAGTTTCACTGTGTTAGCCAGGATGGTCTTGATTCCTGACCTCGTGATCCACCCGCGTCGGCCTCCCAAAGTGCTGGGATTATAAGTGTGAGCCATTGTGCCTGGCCGCAAGGAAGCTTATTTTTTGTAAACCACAATGCCCACTGTCTTTCTGTTTTGACTGTGACAGACACAGCCACACCAGGATTCGTGCACACTCAAGCATTGCCACAGAGCCACAGATGTGCCTGTTGATGCCACATGGATTTATTTTGTGTCCTGGCAGGCTTGGAGGCAGGCGGCCCCCTTTCTGTATCCCCTTGCTGGGTGGTGCCTGGTGTCCTCTGGCTTCTCCAGGGCTCTGCCCACGTTGCTGTGAGCTGGATTTTTTGGGGCCCTTAGTTTGTGCTTGATGTTTTCTTTTGCTTTCTTCCTTTCCTTCTTCCCATCTCCTCCCCCTGCTTTTGAGACAGGGTTTTGCCATGTCATCCAGGCTGGAGTGCAGTGGTACTCACAGCCTGGTGCTCACAGCTCACTGCAGTGTTGACCTCCTGGCCTCAAGCAGTTCTCCCACCTCAGCCTCCTGAGTAGCTGGGACTATAAGTGCATACCACCATGCCCAGCTATGTTTTTATTCTGTTTTTATTGTTACAAAGATGAGGTTTCACTGTGTTGCTCAGGCTGGTCTGGAACTTCTGGCCTCAAGTGATCCTCCCACCTCAGCCTTCCAGAGTTCTGGGATTACAGGGATTACAGGTGTGAGCCACCACACTGGCCCTAGACATTTTCTGCTGGTCTGCTTTTCCTAGTTCCACTGTTATTTATCCCTCCTCCCCAGGGATTATGTACATTTTACATGACTATATTGATAAAGTGTTCATTTTTAATCACAGCACACTGAATTCGTTAAGAGGAAGCCTCCTGATGTGAACTGCCATTGTCCTCTTGAAGACTAGAGAAGTAGGAGGAGGCAGGGAGATGGTTGCGGTGAGCACTGGGTTGGAGGTTCTGTGTTTTAGACCTCAGTCCTGAAAGGCTGTGATTTCCTCTGAGTCTCTGATTCTTTGTCAGATTCCTCATGAGAGCCAGGTCACAGTTCATGGAGTTAAGGTAGTGGGCTGCGGCTCGGCCCCCACACCTGGGAGAGACACAGGCCTCCTGCTGTGGGTGTGTGCAATAGAGCTGGAGTCCTTTACTTCTCTGGAGGCTGCCTGTCAGTCTAGGTCAGCTACACTGTGGGTAGTGTTAGAGTTGAGCTTACAACTGGCTCTGTTGGTGATCATTGGGAATGAAGACATTCTACAGAGTTCTGAGGTGTGCAGAGCTGTGTTGAGAACCCCTTTGGCGTTGTGTGTGAGTGGTGTAGATGAAGAATAGAACAAGCTTTTCTTTGCTGATTGTGTGGGTGTTCGCAACCTTGATTGCTGAGGCGCTGTGGTGTTTCAGCTTCATCCTAAACATCACATTGCATTTTAGGTGGATTTCTCACCCTTGTCCCTGGATCACTGTTTGACATGGAGAACTTTGACTAAATGTGTATACAGATAGTCCCTGACATAACGATGGTTCGACTTAGGATTTTTCACTTTACCCTGGGTTTATTGGGAGGTAACCCCATTGCAAGTCAAGGAACATTTGATTTTATCTCCTTAGAAGTAAAATCATTAATTTAGTGTTGTCTGCTTTTAAATTTTTTTTTATATTCAGAGGTCCTATATATTTGTGCTTAGGATTTAGTTGTCTATACTGGAAAACAGCATTTTCCAAAAAAGTTTTCTGTTTACTGAAAACAGTGGGACTTACTTGAACCTGTGCTGCAGGTAGGAAAGAAGACGCTCACTGGGACTGTGTATGCACGTGAGTTTGAACAGTGTGCTGCGCAGAGGGAGTTTCCCATTGTGATCTCTACCTTCAATATAAATGGAAGAATACAGTTCTTTTTTGTTTGATTTTGTTTTTCTTAAGAGAAAGGTTACATTTTTTTGTTTGTTTGTTTGAGGCAGGGTCTTGCTCTGTCGTTCAGGCTGGAATGCAGTGGTGTGATCATGAACTCCTTGACTCAAGCCGTCTCCCATCTCAGCCTCTCTAGTAGCTGGGATCACAGGGATGCACCCCCGCACCTGGCTGGTTTATTTTAAAAATTTTTATAGAGATGAGATCTCACTATGTTGCCCAGATTGGCCTTGAACTCCTGGGATCAAGCAGTCTTTCCACCTCGGCCTCCTAAATGCAGTAACATTTGATGACCTGAGATTTGAATACTTTAGCTTCAAAGGGACTGTGCTTGGTTCTTGGGGACAATGCCTTCCAAACTGTGGATCATGACTCATTATGTCTTATTTTAGAAAATTTTCTTGGATGGACATGGTGGCTCATGCCTGTAATCCCAGCACTTTGGGAGGCCCAGGTGGGTGGATCACCTGAAGTCAGGGGTTCAAGACCAGCCTGGCCAACATAGTGAAACGCTGTATCTACTAAAAATACACACACATACACATACACACACACACACACAAATTAGCTGGACATGGTAGCACATGCCAGTAGTCCCAGCTACTCGGGAGGGTGAGACAGGAGAACTGCTTGAACCCAGGAGGCGGAGGCTGCAGTGAGCTGAGATCACACCACTGCACTCCAGCTGGGTGACAGAGTGAGACTCTGTCTCCAAAAAAAAGAAAAAAAAGAAAAAAAAAATATTTCCTATCCCAAGGCCATAAAGATAGCTTCCTATACCTTCTGCACATTTTGTACTTTTGCCCTTTGCATTTACACCTTTAATGTATCCTAAATTGATTTTTGTATATGGTGTGAGATAAGAAGCCAGCTGTTCCTAGTCTTCATGTAGACACCAGTTGTCCCAGCCTCCTGGGCTGCGCACGCGGTTCGTGGACCCATCTCCAGTGCCCATGCTGTGTCCGAGCTTGTGTTGCCTTGCTGGCCAGTGGGCTTTCCTTGGGACACTGCCACCTGCCTTCATGGTGGACTCTGCCTGGTGTTGGTTTCTAGAAATATAATGGATTTGTGTATATTCATCTCGTATTTTGTATCCCGCAGTTTTTCTACAGATGAGGAAACTAGGAATGATTTTAACCATGGCTGCCCGACTGCACAGCCCCTGGGCCTAGTTCACATCATGCACTCCCCTGCACTGACCCATAGGAGACTGAACTGGGCATGGCGCCGAGGTGCACTGGAGGGTAGGTTGCTGGAGCTGGGAGTGGCATTAGGAGCAGTGGAGAGGCGCGGTGGAGTGGACGCATGGGAGTGGCTTTAGGAGCAGTGGAGAGGCACAGCGGAGTGGACGCATGGGAGGCTCAGAGGCCAGAGAGAAATGAGAGTGGCCAGGGCAGCACAGCCTCCCTACCGTACAGGAAGAGCCAGGGAGAGCTGGTCTGAGGGACAGCGTCTCTAGTCTTGAGTCCACAGCTTTCATGAACCCCCTGGACATGTGGGGAGAGGTGTCAGGTTGGAGAGAGCTCTGGAGGACTGTCTCTGGAGGACTGTTTGCTCAGGGGAGATGGTGGCGTGCTGGGGAGTGAGGGGTTGCTCAGTGAGAGAGTGGGAGGCACCGAAGAGCAGACAGGAGAAGAGGTGAATGAGGAGAGAGGAGAGGAAATAGGGGAGTGGAGGAGTCAGTGGGAGGCGGGAGGAACGAGCCTGTTTGCCGCACTGGTTTGGGAACATGAGAGTGAAGAAAGTCAATGTTGAGGCAAACAATACAGTCTTTCACTTCTTGGTATTTTTTGGTGGCTTTAAAAAAATTCTCTGTCACGGGATACATAGCATCATGCTTGGTTCCTGGATTGAGAGTCCACTGTTGCCCCTCTTTATAAGTGGACATTCCTTTCTTCTCTGTTTCTAGGTTAGAAGGTGTGTGCTGCATTTTCAGTGATGGGACTGTTCTCAAGGAGTCTGGCTCCATTCCTTTCCCTGGTGTGAAAATGGTTGCACACAAGCTGAGGCCGTTCGGGTGTGTGTCGTCGTTTTCTTCTGTGACGTCTCCTTCCTCGTATGTCGCTTTTTAGGAGATTGGGGACAAGTGCTCTAAATTCATCAACCGTGACCATCTTTTGTTTAAAGGAAACTGCTTCGAGTTTCCTAGTGTTCTCTGTTTTTAAAAGATGTGGTTGATAAATGTATATTAAATTTTATTCAATTAGCTTCAGAAAGTAGGTAAGTTTATTTAAGAGCAAAACACAAAACATTTAACCTTAAATGACTTCTGACAATTGTCTAGTTATTAATTCCCTCACATTTACCTCAGGTGATTATAATAATTTTATTAAAACAGAAATAGAGTAAAACTTTTTTGGTTTTTGCAAGTATCCTCCATTGACTTGTCAGTGTTAAGAGTTACTTTTTATTTTGTATCTGAAGGAGCAGCTCAGAGGAATAGTTATTCCGGGAAGAAGAGCTCTGATGGCCGATGCCCCTGCATCTTCCCTTTCTGCCTGCTTCAGTCCTGCTCCTGCGAACAGCCGTCCTGTTTGCTCTGTCCCGACACCCAAGGCAGACGTGACTTGAGGCTTTTGTATAATTCTTGCTGTTAGAGACAGTGGTCTTTTCTGCTTGAATTTCTTGTTGATGAGTGTCATCTGTCAGGAGAAACTTGGATTATCTTTTTTTTTTTTTTTTTTTTTTGAGACTGAGTCTCACTCTGTTGCTCAGGCTGGAGTGCAGTGACACGATCTCGGCTCACTGTAACCTCCACCTCCTGGGTTCAAGCAATTCTCTGCCTCAGCGTCCCGAGTAGCTGGGACTACAGGAGTGAACCACCATCCCCAGCTCATGTTTGTATTGTTAGTACAGACAGGTTTCACCGAGTTGGCCAGGCCAGTCTCGAACTCCTGACCTCAGGTGATCCACCTGCCTCGGCCTCCTAAAGTGCTGGAATTACAGGCATGAGCCACTGTGCCCGGCTGAATTATCATGTTTTAATAGAAGAAAATTTTAGTCCACTTTCCCAAATGGGGAATCTTTCCTTTTGCTGGGGGGCCTGCAGTCAGATTGTTGGAAGAATGTGTGACCCTGCAGAACCCGCTGTTCTCAGCAGCATCATGCATGTCCCGCACAGCTCAGAACCCTCTGCTCTCAGCAGCACCTGCTGGGCTGGTGGGCGTGCTCAGCACAGCTCTGGGACACAACTGGCTGTCCTGGAAACGTGCAGTGATTCAGAGGTGATGGGCGGCACCAGCACGTTGAACTGAATGCAGAAGTTGAAGTGAAAAAGGCTTCCTAGTCCTTGAGTGGACAGACCGAAAGCACATGTGTGTGAAGAGCTGGTGACTGTGGGTGTGTCAGTTGGTCTGTTCCTTGAGTGGACAGTCAGTTGGTCTTGGGCTCCCTGCAGGACAGAATGAAAGCACATCTGTGTGTGAATGTGTCCGGAATTGGTTCCTTCCGCTGGGTTCTTGGTCTCGTTGACTTCAAGAATGAAGCCGCGGACCCTCGCGGTGAGTGAGTGTTAAAAGTTCTTAAAGATGGTGTGTCTGGAGTTTGTTCCTTCAGATGTTCAGATGTATCTGGAGTTTCTTCCTTCTTGTGGGTTCGTGGTCTCGCTAACTTCAGGAGTGAAGCCGCAGACCTTCACAGTGAGTGTTACAGCTCATAAAGGTAGTGTGGACCCGAAGAGTGAGCAGCAGCAAGATTTACTGTGAAGAGCGAAGGAACAAAAGCTTCCACAGCGTGGAAGGGGACCCGAGCTGGTTGCCACCCATGGCTCACGTGGCCAGCTTTTATTCCCTTATTTGGCCCCGCCCATGTCCTGCTGATTGGTCCATTTTACAGAGCGCTGATTGGTATGTTTATAAA
The DNA here is from genome assembly GCF_047675955.1 of Chlorocebus sabaeus. Lineage (NCBI taxonomy): Eukaryota > Metazoa > Chordata > Mammalia > Primates > Cercopithecidae > Chlorocebus > Chlorocebus sabaeus. The sequence goes on along the minus strand of NC_132908.1, from coordinate 86,068,852 downwards.
CTTTTAGCTAGGTAGAGAGTGCTGGTTGGTGTGTTTACAAACCTTGAGCTAGACAGAAAAGGTCTCCAAGTACCCCCCGACCCAGAAGCCCAGCTGCCTTCACCTCTCATGAAGAGCTGGTGGCTGTGGGGGCGTCAGTTGGTCTTGGGCTCCCGGGATGCTCCCCGCGTCTCCATCCAGCGCTTTCCTGTCTTAGTTATTAGATGCTCGTCAAACATGAGGCCACTAGAATCTAGAAGACCTTGGCCAGAGTCCTGAGACCTCCTGTGTGTGGTGTGCCTGTGTGAGTCTGTGCCCACTCCACATGCCACTCTTCAATAAGAGCAGATTTTGGATCCCAGAAGACATCTGTTGTGGAATTTATAGGCCCGGACTGTCAGGCCAGCTTTCCTTCTGCTGATGAGAAGCCAGTTCTGCAGCCTCACCGTGACAGGTGGGGCTCCGGTGGCCTGGGCAGCGGTGAGACACGGGACTGCGTGGTGTTGCTCCTCCTGGCTGCAGCAACTTTTCTGGACTATTTTTATGGCGTTCTTTATCAGACTGGGTCTTTCCGACTTAGGTGGAGAAGAAGGGTGTAAGAATTCTCAAGTTAGAGAAGAATTGCTTTATGGTCATTATTTCTACAACTGTATGATTGGGAGTTTGGGTGAGGAAGGGCTAGATCAGTGATTTTTAAGATTAGACTTACCTGGAAAACTTTTAAAAAATTGCAGCCTTCACCCCCAGACACATAGAATCCATAGTGTCTTGAGGTGAGTATGTGTAAGGCACACCGTGGGTGAGTGGCGTCTTGGAGGCACTGGGGTGCAGCTGCCGTGTGGCCCTTCTCTTGGTCCTGTTTGCATTTGGGGCCTGTTTATTTCTGGTGGGTGGTGCGGGCCAGGCAGGGTAGGTGGGCATCCTCGCTTCTCCGTAGTGACACACTGGGCGCATCTTCTCAGAGTAACCAGCTGGGAGCTGGAAACTTCTGTATTTAGAGGCCAGTGTCCTGTCCGTGTCCCCCTCCCCTTCATACTGTGGTCAAACCATCAAATGTTACTAATATCAGATGTTGACGTAGCTGTTTTCTCAGGAGTTCTTGGATTCTGAAGCAGAAAGCAGCCCTCTTCTCTCCACACTGGAACTCTGGGGCTGGAGAAGGTGGCGTGCCCAGCCCCCGTGTCCAAGCCCGTTCCTTCTCTCTTACTCTTGTGAAGGTGGCGTGCCCAGCCCCCGTGTCCAAGCCCGTTCCTTCTCTCTTACTCTTGTGAAGGTGGCGTGCCCAGCCCCCGTGTCCAAGCCCGTTCCTTCTTTCTTGCGCTCATGCGGCTCCTTTCAGGAGAGGCCTTTTAGTGTTGCTGGAGCTGGGACTGGTGGCCAACGCCGTGTTTCTCTTCTGAATGGTATGTTTGAAAACCTGTCGGTGGTAGTGAAGTGGAAAGAAAAAGGAGTCTGAACTTGACATACTGTTGGGTTCCTGTGCTGTCAGGAAGTGGAAAGTCTGCAGAGGAGAAAATGGACACTTTCTTCTAGAAATGGACTAATTAACTTGTAGGTTAGCAGACTGAAAGAGCCTGGAGCATTCCATATGTTAGGGCCGAAGGATCCAGCCAGTCATGGCCGCTCAGCTGGGCCTTGTCATGAAACCCTCTTGAAGGGGAGGTCTCCTTACTGTCTTCCTTTTCATTTCTAAATTACTCTTGTCCATAAGCTCGATCTTATGGTGAACGTCCATCTGTTCCGAAGAGTTAAGCTGAATGGATCAAAAGGGTAGAATGCTCAGAGGCCAGGGGACAGCTGGTTTTCTTATGGCAATGCTTCTCATAATGTGCTGTGTGTGTCATTATATTTTGTGTCACGTTATAATGTGTGTCCATATATTTTGTGTGTGTGTGACATAGGGTCTCACTCCGTCACCCACGGCTGGAGTGTGGGGCCGTGATCAAGCTCCTTGCCTGGACCCCACAGGCTCAAGTGATCCTCCTGAGTAGCTGAACACACGGCCATGTACCACCATGCCTCATTTTTTTGTTTTTTGTGGGGATGGGGTCCCATTGTGTTGCCCAGGCTGGTCTTGAACTCCTGTGCTCAGACCATACTGTGATAGAGTGTGAATGGGGGTGAGTGTGTGATTGGTAAGGTTTCGGGTATGGTGGTGAAATAGTATAAAAATATAAAAACCATACCTGTCACTCTAGAGAATTTGAAGAATATTGAGAAGTATCAGGAAGAAAGTCAAGACCTGAGCTTGGCTTTGAAGAATGAATAGGCGTTTGCCAGGTGGACACAGTGGAAAAGGGCTTTCTAGGAAGATGGAGAGGGACCCTCCTAAACTGGAAGGCGTTGCTGTTGCTCAGAGGCTGGGGAGGCAGCCAGATGGTGGCACTCAACACAGTTCATGCCACGGACTCTGGGAGGCGGCGGCTGCCAGCCTGGAGAAACACTGGAGTGTGTCCCATGTAGGGCTGGGAGCTTTTGTCCTGTGAAGCTTTTATTTTCCAGGGGTGCGTGCGTGCGTGTGTGTGCGCGTGCGTGTGTGTGCTGCGTCACGATGTACAACATGAATATATTGCTTGTTAGCCCAGTGACTTCTGCACACCAGACTGAGGTGTCAGTAAGAAGTGAATCAGATGTGGCAGGTTCTCGCCTTAGCACTGTGGGGAATAAGTTGATGGTGTGTGTGGCTGGAGGTGGAGATAAGTAAGTTGTTATGATGATGTAGGTAAAGAAATACTGAGACACTCTTGAACTAGAAATCAGGGCGGTGGCCGTAGGGAGGGGTGACAGGATGGGCAGGAGCTGGAATGGACAGGATTTGTAAGTGGGCTTTTCATGGGGAGGAGGAGGCAGCTGGTTTCTGGCTTGGAGGCTAGTTAGAGAGCGGTGCCCGGCAGCAGGGCGGGGGATACAGGAAGGAGTGGGGTGAGGGCTCTGTATGTGCACAGCCTGTGTGAGGAGAGCTGAGCTCTGTGGGAACATTGTCTCTGATTGACAGCGTCTCTGGTTGGACATTGGTGCAGTGGATTCAGTGGGTTCAGCTCTGATTGGCAGAGCTGGGATTCAGCAGCAGGTTGTTAAAGCCAGAGGCAGGTGAGAGTGCCCAGGCAGTGGCTGAAGACATTGAGGGAGGAGGTGGAGGAAGGAGATCTAGCAAGTGAAACAAAATGGAAACAAAGTTTACAAGAGAAACTGGGAATGGTGGAGCGGAAGCCTGGGAAGAGAGTGGTTTGTAGGTTCAGCGCCACTGCCAGACCGTCTTAGATGAGTGCCAGTTATGTTCTGTGTTTCTCACAGGAAACATGGAGGTGGCATCTCTTCAGGGCTGTCGTGGGGGTTGAATGAGGCGATGTGTGGAGAGCACAGAGTGGGTGTGCGTGGGTGTGTGATCACCATGGTGTGGCCAGTGGTGGTGATGGGAGGGGCAGCCCCTCAGCTGCTGGTGCTCTCTTCGGCCCGTGCAGCCTGCCAGGACTCTTCCAGACACGGGCCGTGTCGCTGAACAACGCGGAGCTGGTGCAGACATGGGTAAAGATGTTCGTCCAGTCGCACGCACCGGCCAGCTGGCTCGTGTTTATCTTCTGTACTTTGCCTTTGCTGCTTGAGAGTTCTGTAAACAATTCTTAATAAACAAAGAGGCAGGTTTTATGTGGAAACTTCTGGGAGAGGAGAGGATTTCACTGAATGCAAACAGGAGGAAGGAGCAGATGTAAACCCTAGGCGTCCGGAAGCAGGGTTGAGTCAGCGGCGCCTTGGTCTTAGGAGGAGGCTGGGATGGATAGGTTGAGCCCGGAGTGGCCATTTCTGTTTCTCCGCCTGCACACCCACTTCCAAGGCTTACAGGGGCTTCCTTTGTGATGTAGGAGGAAGCACAGTGGCAAGAGGAGAGCACAGGCAGGGCTGACGAACGTGATGACTCTCAGAAAGAAACTGTGTAAGGTCATATGTAAGGAGCAGACTCCGTTCTATCTTAAGGAAGAAATAGAATTCATTTTGGTGATGTTTCTTTTGTTACAGTGGCCGGCCATCAGGTTGCGTTAATAAAATGGAAAAGTAGTGTTTCAAGATGGTGGACAAGTCTAGCTGGGCAGGGACAGAGCCTGCAGTGTGGAATGCTTGCCAGTCAGCCATTCATCCAAGGGGCGTTTGTTGACTTTTGTCCTTATTAAAGGACAGCGCACCTGCTGTGTACTAGAACGTCTGAGCATGAGAGTGAGAATCCCACGCTTCAGGGATGTTGCTGTTCTCTCGGAAGCTGTGTAGTCCCTTCCCTCCCCCAACCCCCATTTACATTCTGTTCATTGCATCTCAGATGTTGAGCTGTACAAATCATTGTGGGCTCATATTCTAAATCAAAAGAACACTACACATTCAGGGACAGTGGTGTATTTTTATTTATTTATTTTATTTTTTTGAGGTGGAGTCTTGCTCTTTCGCCCAGGCTGTAATGCAGTGGCATGATCTTGGCTCACTGCAACCTCTGCCTCCTGGGTTCAGGTGATTCTCCTGCCTCAGCCTCCCGAGTAGCTGGGATTACAGGTGCACGCCACCACACCTGGCTAATTTTTGTATTTTTAGTAGAGACGGGGTTTCACTATGTTGGCCAGGCTGGTCTCGAACTCCTGACTTTGTGATCCACCCACCTTGGCCTCCCAAAGTGCTGGGATTACAGGCGTGAGCCACCATGCCCGGCCTATGACAGTGGTGTGTTTTTAAAGGAAAGAATGTTGTGTTTGTTATTGAAGAAGTTTGTTTGTTTGTTTATTTATTTATTTATTTATTTAGAGATGGAGTCTTGCTCTGTCACCCAGGCTGGAGTGCAGTGGTACAGTCTCTGCTCACTGCAAGCTCCGCCTCCCGGGTTCACACCATTCTCCTGCCTCAGCCTCCCCAGCAACTGGGATTACAGGCACACACCGCCACGCCCGGCTAAATTTTTTGTATTTTTAATAGAGACGGGGTTTCACTGTGTTAGCCAGGATGGTCTTGCTCTCCTGACCTTGTGATCCGCCCGCTTCGGCTTCCCGAAGTGCTGGGATTACAGTCGTGAGCCACTGTGCCCGGCCAAAGAATTTTATTTTAATTAATTAATCTATTTTTTTGAGATGGAGTCTTGCTCTGCCACCCAGGCTGTAGTGCAGTGGCACGATCTTGGCTCACTGCAACCTCTGCCTCCTGGGTTCAAGTGATTCTCCCATCTCAGCCTCCCGAGTAGCTGGGATTACAGGCGCCCACCACCACACTCGGCTAATTTTTGTATTTTTATTAGAAATGGGGTTTCACCATGTTGGCCAGGCTGGTCTCAGACTCCTGACCTCAGGTGATACATCTGCTTTGGCCTCCCAAAGTACTGGGATTAGAGGCATGAGCCACTGCATGTGGCCGATATTGAAGAATTTTAGACCTTTCAAACTAAAGAGGTTTTAAAAAAAAGTCAAATCAGTGCCCTTGTTTTATTTCCCCCCCTTAATACTTCAAAGTAAAAATAATCATTTTAGAAAAACCTGGTATCATATGATTACTAGACTTTTTTTTTTTTTTCGGAGGCACACTCTCTCCCCTAGGCTGGAATGCAGTGGCATGATCTCAGCTCACGGTAACCTCTGCCACCTGGGTTCAAGCAGTTCTTCTGCCTCAGCCTCCTGAGTAGCTGGGATTACAGGTGTGCGCCACCACAACGAGCTAATTTTTTTGTATTTATTGTAGAGATGGGGTTTCGATACGTTGGCCAGGCTGGTCTCAAACTCCTGACCTCAAGTGATCCTCCCGCCTTGGCCTCCTAAAGTGCTGTGCCTACAGGCGTGAGCCACCACCCCGGCCCCTAGACATTTCAATTACGTCTTTTCTACTCTCAAAAAAGTTTTAAGAAAAACTTGTATGGTTCTGTGAGTTGTAGTATGTAAGAGGTTTACAGTTCCATATAGATTTTTGGATCAATTTTGAAAACGAAGTTGGAAATCTGATAGTTCCTGCACCGAATCCTTAGGCCACCTTGGGAGTGTTGCTGTTGTAAAGATACTATGTCTTTTGATCCATGAATGTGGGATTTTCCCCCCACTTATGTAGGTCTTCAGTTTCTTTCAACAGTGTTTTGTGGTTACAGGGTGCAAGTTTTACACTTCTTTGGTTAAATTTGTTGCTAAATATTCTTTTTGATGCTGCTTTAAATGGAAATGTTTCCTTCCTCTTTTTCAGATTGTTCATTGCTTGTGTATAATGATGATACAGCTGACTTTTGTATATTGATCTTGTATCATGCACCTCTGCTGAGTTGATTGACTGATTGAAGACCTGGGTGCGTACCAAGAGATGGTTCTTCATGGAGTTGTATCTGATTCTGAGGTTCCTGCTCAGCAAAAGACAGGCTGGTGACAGGTGTCCTGACATCCGCTGCCACTTGGATTATTCATTTTGTGAAACAGACAGTGAGTGTTGGGAGAGGTCACACATAACTAAGTGATTGTTGAGTAGGAGCTTCACACTGAATGAAATGGCCGCTTCCCAGATTTCTCCATCTTCTCTGTTTCCCAGTGTCCATGACGCTGATCATAAAATGGTGAGGCCAGCAGTGAGCTCCAGAGACAAGTAGATCACAATATATTCATGGTTTCTTTTGAGTTTTGCCATGAGAGTGTGGTGCTGATTGGAATTCTGTGGGTTTACTAAGAGCTAGAAGTAAATTGGTCATCTGTGTGCCTGATTTCCGCTTTCTGAAAGGTTGGTCTTATGTCTTTGTTGGTCAGGATTTCAGATTTGTGTGTGTGTGTGATGTTTAAGTGACCATCAGAGCTTCTTGTTCCCTTTCAAGGCTTGTTTTAGTGAAGCCAAGCAGGGAGTTGGCGTTTGTTGCTCAGGGAGCTTGTGAACTCGCTGGCGCTGGCTGGGGTCCTGTGGAGCTGGGCCTCCTACGGTGGGGAGGCAGGTGCTGCTTGGGGTCCTGTGGAGCCTCCTGTGGGAGGGAGGCAGGTATTGCACACTCCTGCATTGTCTGTTCTTCCTGCAGCTTCTCCTGCTGTGTTATTGGGACTCTTCTCCCTGTTGGCTTTTGCGTCACTTTCTCTTGTTTGATTTCATGTGTTTGTCCTCCTGATTTTCAGGTATTTCCCAGTTTCTGATCTACAGCTTCCTTTTTTTTTTTCATTACAGCTGTGTGTCTGTTTACTTTCAAACGCAGATTGTTTTTGCCGTTCCGCTGGATCTGGGGAGGAAGGGAAGGTTGTGGCAGGAGTTGGATGCCTTCTCTGAGGACTGAAGGTTCTCCTGCCTTCCATAGTTGGCCTTTGTTCTTCAGCAAAGGAGTTTGATTCCTATCAGGGCAGGCGTTGTGGAAAGGGAAGAACGGTTGTGTGAAATCATTTCTTCTCGTTCTCATTCTGCATTCATCCACTTTGCACCTTCTTCTGTTAAATGGTATAAAGAGAATTGTTTAGGAACATTGATTTTGTTTCCTGTTTCATTTTTTCCTGTAGTAAAAAGAAACATTTGCATTGAAGAAGGAAGCCTGGTTTTCCTTCCAGCTCCTCCCCATGCTCACCTCAGTTCTGAAGTTTGCTTAGTTGCCTTTATTCCCTCGAGCCTTCTCTTTCACTTTAAATCAGAGAAAACAAACAAGTAGCACCCCACCCTTAAGAAACACCAAAAACAGGAAACAAATAACTGCACCTTCTCCGCCCTCAGCCCAAAAACACGAAGGGGGGGCGGGTGTGTTCACTGGAAGGAGGCCAAGGTTAGGAGACTCGCCTGATGAGAGTGGTAGGGGGCTTGTCCGCACCAGCCGGCCTTGGCGTTGGGGGCTCCTGGCACCATTGTGGGAGTGGAATCCAATTGGTTGTGTCTTTTTTTTGACTGATAAATAAAATGAGATGAGGCTGGATCGTAGGTCTTTAGTGTTCCATTTTAAGTCCTCTAGAGTTACATTGTACGGAGATTTTTTAGCCATAATAATAGGAGGTGCATATTCATGGTTTTTACATTTCCAGTTTCAAGACTGATCGTGGTGAAGAGTGTGGGCTCTGGAGCCAGCCTGGTTTCAAGTCTTGGCCCCACATTTAGTCAATGTGACCTTGACTAAATTTCTCACACCCCTGGGGCCTAAATTTTCTCATCTGCAAAGGGGAGATAATAATGATACCTACTCTGTGGGATTATTGTGAGGATAAAGTGAGTTGATAGTAGATAAAGCCATATGAAATTATCAATATTGGACTCTTTCTTTTTTGGACTTTTTTTTTTTTTTAATAATTTGAGCTTTTTAAAAAATAATTTGTGTCTTCACTTACAGTTGTAAGAAATCCTTGAGAGCCCCTTGTACACTTCAGCCAGTCTCCTCCTCTCTTCCAGTGGTAACACATTGGAGAACTGTGCCCTTAATAGAACGTCACAGCCAGGATGTGGACACGGTATCACTGACCAGTCTTAACTCAGGTTGCCTGAGGTTTACTTGTACGTGTGTGTGAGAGAGAGAGACTGATTGATTGATTTGAGTTCTGTGCAGGTTTGCCACTGAGGGCTCCCGTCCCTGCTGTGTTGCTGTACTGGATAGTTCCACAACCGCAAGGATCTGCCCTTTGCCCTTGTCTAGCCACATTTGCCCCTTCCAGCCCATCTCCCCACCCTGGTCCCTAACCCCTGGGAACCTCTGATTTGTCCTCCATTTAAAGAATTTGTCATAAGAATGTCATATACATGGAATCGTAGAATTGTGACCTTTTCGACTGGCCTTTTGCTCAGTGTAATGTTTGCTCTGTTTGCTGCTGAGTGGTCTGTGTGGTGTGGGTGGACGGCAGCTTAGTATCTGTCTACCCATTGTGAGAAACACACATTCACCCGTCCAAACCCAAAGAATGGACTTGGAGACACACAGAATAGCGGAAGCAAGACTTTCTTCTTTTTCTTTCTTTTTTTTTTTTTAAGACAGAGTTTTGCTCTTGTCACCTAGACTGGAGTGCAATGGCGTAATCTCGGCTCACCGCAACCTCCACCTCCTGGGTTCAAACGATTCTCCTGCCTCAGCCTCCCTAGTAGCTGGGATTACAGGCATGCACCACCATGCCTGGCTAATTTTGTATTTTTAGTAGAGACGGGATTTCTCCATGTTGGTCAGGCTGGTCTCGAACTCCCAACCTTAGGTGATCCGCCTGCCTCAGCCTCCCAGAGTGCTGGGATTACAGGCATGAGCCACTGTGCCCGGCCAGGAAACAAGATTTTTAATGGCAGTCTTGCAAGATCGGGTGCCTGGTATGCAGGCACACCCGCAGCAGTCACACAGCAGGTAGCTTATCTCCCAGCAAGCAAGTCACTCCCCCAGTTCCTCTTTGGTTGAGTACTATGGGGTTGCAATCTTCCCGGAGGTCGCCTGAGTTTCATTATCCCCCTTATAAGGTTGTACCCCGTCCCCTTACCTGCGTAAGTTTTTATTTCCCAGTACCGAAACTTTCTTCCCATTTGTGGGTTGACCCTCCTCTGCATTTTGTTCATTATTGTGGCCTTCCCGGTGCGTGAGCCGTGTGGTTTGTTCCCTCCGCAGGCTGGCCGCCAGTGCGCAGATTGATCATGCTTGGAAAATGGACCATTTAAAATGTTTTCTTACACCATCAAAGCACATCTGGGCTGATTCTAGTTTCTGGTGCTTATGAATAAAACAGCTATGAACAACTGAGTGGGGGTTATGGGACCATTTTTGACCTGTAGTAATGGTGGGCTCACATGGCTGAGTCGAGTCAGGTCAGGTGCTGAGTGCCTGCTGCTGCACGTTAGGTGTTTCTGCCTGAAAGCAGCAGGCACCATCTTGTCCTTTCAGGTTCACTCTGACCACACATCTCATACCTTCTCTGTGCATGTATTTGAAGTTACTGAAAAGGTGTATATCAGGAAAGCCGCAGCTCTGCACTAGTCTCTTAAAACCCATCCGTGTGCTCCTGTACTCACTGGGTTTCGTGAAAGGAATGTACAGCCGCCGTTGTGTGGGAAGTAGGGAAAAGACAGACCTGACCCTGAGACAGGCTGGTGTGACTGCCGTTTGGAGCCCAGGCTAATGGTGCTGGTTAGTCAGCCAGTGTCGGGGGCAGACGCCCATCGTCAGTGGCTCCCCTGTGGACCCTCTCAGCCTAACGCGAGTGAAAATCATCGTTTGCATACGGTCATGATTGAAAAAGTGTTCTGGCTAACAGCGTTTTGAGACCAAGGCCAGTGTAGGGACCAGTGTTTGCTAACATGGACTCCTGGGCTCTGCGGGTGTTGGGAAAGTGGCTCACAGGAGGGAGCTGAGGGGCCTGAGCTCACAGCTGTGAAACCAGAGTGGCCCTTGGTTGTCTGAAGGAGCAGGCGGTGTGGGGCAGCCACAGGCCTCATGGTTTTTCTTTGCTGTCAGTTGGAATTAGTCAGTGTGGATAAAAAGAATTGCTCATCTTAGTGGACTGAAGACTATGGTTAGCAATTGTAGATCTCCTGATTGAAAAAAGTGATAATTGATGTGCCTTGATATAAAGAAAGAAAAAAAGAAAAAGTGATTAAAGTGGGAGTGAATTAAACATTCATAGAGTTGTGTAGGTCACAGTCTCCTAAAACTTGTGGTTCTCTTAGGAGAGAAAAGGGAGACTCTGTAAAAAAAAAAAGTTAGCAATCTTGAACTTCCGTTCCTTTCCAAAAATAAGCGTCAGGTCTGCCCAGCTTCCTTCCCAGGGAGGCTGTCATTCTGTTTCGGACAGTACTTGTGGCCGTGACTGTTTGTTGAGAGCCTGCATAAAGCAGCTGTTATGCAGCAAAGCGAGGGGAGAGCCGATGACGTTGGAAGAAGTGTGGTGCGACTGGGTCTGCGCGAATGTCGTGGTGTTACTTGACAGTGGTTTGGATATTTATTCTTAGACAGGGTCTCAGTGCCTTGCCCAGGTGGAGTGCAGTGGTGCCACCCTTACTCACTGCAGCCTTGGGCTTCTGCACGGATGTGATCCTCCCACCTCGGCCTCTTTTTTTTTTTTTGAGACGGAGTCTCTCGCTGTCGCCCAGGCTGGAGTACAGTGGCCGGATCTCAGCTCACTGCAAGCTCCGCCTCCCAGGTTTGCGCCATTCTCCTGCCTCAGCCTCCCGAGTAGCTGGGACTACAGGCGCCTGCCACCTCGCCCGGCTAGTTTTTTGTATTTTTTTAGTAGAGACGGGGTTTCACCGTGTTAGCCAGGATGGTCTCAATCTCCTGACCTCATGATCCGCCCGTCTCGGCCTCCCAAAGTGCTGGGATTACAGGCTTGAGCCACCGCGCCCGGCCCCACCTCGGCCTCTTAAAGTTCTAGGATTATAGGTTTGCCCTGGAACTCTTTCTTCTTATGTAAGTGTAACTTTTTACCCATTGATTGTATTAAATAATTTTCTTTCCCTATCCCTAATGTGGCAGCTAGCCCATTAAAAGAGTTGGTGAGAGTAAGGAGTCTAGAGTAGTAAGAGAAATTTAAAAGCTTGCATTGCACCACCATTTGGAGAGAACTGCCATTAGTATTAAAAATATCTCCTGGTTTTTCTAACACAGAATGCATATAGCAGACGTCCTCAACACCTGGGATTATCATCTTGTCCTGTTGCCATTTCTATAGGTAGAAGCATCTCCCGTTGTTTTACCTGGGTTATGGTTTTCGTTGTGCCTGTGTGCCGACCCTCACCCCCACCTCCAGACATGGACGGGTGATGGTCCCATCCCTGACTCCCTGGTCCCATCACCACACACTGACTCTTCCTATCTCCATGGTCTCTGTCTGCACTCGGCCTCCACAGACCTGTTGATTTCTGAGTTGCTGTAGACATGAGCTGACAGTAAGAAGTGTCGCCTGGTGCTTTTCTGTTTGACAACATAGCTTGTTTATAGTTGTGGTGGTGGTTTTGATGTGAACATGTATTCTAAATGAAGTTTTTTTTCATACCTTAGAACATTTCTTTACTCGGGAGGCTGAGGTGGGAGGACCCCTTGGGCCCAGGAGGTCGAGGCTGCAGTGAGCTGTGTTTGTACCACTCCATCCCAGCCTGGGCAACACAGGGAGACCCTGTCTCTTAAAAAAAAAAAAAAAACTGTGATGTTTATTCCAAATATTTTAGAGGCTCTGGATTGGTATTGTCTTCCAGAAATAATGGGATCAGTTACTGAGATTTTCTGTTAGTCAGAAAGAAAAGACCTTTAGACCAGAATTTTCTCTTCCCAACTTGCTTTTAATACCCTGCAGGACCCTAAGACAACAAAAAACTTAGTTTTGTTTTCCTTTGCCTGATTTGGGCCCAGTGTTTTCATATATGTGAAACAGCAGTTGGATTAAAGCAGCAGTTCTCACTGGCGTGTTTTCCCCTTTTGCCGATATCATCTGGAGACATTTTTGGTTGCCAGGATTTGCTGGGTGGCCCTTCTGGCACCTAGGAGACGGACGCCGCTCAACCCCGTTGCGCGCTGAACCCAGATGCCAGTGGCACTGAGCGTGCGAATTGTTTGACTCACGGCGCTTTGAGTACCCTCAGGACTCGGGGGGTCGATGCTGGGGTTCCTTGCTGGCTTCCTGCTGCCAGTACTCTCCCCCTCTCTGAGCTGTTTTACGGACATCTTCGTGGCACACTTGCTGCTTTCACTGAAACCAGGCTGCTTATTCACATTCATTTTTATTGGTGGATTGATTGAGGCTGGAGTGCAGTGGTGTGAGTAGCTCTGGTCACAGGAACACGCCACCATGCCCGGCTAATATTTTGTATTTTTTGTAGAGATGGGGACTCACTGTATTGCCTAGACTGGTCTCCAACTTCTGGGCTCAAGCAGTCCACCTGCCTCAGCCTCCTGAAGTGCTGGGATTACAGGCGTGAGTCCGCACACCCAGCACACATTTATTTTTAATGGTCCTTGAGGTTAATGGTAGCTTTGAACAATCCTGTCCAGGAGAGTAAGGAGGGAAAAACCTCACTCCATCTTTGCAAAACACACATGTCATGAGTGTTGCTCAGGAAACACGCGATTCTCTTGGATGCTAAGTGCAGAGCTGGGGAACCTGCACCAGCAAGCCCTGTCCTGGGAGCTGCCTTCAATCCTGTCTGTGCTTCCCTCCCTGGTTCTGCACACGAAAGTGTGTGGAGTTGGAGGAGAGCCTGATGCTTGAATGTTACTGAAGTAACATGGGTGTGGATTTTTTTTTTTCTTCCCCCATTTAGACTGGTTTGTTTTATTCTTGGAGCCCCCAGAGCTCTTCAGGGAGATTATATAGTTTTATTCAGCTCCTTTTTTTTTTTGCTTTGAGACAGAGTCTCGCTCTGTTGCCCAGGCTGGAGTGCAGTGGCCGGATCTCAGCTCACTGCAAGCTCCGCCTCCCGGGTTTGCGCCATTCTCCTGCCTCAGCCTCCCGAGTAGCTGGGACTACAGGCGCCCGCCACCGCGCTCGGCTAGTTTTTTGTATTTTTTGGTAGAGACGGGGTTTCACTGTGTTAGCCAGGATGGTCTCGATCTCCTGACCTCGTGATCTGCCCATCTCGGCCTCCCAAAGTGCTGGGATTACAGGCTTGAGCCACTGCGCCCAGCCTTTTTTTTTTTTTTTTTTTTTTTTTTTTTTTTTTTTAAAAAAAGACTAGTCTTGCTCTGTCACACAGGCTGGAGTGCAGTGGCGCGATCTTGGCTCACTGCAACCTTCGCCTCCCGGTGTCAAGTGATTCTCCTGCCCCAGCCTCCCAAGTAGTTGGGGTTACAGGCACCCGCCACCACACCTGGCTAATTTTTGTATTTTCAGTAGAGAGGGGTTTTGCCCTGTTGGCCAGGCTGGTCTTGAACTCATGACCTCAAGTGATCCACCCACCTCAGCCTCCCAAAGTGCTGGGATTACAGGCATGAGCCACCGTCCACAGCCTTATTCAGCTTTTTAAAAAATGGTGCTGCAGTATAATCTTTCCTCTTAAAATACTCAGTGGAAATGAAAACCACCTTATCTTTTTTTGCACCTTTTGTGTAGTTTACAACTTAACATGCTTCTTAAACTTAAAATTAGCCTTTTAAGATAGGGCACGGTGGCTCATGCCTGTAATCCCAACACTTTGGGAGGCCGAGGTGGGCAGATCACCTGAGGTCAGGAGTTCAAGACCAGCCGGGCGTGGTGGTGGGTGCCTATAATCCCAGCTACTCGGGAGGCTGAAGCAAGAGAATCACTTGAACCCTGGAGGGGAGATGGAGGCTGCAGTGAGCTGAGATTGCACCACTGCACTTCAGCCTGGAGGACAAGAGCGAAACTGTCTCAAAAAAGAAAAAGCCTTTTAAAAAACTTACCTTATTGGTAATGTTTTGTTTATATGGCAAGACTACCCACTTGGTTTATTTGGTTTCTTATGTATAAAAAGCTCCAGAGCCTCTAAAATCTGGTTTTATGGTGATTTCACAAGATTGTATCAGTGTCATTTGCTCTTTTTTTGTATTGGACTTTGGATTTACCTTTAAGTTGTTGCAATTGCTGCATTTTGATGTGAAAGTATTTGATGAATGACGGTAAGTTTTGGCCTTGGCACAGTGACTAGGAGCTGAGCAGTGGGTTATGGGAGAGGAAGGGAGATGGAATAAACCGTGTGAACCAAATGGAGGGAGACGAGAGCTATGAAAGAACTGAGGCTGAAATTATTATTGACATGAGCTAATTTCACTCTCTTGTTTCAGAATATACTCAACCCTGCTCTGGGGCACACCTCCATTGGATTTAAAAGACAGTCCCCATCAGCACTGACTTTCAGCTATGGAATCGGTAAATATTCACTGCATTCTCTATCAGTTTATGTTATTGTCATTGGTTTGGAAAAATAAGTATCAAAATAATGCATGAGTGTCCAGGCTGGTTTTCTTGGACTTGACAGAGTTTTGTCGAAATGTTTTGAATTTTGTTCTGGATTTCACTTAGAGTGTTTTCAGAGTGGTAACAGGTGAGCTTTTCTGGATTAATGAATGGGATCCTTGGTGTCACAGTGAGAAGAAATCTGCTGAAAAATTAAATAGGTTGTTAATAGCCTGTAAGAGTTTATTTCCTCTCGTCTTCCTTTAATTTTCTTCATCCTCAGATGGGCTGGAGATGACCGAGACCCCCCGCCCCCCATGCTGTGTGTTGTGTGCTCTGCGCATGTCGTGTTAACTAACAGTTTGCATGAGAGTTCTGTGTCCTGGGAGCTGTTCTGCTCTTGCTGGGATCCTGGTGGTCTCCTGGGTTGTCTTTGGATGAGGATTCTGTGTCCTGGGAGCTGTTCTCCTCTTGCTGGGATCCTGGTGGTCTCCCGGGTTGTCTTTGGATGAGGATTGTGTATCCTGGGAGCTGTTCTGTTCTTGCTGGGATCCTGGTGGTCTCCCGGGTTGTCCTTGGATGAGGATTCTGTGTCCTGGGAGCTGTTCTCCTCTTGCTGGGATCCTGGTGGTCTCCCAGGTTGTATTTGGATGAGGACTCTGTGTCCTGGGAAGTGTTCTGCTCTTGTTGGATCCTGGTGGTCTCACCAGGTTGTCCTGTGCTTCTGGGCACGGTGTTGCTGCGGAGCCCTCTAGATGCTATTCTGACTTTTCCTCGGGGCTGGAGACCAGTGTGTGTGGTGGGCAGGTACAGAGTGGGAGCCTGGCTCGCCAGCCCTGACTCCTTGCCTCCTCCTGGGTGTGACAGGCATGTTTTTTGAGAGGAGGGGCAGCAGTCTCCATAAAGACTTTGACCTTGGCTCTGACCAAGCACGTGGTGCTGTAGGGCAGAGTCCTCCCTTCTTCAGGAGACGCGTGGTGACTGGCAGGTTATTTTCTCTGATATGTGGATTGACAGCAGTTGAAGAGAAAACTTGGCTAATTTAAATTTTCATATTTTGGCCAGGTGTGAGTCAGGGTTTTAAAGTGAACAGTCCAAAAATACCTGATCTGTTTTGTGTTGTTACTCCTAGCAGACATAAAAGAACCTTTCCTGCAGCTTGTTTCGAGAGCTTCGCAGTTCGGTGTATCCGTCCTTTATCTCCGTCACCTAGAGTCAGGCCACTTTAAGATACACCTGACTGCTTTCTTTCATATGACTGAATTCTTTCCTTGGAAATGGAGGTGGGGTTTGAAGGAAAGGGAATCATCTGAGATATCCCTGAAAATAGGTCTAGAATTGTCTTCTCTTAATCTGCGGGATGGTTTGCAGTTAGAAGGAAGCCAGCCTGGGTAGTTGGCGTGTTTGTGGGTCCCGTGAGATGTTTTTGAAGATCTGGAGGTGGACTGAGCCCGGCTGTGATCAAAGGGGTGCCCTGGAGGGGCCAAGTACACGGGAAAGGGGGGCAGCGATGAGGGAGCACCCCACACCCCAGGGTCTGAGCTGTGCTTCCTCGTGAAAAGGATACTGCTGACCTTAATGGGTGACAAGGAAAAGCAAAATGCTGCATTTTCTTTCTTTTTTTAAATTTTTTTTTTTTGTAGAGACAGAGTCTCGTTATGTTGTCCAGGCCTGTCTTGAACCCCTGCCCTCAAGCAGTCCTCCTGCCGTAGCCTCCCAAAGTGCTGGGATTACAGGTATGAGCCACCACACCTGGCCAAAATGCTGCTTACTAGTGTGAAAAATAAAATGGTTAATAAACAATTAGTGGCCAGGCACAGTGGCTCACGCCTGTAATCCCAGCTCTTTGAGATGTGAAGGTGGGTGAATCACTTGAGGCCAAGAGTTCAAGACCAGCCTGGCCAATATGGTGAAACCCCATTTCTATTAAAAATGTAGATATTAGCCGGATGTGGTGGTGAATGCCTGTAATCCCAGCTAGTTGGGTAGCTGAGGCAGGAGCATTGCTTGAACTGGGAGATGGAGGTTTCATTGAGCCAAGATCACAGCACTACACTCCAGCCTGGGCGACAGAGCAAGACTCTGTCTCTAGGGGGGGAAAAAATTATCGATGGATTCAGAATACATGCTTCTCTGATTAAAGGGGAACAAGCTGTCAGCAACTCTGCTGACAGGACCTGGAATTGGCCTAAATGTGTGGCACTGTAGTGGATTGAGAAGAATAGATGTACTGCTGCTTAGGTTTGGTGACGTAGGAAATGTTGGCATTTTTGACCATGCCACAGTAATAATCTAAGGTGTTTCATGCCATTTGTCACTTTTGTAAACTATAAATACTCAGTATTGAATTTTGTCTTTTTTTGTCTCTGATAATTAGATTGAATAAGATGAAGGCCCTTAGCATGAGGTCTGTTTTGGCCACCAGGGAGACTGCAGTGTTGCTACAGAGAGGCCCTCCTGAGCAGAGGTTGGGCGCAGTGTGACCGTTGGCGCCGTGACCCACATGGGCATGGGAGGACCTCCTGAGGACCACGCTGAGACTTGTTCTCCCTTGTTTTTTTTTTTTTTTTTTATTTTGAGACGGAGTCTAGGTCTGTTGCCCAGGGCCTGGAGTGTAGTGGTGCCATCTCGGCTCCTGCAACTCCACCTTCCAGATTCAAGAGATTCTCTTGCCTCAGCCTCCTAAGTAGCTGGGATTACAGGTGCTTGCCACCATGACCAGCTAATTTCTGTATTTTTAGTAGAGATAGGGTTTCACTGTTGGCCAGACTGGTCTTGAATGCCTGTTTGCCATTGTTTTATCTGGCATTAAAATGCAGGGTTTAAAAAAGAGAGTAGCTGGCCAGGTGCAGTGGCTCCCGCCTGTAATCCCAGCACTTTGGGAGGATGGGGTGGGTAGATCACTTGAGCTCAGGAGTGCAAGACCAGCCTGAGTAACATGACGAGACTCCCCGTCTCTACAAAAAATACAAAAATTAGGCAGGCATGGTGGCATGTGCCTGTGGTCCCAGCTACTTGGAGAGGCTGAGCGGGGAGGAAGGATCACTAGAGCCCAGGAGGTTGAGGCTGCAGTGAGCTATGATTGCACCACTGCACTCCAGCCTGGGCCACAGGGAGAGACTGTGTCTCAAATAAAGGAGAAGAATTTTCCAGGTTCTCTAACATTTTTCATTGGTATTTGTGTCATTCTTGTATTTCACGTTGATTACTTGAGGTGGAATGTGAGCAGTTTAGATGAGATCCACAGTTGCTTCTTCAGTACGCGGTGCTGTGCTCTTGTCTCCCGTCTGGGCATGACTTAGGGGCCCAGCTTGGATGGATTCTGGGCTGGTCCTGCCCTGAGATGGGGCCAGATGTGGCCGCAGTGACACAGGGTCCCGGACAGCCTGTGTGTGCTGGTCTGACTGGTGCTGGCCCTGTGGCCCCGGTCCCTCCCTTCCACTCTCCAAGCCTCAGTCTCCTACCCCGGACAGTGGTCACGGTCATACCTACTGTAAAGACTTCCTTAGAGATTAAATAACACTTTACAGAAATAAAACTGCATGAAAATAGGGGCTTTAAAACAATTTGAGTTTGTAAATTGTTTCTCCAGTATAAAAGTCATTGAAGCTGACATCTTTCTTGGCAAAACAGAATGGTTAGTCCTCCCAGGCGGTGAGGCTGCGTGGCCCCCGATGACCCCAGCATGCGGTGCCAGTGAGTGTGGCCTCGAGCGACAGCAGGCTGCTGACCCTAACAACATGTGGATGCTCCATTTATGGTTGCTGTGAAATGGGACTTTTGAATTACGTTTCCAAAACATTGGGGGTTTGGAAGTGGTTTGTTAGTGATGGCAGAGGCAGTGTTGTGTATATGAAAGGAGGCTTGAACTTAATGTTTTACATTTTTAATTGACATGTCTATTTAAGATCGAAAAGTAATCAAGTTCTGTCTTGCTGAAATGTTGAACTTGTAAGGCAGGTACGATCGTGCGCCTCAGTGTCCCCGAGTGCGCAGTCTGAGCAGCTGTGCCTACGGCCCGTGTCCTTGAGGGTGTGCAGGTCCGTGGTGGTGGCTGGGCTGGAAGTCTGCTCAGCCAGAGCCGAGCCCCCTCTGCTTACTGTTGGTGTGCTGGGGTCCCTGTCTGGGTGGCCAGGTTGGAGGTGGGGAGGGGCAGGGCCGCTGTCTTTGGTGCCGCCCTCCTGCCTTCCCCGATCTGGCCTCGAAAGCAGAGAGAGGCTCTTCCTGGGCAGGCCCCTCTGCACCCTAGGGCATGGTGGGGGTGCAGTCTCCCTGGCACCCTCACCCCCTGGGGTGCTCGTTGGCTGTGAGATGCCATTCCTGGTGCGCTCTCGGGGTTGTTCCTGCCGCGGAATGCTCCAGGCGTTCTTGGGGCTGCGGACGGCCACAGGACTTGACTTGCAGACCTGTGAGAGATGTGTAGGTGCGGATGTGAGTTCATTTCCATTTTCAACTCAGGTTTTGCTAGGATTTAGAAACAGATAACACCATACTTCCATTATTATCAAAGACATATGCGTGATGATTATGCCAAGATAAATAACTGCATTGTTTAGTAGAATGAGTCTTTATTTTAGAGTTCTGAGGAATTATCTGTGGCTAGGCTTCTTTAAACTGCAATAACTTACAGAAGATGCAGTGTCATTTAAGTTAGACTTGTTCACGTGAAAATGGGCAC
The DNA here is from genome assembly GCF_047675955.1 of Chlorocebus sabaeus. NCBI lineage: Eukaryota > Metazoa > Chordata > Mammalia > Primates > Cercopithecidae > Chlorocebus > Chlorocebus sabaeus. Next base: position 86,049,439 of record NC_132908.1, on the reverse strand, counting down.
TTGTGGCTGAGTGCCCCCGCACTCCCTCCCCATTCCCCCCCCACTCCCTCCCCATTCCCCCCCCCACTCCCTCCCCGCCAGGCTCTGGTTAATGGGCGGAGAGTCCCAGGGCCCGGGGGAGGGTTTGGAACGTTGGAGCTTCCCCCACCCCTGTCATCATGCAGAGGGTGTTGGGAGCTCTGGCTGTCAGCACGCTGTTTTCCTGCACAGCGTGTGTGCTTTTAGCTGGAATGTGTCTCTGGGTGCTGGGACCTCTGCTGACCTGTGACCTCTGCTGTCCTCTGACCTCTGCTGACCTGGGAGGCGTGGAGAGGTCCTGCTGGGGAATTGAGAATGGCTTTTCGTTTGTTGGTTATAATATTGCGGTTATTTTATTTCTTTTGTTAACTACGGTGATTCTCATGAGGCCAGTGTTTTATTTTTGAATACCATCAATTTTTACAGCTGCCTTAAGGGAGTTTTTTCCTCTATGTTTTTATATCTGAGGGTGAAAAACATTTTGCTTGTATCTAGCATAAGAGTACTCAGTAAGTTCTGTTTAAATTGAAGTGAACTTTATGGATGCAAAACCACCAACGTACCTTTTTCCTGTCCCACTTGTTTCTTCCCGAATGTAACTGGGTTCCTGTAGCAAATGGAGTACGGACTCTGCGTGTCTTCACACATGTCATTGTCACCAGAAGGCCCATTTACAACTGCTTAGATTTTGGTGGGAAGAAGATGAAGGTAGGAGGAAGGAGATGGAGGGTCCAGTGTGGCCTGAGCACCCCAGTGCCTGGCTGAGGGGGAGGCATGGGACCTGACAAGGAGACTCTGGGAGACATCTTCGTTACTGGCCATTGGATTCCTCAAGTTCTGCTGAGAATTCTAGTCTCTTTTTCCCCACTCCAGAATAAGGATCTTAATTATTTATTTGTGTTGTCCATTGGGAAAAATGATTTGGGATATGCTTAGTGTCAACAAGGGGATAGTGGTGGGTTCCAAGTGTAAACTGGCTGGGCACCATGAGACTGTGTCTGTAATCCCAGCACTCTGGGAGGCTGAGGTGGGAGGAGCACCTGAGATCGGGAGTTCAAGACCAGCCTGGGCAACGTGGCAAGACCCTGTCTCTCCAAAAAATACAAAAATTAGCCAGGCATGGTGTGCATACCTGTCGTCCTAGCTACTCAGGAGGCTGAGGTGGGAGGATCGCTTGAGCTTGGGAGGCAGAGGTTATAGTGAGCTATGATCACACCACTGCACTCCAGCTCTAGGTAACAGGAGGATTAGAAGAAAAAGAAAAAAGGAAGAAATGTAGACCCTCTGAATAGTAAGATGTGTAGTGCCTGGCCCAGCCAGGGGAGCCTGCTCCTCTTCAGGTGCAGTTGAGATTTCCCGCCGCTTGTGTGCAGGGATTTTGAAGGCAGTGCTGGCTGCTGGCACAGAGCTGCAAGTTGGAAAAAGAAGTAGAGCAAAAAGGTCCCTGGGCCTCCGTGGTGGCACCAGCAGGCACGAGAAGGGACGTGGTGGAGGGCACTGTTGTGGAGGCGTGGCCCTGGGTGTGGACAGCCAGAGTGGGACCCAAGCCCCTGTGCTGCTGCGGAAGGTCCTGCCTCCTGCCCTGGCCGCCCCTCTCTCTTCAGGGTCCTGCCTCCTGCCCTGGCCGCCCCTCTGTCTACAGGCAGCTTTCATTAAAGTGCGGGTGGAGGCCAGGCAGCCTGAACGTGTTGACTTTGGCAGCAGGAGCTGCCCGATTCTGCTTACTCTGTGGCCCAGTACATAAGGCTCTGTGTAGAGCACGTGCTCACGCACATGTGGTTTCTGTCTCGTCCTGGCCATGGTTGGCCACTCCCCACCCCCTTCCGTGAAGCTTCCTGTGTTCTCAGAGGGCTCTCTGCCTGGGCATGGGAAAGAGGGAAATGAGAAGCGAGGGTTCTTTGTAAATCCAAGGATGCTTTTATAGCTTTTGGTGTTTGTTGACATTTTGCTGCTAAATGGATGATTTGTTTATTAGGAAAAATAAAACTGGGATTCTCGTTCATATCTGATGGTGTCAGCACATCAGCAGGATAGCAGCTGCTTTAGGGACCTGCATGTGTCTGGAGGGCAGAACCAGAGCAGTAAGCAGAGGGCAGAGGGTGGCCTTTGTAGCCCGGGGCAGGTGTTTCCCTCCGTGGCTCTGCGGGATTCCTGACGGCTTCAGCTCTGCAGGGTGTCTTAGTCTGGTCTGAGGGCCGAGACCGTCACTCCCACCACCGGTGTCGGAGTCTTTTTCTGTTTATTCTCTCCATTTCCTGGGTACAGTCAGCCTTTGTTTAAAATTTATTGTTGCTTGTTTTGTGTTAGTGGGAACCAAGTTTCTAAATACCGAATCCTGGTGGCTTACTAACTACAGCTTTTGGGGATGGGCTTGGCGATGATTTTATGAGGCTTTAGGTGACGCTCAAAGGGCTGTACCCACTGGGTTGGCATCTGTGAGGTATCTGTTCCGTGTTAAATTCTGCCCTGTAGCTACAGCAAACCGTGTTTTAAATTTAGATTGAAATTAAGAAGTGAACTGAAAGATGCCAGTTTAGATGTGATCAGATTTTGTTAAAGAAATCCTATAAAATGCCAGGATATTTTGGCCTAGTAGTACTGTATTCTAAACTTCAGTGTTATAATGGAAACTTTTAGTAACACAACAACCAGTTTTCGTGTGTGTGTGTGTGTGTGTGTGTGTGTGTGTGTGTGTGTGTGTGTTCTGGTACAGACAGGATCTTGCTATGTTGCTTACACTGGCCTGGAACTCCTGGCCTTAAGCAGTCCTCCCTCCAGTGCTCCCAAAGCTGTGTGATTGCAGGCATGAGCCATGGCACCCAGCCTTTCCTGCTCTTTTGAGAAGCTGGCTGTCTTGCTTATCTCCCTCACCCCTGTATGTTTGTATGCTGTGGGCAGGGCCGTGACATGCAAAAGACGACCCACGGGAAACCCTGGCTGCAACCCACGGAGAAAGAGTGGACTAAGGATGGGGAACGCCTTCTCACCCCACCCCTGTTGATAGGCGGATCTTGAATCAAGTTGTGTTGGTGGCTGGGGGTGTTGGAGCTTTGTTGTAGCCCAGTGATGTATTCTAACACCAGGACCTGGACTGAGTCCTGTGGAGACGGGCGGAATTGCTGCGGGAAGCTGTCTTCAGGGTGTGAGCTCGTCTCATTTCCTCAAGTGGTCGGCTTCACCTAAAAAATCTGTTTTCTGCTCTTGAAGGGGCTTGCTGGCCTGGGCCCCAGCTTCCCTTGGCTGCTCTGGCCTTTGTGCAGGTGGCTGTTCTGAATGCCCTGCTGTGGCTGTGCTCTTTCCGTTTTGCTCCCAGAGGCAGGGTTGGGGCCGCCTTTCCTGTATTCCTCCTGCTTTTAGAAACTGCACTCCACAGCGGCCTGTTCACTTGTATTTCCCAGTAACTCCTAAGGTCTGTGGGAGGCATGTGCTGTGCTAGATACCTTCACTTATGTCCTCTTCTTTTCCTACAGAATCCCAGAAAATTGCTTTTTCCTTATTTTTATTACAAGCGGCATCTAGGTCTCAAAAGCTGTTTAGGCAGTAGGGTTTGAATTCAGGATTCCACGGCTCATCAGTGAAGTGAGTGAGTGAGTGCGGGGGTCCTGCTCTACCATGCTGAGGCCAGAGGCGAATGTCTTGGTGCTGGACTCTAGGGAGGGTGGCGGGGGGTGCGAGGAGGGGCTACTGTAGCCGTGGGCACGGCTGGGGCGTCTTTAATGCTCATACCGAGGGTCTGACAGTGCGTGGGGCAGTGCTCACGCTCATCAGCCTGGGGCTCATCAGCCTGGGCACCGGCTGTTACGCTCCTTCCAGATGTAGCGGGCCTGCGGCGTGCCCGAGCAGGGCGAGGGAATCTGGGCCCCACTTGCCACTGTGCTCGGGGTCAAGGTGAGGCCATTTCTAACGGCCTGTGTACCTGTCATCCTCTTCCTCCTCTGCCCAGGCAGCTGGGTGCTGCTGCTGGCCTTTCTGTGCATCAAACCTGGTGGTTTTGCCAGCTTCATGCCTCTTTGTCCTGGTCACCATGTCTGTGGTAGCTCAAGGCTACCACTTCTCTAGAGTGGAGAACTGGGCGTCGGAGGGAACAGCACTGGTGTGAGCGCTCTTGGAGTTTGTTGGCCGAGTATCTGTGTACATCCAGTGCTTGCCAAACAGTGCAGCCTTCCGGGGCCATGCGCAAGTCCTTCGGGCTGTCTTGGCCTCTCTCTCCCTGGCCTGGGGTCACACATGTGCAGTGGCTTCCCGTTTGAGTCTGGGACCAGCTTGAGGGCAGGGGCAGTGCCACTGCATGGCAGCTGTGGCTGGGGAGTGACCGTAGTGATTTTCCACACTTCGCTATAGGTGTGTTTGTTCTTTACTTAAAAATTAATCAGTTTGGCTTTTTAAAGTTAATGGAAGACTGAATTTTACTATGTGGACAAAGGAGTTAATTTTTCTTCTTCTTCTTCTTTTTTTTTTGGGAGACAGGATCTGACTCTTTCACCCAGGTGGGAGTGCAGTGGCACGATCACAGCTCATTGCGGCCTCTGCCTCCTGGGCTCAAGCCATCCTCCTGCTTCAGCCTCTCAGCCTTTCAAGTAGCTGGGATTACAGGAGCACACCACCACGCCTGGTTAATTCTGTGTGTGTGTGTGTGTGTGTGTGTGTGTGTGTGTTTGATAGAGACAGCGTCTCGCCGGTCTTGAGTTCAAGACAAGACTCAGGCTGGTCTTGAACTCTTGGACTCAAGCAATCCGCCTGCTTTGGCTTCCCAAAGTGCTTGGATTGCAGGTGTGAGCCACTTTGCCCGGCCCAGAAGGAGTTAGTTTCTTAGGTGTGTGCGGCTGTCGTGCAACAGTCCTGACGAGGTGGATGTGGTTCCTTTTTGGCTTGGGGCAGGGACCCTGCTGGCAGGAAGTGCTGGGAAGGGCCCGGGAAGGCAGCTCAGTGTCACTGAGCCTTCCAGGTTTTATCTCATTGTCTCTTTCTTTAAAGCTCTGGCCATATCATCTATTAGTCTTTGCCTTTTAATTTTTTTTTTCCCCCATGTTCCTTATATGAAAATATGAGTCTTTTTCTGTCAGTCCTCTTCAGTTGTTTCCTTAAGATGCTGATGTTCCTTGTGTGCCTTCTTAGGTCTTTGTTTTCTGTCTGCGTGTTCTTTTCTTTTTCTTTTTGAGATGGAGTTTCACTCTTGTTGCCCAGGCTGGAGTGCAGTGGTACATTTCAGTTCACTGTATCCTCCACCTCCTGGGTTCAAGGGATTCTCCAGCCTCAGCCTTCCGAGTCCATGGGATTATAGGCGCCCGCCACCATGCCCAGCTAATTTTTTGTGTTTTTAGTAGAGACAGGGTTTCACCATGTTGGCCAGGCTGGTCTCGAACTCCTGACCTCAGGTGATCTGCACCCCCCTCCCTTGGCCTCCCAGAGTGCTGGGGTTATGGGCGTGAGCCACCGGGCCCGGCCTGATGTTCTTAATGTTGCTCATTTGTCTCCTGTTCCCTTTTCCTTTTCCTCTTCCGTATTCCACAGCTGTCCTTTCTGCTGCCTCCGGGAGGGGACCCTGTCCTGGACACAAGGCTTTGTCCTGTGCTGTGGGTCATGCTTGGTGGGATCACTTACCAGCGCGAGGGAGGCACTGAGGTCCGTCTTCTTCTTCAGAAGTCTGTCCTCCTTCCTTCCTCCAGGCAGACACCGGCATCGGAGTCCTCGTTAACTAAAACCCTGTGTCTGATCTGCTGCCCTGTGCTTTCCTTGTCTCTTTTCTGTCCCCACCCAGACCATAAGCACTGGGAGAGCACATCTGTCTTCCTCGCTGCAGCCTGTCTGCGTGCTGACACCAGGCATGGCCAGCGAACATGTCTTGTCACGGTGCGTGGTGGCTCCTTTGCCCATGTGTCCTCCTCAGCAGCTGCTGCTTCTCCTCTAGGACTGACTGCAGTTCTCAGAGCGCGCTGGCTGGTGTTTTATCGCCCTCAGGAGCATGGCCGAGGCCGTGCTGTGGGTTTCCCATGCCCTTTGTGACCTGGCGGTGAGGGTCTGTGTTTCTGTCAGTGTTGTTGGCCTGAGACATGTCTGTCCTGGAGACCAGCATGTGTGGGCGCCAGCTCTCAGAGAGTCCTTTGCTCACAGTACCAACCCCCTTGCTGTATTTTTATTATTAAGAAGTAGAAAACAAAGGGCATAACCAGACTTAGGACTTTGGTGATTTTTCTGGCTGAAGTTTTTTTTTTTTTTTTTTTTTTTTGAGACGGAGTCTCACTCTGTCGCCCAGGCTGGAGTGCAGTTATGTGATCTTGGCTCAGCGCAACCTCTGCCTTCGGGGTTCAAGCAATTCTCCTGCCTCAGCCTCCCGAGTAGCCAAGATTGCAGGCACGTGCCACCATGCCCAGTAAGTTTTTGTATTTTTAGTAGGGACGGGGCTTTACTGTGTTGGCCAGACTGTTCTTGAACTCCTGACGTCAGGTGATTGCCCGCTTTGACCTCCCAAAGTGCTGGGATTGTTCTTGCTGGAGCTTTGCTGGAAATACCATGTTGGCCAGACTGTTCTCGAACTCCTGACCTCAGGTGATCCGCCCGCGTTGGCCTCCCAAAGTGCTGGGATTGTTCTTGCTGGAGCTTTGCTGGAGGTGAGTTGGGATTGACTGCAGTGCATCCTTTGTGAGGAGTGCTGGGGGAAGATGTGAGGGATTTGAGCCCTGAGCACCAGGGTCTGGCTGGAAGGAGGAGCTTCGTGGACAGGCCTTGAGGACACTTTGGTGCATTTTCTGAATTGTCCCTGTGAGAACATGCCTTACCTGCAGCAGTCAGGAAGGCCGATAGGAAAGTTACCTGTGAAGGTAGCACGGTGGCTCAGGCCTATAATCCCAGCATTTTGTGAGGCTGAGGCGAGAGGATTGCCGCAACCCAGGAGTTCGAGACCAGCCTGGACAACATAGTGAGAACCCTGTCTCTACCAAAAAAAATAAATGAACCAGGTGTGGTGGCACGTGCCTGTAGTCACAGCTAATTGGGGAAGCTGAGGTGGGAGGATCGCCTGAGCCCAGGAGGTCGAGGCTACAGTGAGCAAAGATCATACCACTGCACTCCTGCCTGTGTGACAGAGCCAGAACTTGTCTCAAAAACAAGCCTGTGTGACTGGAGGAGCTGTTTTGCAAATATGCCCTACAGAATACAGTCATGCCCCACGTAACGGCGTTTTGTTGCACAACAGACCGCATACGTGGTACCTTCTTCCATAAGATTTTTTATTTATTTATTTATTTTGAGACAGAGTCTTGCTCTGTCACCCAGGCTGGAGTGCAGTGGCGTGATCTCCACTCACTGCAGCCTTGACCCCACCGTGACACCAGCTTAACTGGTGCGGGCCATTGTCCTGTGAGAGAGTGACAGGGTGTCGGGCTGTGGTGTGGGCCATGGCCCTGGTGGAATGGGAGAGGAGAAGTTGTTAGATGTTTCTTTTTGGAAGTCTGATTTCAGTTTTATTTAAAACTACACACTACATTTATGGTGGTCTGTGGACATGATGTTTGTCTACGAGTTCACTGTACTGTAAAGGAAGGATCGTCAACCACAAGTCAACAGTGTGATTTACGATGATTCTTTTACTGTGTGGTACATTCAGCGTCCAAGTGGCATTTGGATCCATGATGCCTTTCATCCTCAGAATGTCTTCTCGAGGTAGGCGTGGCTGAGCACATGGTCACCTGTGCCTGTCCCTCCCTGTTCTTCAGGCTTCACCTCTGTGCACTCGTAGGAAGGTCGAACACACCGCTTTGTGGCGTCCAGAGTTTCTCGCCCTCAGGATCCATAGTTGTGACCGCGTCTGTCTTCTCCTGACCCAGGCGTTAGCCTGATAGAGTGCTGGTAACTTTGCCAGTCAACAGTGTTTTCAGAGGCAACTTTTCCTTCTCTTCCCTTTACCCCATACCCTTCCAACTGATGGCTCATTTTCTGGAGGACACTAGAATAACAAGATAGTGTTTTGTGGCTATTAATCCTTTTAAAACAGAGGACATTTTTTCCTAGCAGGAGGCATAATAGGGTTGTGCCTTTTCAGTGTTTTCAGTGAAGGCCATTTTTTTCATGCCTTCTGATTCCAAAAATGTGTTCCTTCCTGCACTTCCATTTTCCTTAGTTACACAGATGTTGATGTTCTCAGAGTCTTTGCTGGTGATGTGGTGCCTTGGTGAGGGTGGGTAAGAGACTAGAATGGGGCTCCACAGTAGCCCAAACTGGGCTTCCCCTCTCAGCCCCATGCTGCCTGAGGCTGGTGGGTCGAGCCACCTGTGGGCTGTGCCCATGACTATCTGTTGGTGCTGAGAGGACTCCTGGTTCTTCACCAGCATGTGCCTGGCTGGCAGCTCACGTGGTGCGGCGTTGGCTCGGAGAGCTTCTTGTTGTTTGGAATTGTAGAACACGGAAGTTTGCCATGTTCTGAGTCTCTTGCATTCTCACCCTATTTTAGTTTTATAATCTTGCTACTTTTTGTACCCTATAACATAAAGATGTGTTTTTGTTTTGCTTTTTTGAGACAAGTCTTGCTCTGTTGACCAGGCTGGAGTGCAGTCATGGCTCACTGCAGCCTCAACTCTTGCGCTGAAACGACGGCCGTTCCTCAGCCTTCCACGTAGCTGGGACTCCAGACGCATGTCCCCACACCTGCCTAATTTTTTTATTTTTATTTTTTTAGAGGTGAGCTTGCTCTGTTGCCCAGATTGGCCTCCAACTTTTGGGCTCAAGTCGTCTTCCTGCCTCAGCCTCTTGAGTAGCTGTGATTAAAGGCATGTGCTCTCGTGCTCACCTCAAGAAGTGTTTTGAAACCCCTTCTCCGGGAGCCAGCAGGGCTCCAGTTTCTGTCTGTTTGGGGGTGTCCTTTTTTTTTTTTAAGCCGCTGCTGTTGCCCGGTCATAGTTGAGCATGTGTCCAGTTGCTTTATCTGTGGGCTTCCCAGGGGTGCCCTCCCAGAGCATGGGGCCTCGCTTACCATCAACTTCCTCGGGACTTGGGTCCCCTGCTCTGCCCTCACCTGCGTGTGCTCTGCTGCTCCCTGTCCTCAGACGAGGTCCGGACGGATGAGCTTCTCCATGATCTTCCACGCGGTGCTGGGGCCGGTCAGGAGGGGAGCAGGCCGCACAGGATTGCTCACAGCATCGGCGTGGCTGGTGTCAGTGAGTGCTCATCAGATGCTTCCTGTCTGTGCCCGTCAAGCAGAAGAGAGGCAGGGGATGAGGCCCTAGAGAGTGCGGGGTCCACCTGCCGACAGGAAGTCTCTCCGTGGTGTTTTACCTGAAAGCGCGAGGGCACGCCACGCTGAGTGGTTGATGACGTGTCCGTGCGCAGTGATGACAGCAGCATTCCAGGTCACCCGCCACCACGCAGCTGAGCGACGTTGGTGGTGTTGGGCACCTCCTGGGGCAGTGCCTACATGGAGCCTGGTGTTTGATGGTGGGGCTGAGGGGACTGGCCGTCCTCTAGAGCTGGAGTCCAGGTGGAAAGGAGGTCTCCACTGAAGGGCTAGGGTGCCCTGCTTTGTCGGGAGCAGCGCAGTGCTGGCCCTAATTGGGCTCCTTCCCCGGAGAGAGCCTGGAGGGTCTGCAGGCCCCACCCCGCCCATCTCATCCCGCGGTGCTGCCCCCCCCCCACCTCATTCCGCAGAGCCCCCACCTCACCTCACCCCACAGAGACCCCCTGTCTCACCCGGCAGAGCCCCCGTCCCCTCTCCTAACCTCACAGAGCCACCTCCTCACCTCCTCCCGTGCAGCCACCCCCTTTACCTGACCCCGCAGTGCTCCCCCTCACAGTTCACTCAAGGCTTGAACTCCCAGACTTAACCAATCCTCCCACCTCAGCCTCCCGAGTAGCTGGGACTCCACTGGCATGCACCACCATACCCAGCCAATTTTTAAATGTTTTTATGGAGACCGGGTCTCCCTATCATTCCCAGGATGCTCTTGAACTCTTGGAGTCAAGTGAT